>NC_072017.1:35373872-35695482 GCF_027791375.1 Indicator indicator
GTTTTTCATGCATGTGAAATGCTTTTTATTGCATGTGGTAGGAAACTACTGCTTTCACAAACCAGCCATTCATAACAATATTATAACCTATTTAGTTTAAAATATTTTAACGACGTCATAATAGGTTATTGGGGATTTTTAGTTGGAATGCATCAATCCTATAGATCTTCTTTTTCTAATTTCAAATAAATAAAATCCTTATATCACAGAATGTTAGGGGCTGGAAAGGACCTTGAGAGATCATCCAGTCCATCCCCCCTGCCAGAGCAGGATCACTTATCACAGATCACACAGGAACTCATTCAAGCAGGTCTTGAATATCTCCAGAGACTGAGACTCCACAACCCCACTGGGCAGCCTGTTCCAGTGTTCTGTCAACCTCACAGTGAAATAATTCTTCCTCCTGTTTCCATGGAACTTCCTATGCCTTAACTTCCACCCATTGCCCCTTGTCCTGTCATTGGGCATCACCGAGCAGAGCCTGACTCCATCCTCTTGGCACTCACCCTTTGCATCTTTATAAACATGAATGAGGTCTTCCCTTAGTCTCCTCCAAGCTAAAGAGCCCCTGCTCCCTCAGTCTCTCCTTGTAAGGAAGATGTTCCACTGCCTTATACCATGATGTTCAAATTCACACAGCTGCTACAAAGAAATCATTCATAAATAACAAAAAAAGCAATCTCTCCTACAGCTTCCCCCCAGACTAGGTCGTATCTGCTGTGTGGAGTTCCAATAGGGAGATCTGACATACCAGTTCACCCATAGCTCCAACTGACCGACATGCCAGACAGGAGATTTTCATTTTCATTCCAAAGCCATTCAAGCAACTTGCCTGTGCAAATTGTTCCATCCATTTCACCATGTGAGGCAAAGAAACAGGTTTGGGGCCAGGTCATCATCCACAGTGGGACATTTGGATACACACCTTTCATTGATGGCTGAGCTTTTCAACACTAGAATCTTGGGAGGGCTGCATGTTGCTAGGCTTGGAGATCTGGACACAGAATAAAGATCTCCTACAAGCTTGCTAGTTGTGAACTAATACCTGAATTTTCTATGGTTTCCATGCACACAGAAAAATATCTGGGATAAAGTTTGTCCTAATTCTCTGGGTTTTTTTTAGCATGCATCACAGTCTGGGACTAGGCTGCCCAGTCACTGCAGCAGTAACACATGCCAAAGATACACCCTTCTGCAGGTACAGCAATGCCTGTCTTCAATAATATATCATTTTAAGAGCAGCTCAGGTTGACCAGTCAATGTTTCAGTGGGTCACCTTGCCTCACAAGTCAAGTACTAAATCAAATCAGCAAATTAATATGTACCTTTGGTGTTGACTTGGATTTCCTTGATGATGAATCAGACTCTTTGTTGAATCTTATTTTCTGAGCCAGAAGGTAAAATTTCCAGTCCCTTACTTTGATTTTCACTCTTGACTTCAGTAGAGCTGCACCAGATTTATATGCTCATCAGGGAGAGCAGAGTTTGCTTCTTCGTGTTTTTGTCTGAAAAAGAGTTTCACTGGACACATCTAAAGGTGGGTCTTCATCCTATGTTTGTCATGAAGATGTCAGTGATACCTGACTCTCTTGGAAATAATTCCTGCAGGATAGGCTACAGTTGGCCATGAAGGGGCCTAAGGGAGAAAGAAGAGTCTCAAAGGGAAATGTTTTTAAAAGTGACAAAGTTAAGAGGGACATTTGGATATAACCACCATAGGACTGCTAATAGCCAGGTGGCCAACTTGCCTGCTCACAAGTGGAAAAACTGAGGTCAAAGTCATTATTCTGCCTTTATCCCCATTGGGACTTTAGCCTCTGTGCCCTATGGTGGATACCAGGACCCTAACCACTGGCCTGCACAGTAACTCTTATGACTGGAAAATGGTGAACCATTCACATGACAAATTATCTCTGACAAAGGCTGATAGAAAGTGGGAGAGGCAGGCAGATAGGCAGGTGTGTAGCATAAATCATCTCCAAACCCAGGCTGGACAGTCTATGGCATCATTAATGCCACACCTGGTCACTCTATTTTCCAGGTAGTCATCCTATCTTCCCTTTCTTTACTAAAACCTGCAGCCTACCCCTGAGAAATTTTGCCAGAGAAATTTTCATTGAAACCAACACACTCCCATGAAACATTCTGTGTTTTTGTAAAATGCTGTGTTTTGACAGAAGAATGTTTTCTAGAAGTTTTTGGTTCATTTTTTTCAAGCAATTGTCATGACAAGCTCTCTTAGATTCTGGGAGCAGTTTTTTGACAATCCAGATAACAGAGAGAAACATCAGCTCAAAAGCAACATCAAATATTAGGGTCTGATTCTAGAAGAACCCATGGCCCACCCTGACACTGTGTGCCAGTCTCAGTACAACACCTCAGATCACTACTCTGCCATCCTTACCATGTCATAACAGAGTTTGAGTCAAAGCTAAACAAAACAAAATCCTGGGGTGCATTAGGAGGAGTGTGTCCAGCAGATCAAGGGAGGTTCTCCTCCCCCACTACTCTGCCCTGGTGAGACCACACCTACAATATTGCATCCAGTTTTGGGTTCCCCAGTTCAAGAGGGACAGGGATCTACTTGAGAAAGTCCAACAGAGAGCTATCACAATGATTGAGGGACTGGAGCACTGCCCTATGAGGAGAGGCTGAGAGCCCTGGAGCTTTTTGGTCTGGAGAAGATTGAGATGTTCATAAATATTTATAAATATCTGAGGGCTGTATGTCAAGAGGGAGGGGACAGCCTCTTCTACGTTGCACCCTGTGATAGGACAAGGGGCAACAGATATAAATTACAGCACAGGAGGTTCCACTGCAACATGAGGAGGAACTTCTTCACTGTGAAGGTCACAGAGCACTGGAACAGAGTCACCAGAGAGATTGTGGAGACTCCTTCTCTGGACACTTTCAAGACCCATCTGGATGCGCTCCTGTGTGACCTGCACTAGATTCTATGGTCCTGCTCGGGCAGCGGGGTTGGACTCGATGATCTTCGGAGGTCCCTTTCAAACCCTAACATCCTGTGATCCTGAGAAAACATACCACCCCTTTATGTCATCACAGCAACCTTAAAAGCCAAAACTTCATTTGTGAAATACACTACCCAAAACACTATGTGAAATTCCTATAAAAAACAGAGAACTAATGCTCCTGACCTCATGGACTACTCAGAGACACCACATGCTATTGCTAACAGATTTCTGCAGCACCAGCAGCTGTGTTCCCCTGAAACCTAAGCCCCAAGTCTGAGGAAGCTTAGAAGGGGTGACCTTTCAGGCAGTAAAGAACTTTTCAGTGTAATAGTGGAAACAGATATCCTTTGTTTTCCTCAAATCTCAAGACAGCAGCTTTTCATCCCATGTTCAATCAGGGCTCGTCAGAAATATTTAAAAGAAGAGACAAAAGGTTTTGTTTCTCTACAGCCCTAAAGCTGCTTCTCCCTCCTTGTCCTCCCCTGTACTTCTGACAGACTTTTGGACTCCAAAACATCAACCAAACTTTATTAACTCGGATTCACTATGATTTTATAGGCAGGTGTCTACATTTAGGAAAAACTACTGTGTGCAATTTCGTAGCTTAAGTCTATGTGACCTTTTTGAAAAATCAGATTGTCTCATGCCTGATTTCCATGTGGTTCACACCATCAGAAGTGTGATGAAAGTGTAATTTGCAATATTCTGAGCAGTTTTTTAAAGGGGCAGAAACAGCCCTATGTCTGCTTCCCTGGATTTCAAGTAGATTTTTGGTTAGCTTTTTTTTTTGTGCAGGTATTCCAGGTGTTGCCATTAGCCAGACATTCTGATTCTTGCTTTCTAATTATATAGTCCACAATTACTATCACCTCCCATTTCATTTTTGACATGACATGATCTATTAGTAGATATATTTTGGGTACTCCAGGAACTAGAGCTCCAGCTAGGTATGATGCGACACAAATTGCGTGTTGCAAATTACACGTTCAGGTCTCGGGAGCACAGCTCCATTCGACAGCCTCCCAGGGGGGCTGGGAAGTGCAACAGTGACAGGCACTTACCTGCTCTGTGAGAAAGAGGTATGGAGGCAGCTGGATGATTCCCTTCTGCAACCAAACAGAGGTAGAAGGATACAGCCCACAATCTGATGGGCTGGCTGCTGCCAGGGAAGGAGGATGCAGGTGACTCCTTGACAAGGCCCTTTAGTGGGAATAAAAAACAATCACAGAATCAGAATCAACCAGGTTGGAAAAGACCTCAGAGATCATCAAGTCCAACCTATTACCTAATACCAAACACCTCAGGACAACTAAACCATGGCTCCAAGTGCCACATCCAATCTTTCTTTGGACATCTCCAGGGACGGTGACTCCACCACCTTCCTGGGCAGCACATTGCACTGGCTAATTACTCTTTCTGTGAAGAACTTTTTCCTCATCTTGAGCCTAAACTTCCTCTGGCACAGCTTGAGACTGTGTCCTCTCGCTCTGCCACTGGTTGCCTGCGAGGAGACCAACCCCCAACTGTCTACAACCTCCTTTCAGGTAGTTATAGAGAGCAATAAGGTCTCCCCTGAGCCTCCTCTTCTCCAGGCTAAACAACCCCAAAGAAAAGCAGATTCTTCTAGCCTCAGTGTTGAGCTGAGTAGTAGGAGACAACCAGGACCCTCACAAGTCTTTCTGGCTGCAGTGGTGGCAGGCTGGGTCGAATAAATGGGCAGGCAGTGATGTGGCTACCTTGTATACCCAGAGTGCCAGTGGGAATCAACCGCACAGAGATGACTTGCATTGCCATCTCTACAAAAAACACCATCTCAGGTGCTTCCTTCCTTGAGAATCCTGACCAAACACAATATGCTTAAACCTCAAGGAACTTTGCTATTTTGGCCTCTCAAATAGGATCAGCTCTTGAGGCAAAATGCTGCTTTACACAGGCCCCAAACCACCTTCATAAAACCAAGCTACCAAAGCAGTAGCATATCTTTCCATGTGGGAAAGAAACAGCGAGTGCTGCACAGAAGTACAACCATGTAATGCTTCCACTTTAACATAAATACCAATGTTTAGCACCCCCCATACACTTGAAAGACACCCACGGTGGGTGACAGGAAGACTTACTCACAGACAGCAAAATTAAAAACAACCAAAATAAAATTTTCTGTAGTTCTTTTTTTCCAGAATAAGTTGGATGCAAGGCATGCCCTGAGCCGTACCAATGTATTTAAATCTCTAATGTTGTTTAGTTCTATTTCCACTGCAGAACATCACAAAGAGCATCAGCTTTCTTTTTTTTTTTTCTCCTTTTCCTCAAGTGACATCCTATTTTACATTATTTACACTTTTGCTGACTGAAAAAGCTGAGCTGATGTCCCGGGTTGAGTCAGAACACAACTAATTCTGTTCAGTGATTTTACTTTTCAGCTCAGTCTCTTTGCAGTAGCTGCACTTTCTGAAATTAACAGCATGGTCTGTTAGACAGTGTCTGCTTCTAGCAGTGATAACAATCAATGTTTCCAGTTAGCACCCAGGCCAAGGTCACTGCAAAATCTGATGTATGACACTGGAGGTGTAGGAAGAAAGGCTGCACTTTCAGGGAGGAGCAGACAGGACAGGCAACCTTCAACTGACCAACAAGGTATCCATTCCCCATAAACATCATACTCAGTGTAAAGCTGAGGGATCACAAGGGTCAAGTTCTTTCTTTTCCTGGCCAGTGTCTGAAGAGGACTCTGTCCGTTCTACCTTTGATTCTGATCCATAAGTTGCTGAATTCAGTTCCCATCTGCTGCTAAGCCCAGTCTGGGACTTGTGCCACAGTATCAGTGGCAACTGTGGCTTATTGCCATCAAAGCGGTTGGGGCCAGTATTAGTTTTGTATATATTGGTGTGTATTTTATTTCACTATTATTATTTTCATTACAGAAGTTTTAGGTTGGTTTTGGGTTTGGTTTTTTTTTTTTTTTTTCAATCCATAAGTCTCTCTCCTCTATTCTCTTTCTTTTCCCCTTTGGGAGGGGAGTGGGGTTAACAGAGAGCATCTGTCACTGGTTTAGTGCCCAGCCCTAACCCTTGACGGCCGTGAAAACAACTGCGTACAGTCGTACACCTCACTTCTGCTTTGAAATCAAATTGGAACGATTCTGAATTTAGATTGAAAGACTCAGCTAGAGCTAAGCATGCTTTGTGCACAATGAAGCAGTGATACATTTCTGGTTTTCCCTCCCTTCCTTTTTCAGTTCTAGAGCCCTCTAACAGAGCGTGCCCATCCTAACAAATTGCCCTTACGGTCTATATGACATACTATGAGACTGCCATTTACCAGGACTTGAAACAGACAACAGGACAGCTCTACACAGGTGAATGACTGGTGCTTGACTCCACAATTTTCAAAATGTTCTTCATGGATGCTATTTAACAGTGACAGCTGTTTTGTAAGAGCATGGGCCACTCGCTATCCATCTACACTATTCTACTTTGCTGCTGACATTGCTCAGGTGTGTAGTGCTGGGTGTCCTAGCAAGAGCTGCACTAAGGACCATGGTTGCAGAAGGGTTCTGCCCAAGCCTCACTGGCTTGCCTTGCCACCGTAATTTATTAGCTAGTGCCAAGGAGGAAGTACTGGTTTACTCTGAAGCCATTTGCCTGACAATCAAATACTTTAAAAAGAGATGGATTTCAGTCTGTGTCTAAGGTTGAACATTAACTGCAGGCTCTTTTGGGATCAGAGGTGAAGTTGGGAAGTGGAAGAAAAGGAGGAAAAAAGGACAAGTTCCACGGGCCATTCTCTGCATATTGTTTTGACCTTCACCACATCCAGCTCTCACTCCTCAGTAAAGCCCTGTATCTAAATAGTTGCTTAATAAGAGCAGGTAAGAACACAGCTGCAGAGTCTCAGTCATGTTTCCAAAAGAGAATCTTGTTTATCTTGAAAATTAAGCCTGGAATAAACTATGTTGTATCAGATTTGGATTATACTTGCACTGGAGATGTACTAAAAGGAATATGTTGTGTGCAGCTTGACCAGGAAGGAGCTTGAAACACAGCATGTATGAAGCAGAACATGTAAAAGACCACAGCAGTGATAGTGAGAGAGTTTAATTATCTAGACCTCAGAGTGGATTACATTAAGCAGAGGAAGCAAATCTTGGTCTGGTACAAGACGGCTTTCTAATTCAATGTGTACATAAACCGGCAAGGAAGGGAAGAATGCCAGATGTGGTACTAAGCAACACAGAGAATGATTTAAGACATTAAGGTATTAAAATAAAAAATCAGAAAGAAAGGGAGAGAGGGAGAAAGGAAAGTAGAAGAAGCAGTTACAGCTAGGCTAGAACAGCTTCTGTAAAAACATTCTCTACCCCATCTACAAGGTGTTTCTACCCTCCAAAGCAGAGCACAGACAGGAGCTGCCATGCCTACACATCTCTGCTGGAGAAATAGCTGGCCTTGTGACACCTCAGACCTACACAGCTCTGTGCCAGTGCAAAGCTCTGGCACAGGTGGTGTGTGCTCTGCATCCAGCTGCCAAACCTGCATAGGGATCATCCATCAAGCAGGCTACGGAAACCTCATAGATAAACTGCGGTAGCTTTACGTCACCTCTGCCCTCTCTTGATCTGCTTAATGATCTGCAAAAGCAGGCGAGCAATGCCTGCAGGCCTGAGTGCCTGGTCATGTTTTAGCTGCCTCCCAAAGGTGCTTTCTGGGTCACAGAGCTGTCGGGAGTCACCTCACTTGCACACAAGAAACATCCCTCCCAAGGCACCTTCCTCCATGCTCTCCCTGGATATGGAAAGCCTCACAGCAGGTCTCTGAAGTGTAGTATCTTCATGGACAGAAGGAAAATGTTTATAAGATGAGGACCCGAGCTTGTAATGAGAGTAGGGTGGCACAACTGCAGCCAAATACAGCCATGTAATTAAACAAAAAACCCTATGGAGATACCCCAAAAAAATCTAGCATAGACATACAGCAGTAACAACCTTCTAAGAAGGAAAGGAGTTATTTCAGAACCAGGTCAGATTATTCTTTCCTGAGGAAACTGAAGTTTTCCTCCAAAACATGTTCTGACAACTTTCAAGCATCCTTGTGGGCACTCTACAAAACCTTGTTTAGAGCTCTTATTACCAGGCAGCATTGCCACTGTGCCGTGCTAAAAAGCCTCAGGTAATTTATGAGCTGTATCACCTACAAGGCCAGATCCTGGTCTGACACCACATGCTATAAAACTAGAGCCACTTCCATTTCAATATATCCAGATCCAGAGAAGTTCACCACCACGGTTTCCATTTCCTCCATTGCATTGTTATTATATTACTTAGCAGGTCTGTCAATGACACTGCATTTGAAATAGAGCAATTGTAAACACCAGCAGGAAACACTGGAGCAGCAAATGCTTTTTAAAAAATGGCAAGGATGAGGAGAAATTCAATGCAGATCTTTCACCTGATATCTGAAAAGCAGAGGACTGGGAAAGGAATCAATGGGGCCATGAAAGGGAATGAGTGAGAACTCAGTGACAGATGAGACTGATGCTGCACTGAGCCTGAATTAATATCCTTTGCTTGAGTATGTACAGAAGAAGCTGAAGGTCATATCCTGGAAACAAGGATCCATTTTCTTGAGGGGGAAAAAAATTAAATGTTAAAAGGCTTTATGATGCAATCTGGACAGATAGTTAGTTAATTAGAACTATTAAAAGTTGACAGGACCTGAGACTTAGATTAACTGCATCTCCGAAGTTGGGAGGAAATAGCAGGGGAAATTGGCAAAACTGGAGTAATATTGCTTGATAGCTTCCTGATGAAGGTGTATCTGGACATACCTAGAAAGCAGCTACTCCAGCTCTACTTTTTAAAAATAATAATGTTTTTAAAAAAACCCACTAACAAACAAGAAATGCCCCACAACTTATTTTTCCTCCCCCTTTTTTTTTTTTAAATCAAGGGAGGATTTAGGAATTCACTCACCAGTAATCCCAACTGCAGCCACAGAACGGATATGGGAAACGTTAATATGGGATGGGGTTATGCAACATGTAGAAACAGGCAGCCCAGGAAAAGAAAGGCAGATGGATTCACATAGTGTCTGTCAAATCAGCTTTAAGTTCTTTCAGTATTTTGCCTCAACAGAGGCAAAAGTGAAGTGGCTGGCATAACTTACCCAGATGGAAGAGATTCCTTTGGTGTCAAACCCCACAAAGGAGATTGATCTGTAAAATCAGTAAAGCACAGCATAAAGAAAAAAAAAGGCAATAGCAAATGGCTTCAAAATTATCTGTGGGACAAGCAGCAAGGTGTCAGCAAAATGGCATTGTTCAGGGTGACTAGAGGGACAGGAGCAAGGCAGTACTCCCAAATTTCAGCACCATACCTCCTTTTGTTCAACTTTTATATAAAAGGCCTGAAGGGGATATAATTTTTTAAGTTGATTTTTTTTTTTGCTTGTTTGTTTGTTTCTGATAGGACATAAGTGTAAAATGGTACACAGAGCAAGCAAATTCAAAATTATGTGGATAAATTAGGCTTATGGACAGATAAAGGGCGCATCCAGTTCAGTGCAGCAAAATCAGATGTAATGGCCACAAGGCACCAAATATAACCATAGGCAGGCAAAAGGGAGGAGAAGAAGGAATACTGACCAGGGGAAAGGCTATAAGGTAATTACTGATAAAATCCTAAATTAATGCTTAGAATAACCAGGAAAAACAAAGACAGGCAAACTCTTCATGCTCAAAGAGGCAAATTCTTCATACTACATGCTGAGTTGTCTTTCAGTAAAGCTGAACTGAGACTCCTTTTCCAGCACAATAATTATACTGAGATAAGAATCACAGAATTCTTGTAGCTGGAAAAGACCTCTGAGATCATGAAGCCCAGCCCATGACCTAACACCACAACACCAGCTACACCATGCCACCAAGTGCCACATCCAATCTTTTCTTAAAGACCTCCAGTGATGGTGACTCCACCACCTCCCTGGGCAGTCCATTCCTTTCTGTGAGGAAGTGATTCATAATAGCCAACCTAAAACTCCCCTGGCACAGCTTCATACCATGCCCTCTTGTCCTGTCACTAGTTGCTTGGGAGAAGAGCCCAACCCCCACCTGACTACTTCCTTTTAGGTAGTTGTAGAGAGTGATAAGATCCCCTCTAAGTCTCCTCTTCTCCAGACTGAACATCCCTGGCTCCCTCAGCCTTTCTTCATCAGACTTTCCCTCCAGCCCCCTTGACAGTCTCATTGCTCTCCTCAGGATCCATTCCAGCCCAAGAGTTTGAAAGCAAAGAGCCCACTGCCTCAATAAAGACACAACATAAGACTTTAAAATATATTTTTTTCCCCTTCCCCCGTCAAACAAGCATGCAAAATCACTTTCTCTCACTTGGAATGTTAATTTGGGGTCTATTGCTGTAGAAAAAAAAACCACAAGCATAAATAAATTGAAAGGTAGTTATTACCGGTGAAAACAGCCTTTTTACTGCAAAGGTTATGACATTAACCCAGGGAAAAATTCATGAATATTCACAATCACCATTTGTCATTAAGAATCATAAAATGAAATGTTGAGTAGGGCTTTAGAAAACTCCTCCAGCCTACTAAATTCCCTCTTCACTACTTGCTATTATACTAGCATATCCCACCATTTTTTTTTGGCAGTGCACTTTATGAGCCAAATTCCTGCAAGTTTCCCGTAACCACCTCTACAAGGAAAAAAAAGAGGAATGAAGATAGGAATCACAAAGACCTGCAGAAACCTGCTAAAAATTGAAAAACTCAAAATTCATCCAAGGACTTCTTTAGGTGTTTGTAACCAAAGCCAGAAATTCCCCCAAAGAAACACAAATATTAAAAGATGACAAATTATGGGGTTTGCTCCTAAATATCTCAGCAACTATCTAGTTTTCACATTTGCACCTGTCAGATTTGTTCCAGCCACCAGGTGCTATGTAATGTGTGTGCAAACACAGCAGAGAGCCTTTTGCAAGGCAATAAAAGGGCTGGAAGCCTGACTGGGGGTGGGTGGGAAATAAAAAAAACCAAAACCACAAAACTAGGAGGCAGATATGTCTCGACCAGGAGCAGCCATAGGCAGGTAGAAGGACTGAATAAAAAGATGAAATTAGTTGAGGCACTTCAGCTACAGTCTCAATAGGCAAATGGCTTTGCCAATATTCTGCCAAGCAAAGAAATGGCACAGGCAAGGAGCACGAAACTGGGGGTCTGCTTACTGGGCAAGTGCAGAAGAAGGCTTTAGCACTGAAGGGAAGGGATGAAAAGCCACAGCAATACACGAAGAGCCATAATTAATGCAGAAGCCATATGCATTCAGTGAGCAAAGTGGTCTCCCACATGGAGCACAGCAGAAGCCCATGTGTGGGTATACGCACAGAGACACACAATAGCTTCTGAAATGTTTAGGAAAGTTCAACTGTTTATCTACAGATCCATTCACTCCTATGCACATCCAATGTGCCAGCAGAGGCCCAGCTGTCAATCAGCAAGGAGAATGGCTATTCCCAGTGCTGAAACATCCCAGGGCATTTGCATGTTTACTGTGTTCAGCGATTAAGCCAGGGCAAGGGTGGTGGGGCCAGGATAACCCACAGAAAGGGAACAGCTACACTGCCAGAGAAATGGGGGAAAGTACCCAGGTGTTCATATGAAGGACAGGAAAAAGGGAGTGCATTCCTATCTGTCCCTGCCTTTTAGAAATAAGGGAAAGCACAAAGCAGGCAATTTAAAGCCTGGAAGTCTGAGCTACATCATATGAGCTGAGAACAGCTATGTGGGCTCTGCCCCTCCAGGAGCCACAGCAGCCCAGCTTTGTTCAGCAGGGGCAAGGGGTAGCTCTCTGCTGTGGTGGTCTGGAGAGCAGCCAGAGCTTTTGGAGGCTTCTGGCTGCCGGCTGCTCTTTGACTCCAGTCAAGAGAGTCCTCCTTGATGATATGCTGTAATATCTGTCCCCAGCAGCTCAGGACTACTGAGGATTTTTGTGACGTTAGTGGCATATTCCCCTAGTCCCACCACCACCTTTCCCTGATCCAGTTGCTGAGTACCTGGGCTGTCTTTGGGAAGCACATTTCCAAAATGCCTCAACAGCCCTTTTTCCCCGGAGAGAGCGAGCAGTATAATCAGATGTCAGATTCCCACCCTGCATCCACATGTTGCTGATGATAGAGCTCACCTCTGGCAGCGAGTGTTCCTGTTGCATTCAGATCTTCCCTCTGGCCTATTAATAAATACAGGCACCCGTGCTCATCGGCATGGTGACTGTGCTTATGTCAGTCATGCTTCTTTGTATTCTCCCTGCTTAGCCACTCACTGTTGTGCAAAGGATGTGTGCATCAGGCTCAACACCTGCTAGAAATCTCTGAGCTCTCTCTGCCTTTCCTTTCTTCCCACGCAGTCTGTCCTCACATCAGGGATTTCATAATTTTTGTTCCCAATCTGATTCTAATTTTTCTTACTTTATTTTCCCACTCCCAGTTATCCAGCTTTCTTGGCATTTCTTTCTTTGTTATATTTGCTGTATCACTCAGGTTTTGTTGATTTGAATTGCAGGCAGAGCCACATTATTGGGAAAAAAAAACCCAAAATTTAAACCCTACAAAATCCCATCTCTCCTTCCCTTTTCCCCACCTCCCCTCCAGGAAAAAAAAAAAAAAAAAGTCTTGCAAGAGCAAGAAGTGAAAGACAAGCAAACTGAAATTGTTGTCTGGCCTAACTCATCAACATGATGAATCCTGAAAGCATTTAGATACAGCTGTAACTGGGCTCATAACTACACCATTGCTTTATGGTGGTGGGAGTCTTTGCTCCTGTCATTCAGGCAATAGCCCCCTGCCTTCTCAGAGCAGAGGTCTTTTGTTCCCACTTGCCCCCTCTCATTGGGAGCAGTTGGCAGCAATAAACCTAAATCTTGATCCAAAACCTGACCAAAAAGCACACGTATTTTCAGCCGTGTCCAACTCATACCACAGTCTAAATCTAACTACAAATGTATCCTCAGTCATAGATAACCAGAATTCACTATTTCAGTGAAAAGATTTTGGCAAAGCCCTGACAAAGCTTAAATGCTCTGCAGAGACATTACAGATTTTGGCAGTGTTTAAGCTGGGAAGGTTTCTGTGGTTCAGAGAAGACCCTTGGGTTACTTAGAGGAAGACTCTAATTGAAAACTTAGCCCTTGCTGTGTAAAGCAGATGTTTTGATAGGAAATAGCATGAGGAAAACATTTGAAAAATGGGCTAGTTACAGTAGGAAATTAAAATACATTTCAAACCCTTACCACTTACATTGTCCCTTGAATTTCTCTGTTCTCTTTTCCCTGTATTCATTTAGATCCTAAATGTGACACTGGTATAGTTTTATACAGCATGTATTATAATATTTACAACTACTAATGTTTAAATATCTTATCAACTCTCAGAGTAGAATTTGCCCCCTCCCCTTGCAGGATTTGTTTCTCACCACAAAAGCTAGAAGAGCCTTACAGATACACATCCATGCAAATCTTCCCCTACGCTGACCTTTCAAATTGTCCAGAGAACAACACAGAGCCCCAAATCACAACCCAGGGCTCAAATCTTAACTTTCAGGAATTCAGTTTGCACTGTTACTCTCACCTTGAGAAGAGCTGTGGAGGGCCACCCCCCCACCATTCATCATTTTCCTCCTTCCTTAAAGATTTTTCTTTCCTCTGTTCGCTTGCTGGTTTATTTCCCGGAGGACTGCTGCTGGATTGACTGGGCTTTAATTGCTCAGCCCCACTGGGCTCACGGTGGAATTTCACCTTCACTTCTCCCCCTCCCCCCTCTCTGGATCTGCTGCAGCTCTTGGTGATTTCTGAGAAACAGTGATTAGCAATTCACTAAGTTTGTCACTTTATTGCCTTCATGTGGATACCATGATGCGGGCCAGCTGATTTGCATTTATTCCTGCTACCCCAGCTTTGCTTTCTAAGAGCTACCTTCCCAAGGTTTTTACTACTTTCCAATCACCCTTCATTTTAGGAGTTCCAATCATCCCTCATTTTCCTCCTCCTCACTTATTAGTGGGCATGCTCCTGCTGATGCATTTGTATGGCTGGTTCCCATTCCCTAGAGCAGCTTTAGCTAACTTTCCTCCATCCTCACCACACAGCTTTTTCCAGGCCATACTCTTGCTTTCATCTGTCTGCTTCTCTGTTGACAAAAGGGTACCTTATGCCCTCACATATACAAGTCATCCTTCATGCCTTTACAACAGGTAGAAATTTGCTGCCACATGAATCTCTGGCACAGAGCTGTCAGAAAATAGGTAAGGTGAGTGAGGAGTATCTGCATTACCTCAAGCCCTGACACCTCAGCAGCATCAGTCAGAAGCTGCCTGTATCTTTTGCTATTAATCATTCCTCAGACTCCTCACAACAAGACCCATTTGGGGGCAAAGGTTCTGCAATGGGCAAGAAGGTGCTTCCTGTGGAGAGGGGCTCCGCTACCTTCTTTCTGCTTCTTTTCTCTTAGAGCACCTTAGCACTGCCAATGGGCCAAAAACCTGGACCAGGTTTCCTTGCACTTCCTTGTTTTTATGATTGGTTCCTGTTATGATTTCTCACCTGTGGTCAGGGGGTGTTCATTTTGTCTGTGCTTACCTGTCCACATGTCCTGGCCCCTTCTTCCTCAGGACACACAGACTGCGCAGTCAGTCCTTTTTATTCTTCCAATGCTACACCAAATGGCACACCAATCGTCAGAAGACCAGAGCATGGACTAATGCCTTATTCCTGGGTTTAAGGAAGAGCTTGTCAGCTTCCTGCTCTTCTGTCCAAGCCTGCAAGCTCCCTTATGAAAAAGGGATGAGACTAGACATTCACTGCTCATCTCCAAGTGGTCTGTGCTCCAAGGCCAGCCTTGCACAGAGCACCTTCACAAGAGTCTTATGGTTGCACATGGGAACTTCATGACCGCAGCTGGATGGTTGAACCCTGGTGCCATCATGTAAGGCTGCATCTGTTCCTTATCTTCAGTGGAGCAGGGGAAATAGCCAGTGAAGATAAGGAGTAAATAGCAAAGAAAGGCATCTGGACAAAAGCAAAATTCAGCTGAAAGGATCTTCAGAAGGCAAAACCACAGGCTTTGCCCTGCATAACCTCTGCTGATGGGCTCGCACAAAGGGCCCCAGTGTGCGGCAGGTATTCCAGCTCTGTCATTGTGCTCATAATTAAAAGCAATAATGAAAAGGAGAGGGTTTTATGCCTGTGCTTTAGCCACAGCCACAGCTACCGAGCTGCAGAAGCTGAGTGGTCCCTCTGCAGCAGTATTTGCATTATTGCTAACCTGTAATTGGAATCCTCACTTAGCTCCATGACTTTCTCTGACCATTTTCAGATCTTTACCAGTCAAGTCAAGAAGCTCCTTCCTCCAGGAATTATATTAAGATTGAAAAGTATGTTTCCTAATTTGCTTTAACAGGCTGCAATCATTTCTGTTCACATCTATATAAGTGCATTGTTTTCCTGGCATAAGTCTCAAAAAAACCCCAAGAATCATATCCATTTCACAGCTCCTTCTAAAATCTGGTATATGGGAATTTAAAAATGTTGATATTGTTACATCTCACTCATCTAGCACCAGAAAATAATGATGAGGTCTTGCTCTCTCCCTCAGACAGTAAGGACCAAATTCACATACAACAATCTAAGTGAATCTGAAGTATTCCATCTAAAGCAAGCTAGCTGACATAAGTAAGTTACCACTTATTTTAATTTCTATCTTCTTACATACTTCTGATTGCTGTCTTTCTTGCTACATATCTCTTTCAGCCCCTCATCATGTAAATTATGCCATGCTAGGCTCCTTCAGATTCACTTAGACCAAGAGGATTAATTTCAGAGCTGATGTGTAAGAAGTTGTACATTCTACACTGGAGTGTGAGAGGGGACAAGATTTTCCCTGCAGGCTTTGGCTGTCCTCCTGGATTTACAGAGAAAGGAATCCCAATCCCTTTATGACTTTCAGGAAGAGGCTGAGGAATCTAGAAGTACGTAACATAGCAGCTTAGATTTATTCAGACTCAGCTCTTAGTTTGATTTAGGCCTAATTTGGTCTATTGCATGGACTTGTCCCTTCCAAATTTATGGTGGGAGATTGTTTCTTAGGCAGATAATTCTAGAGTTTAACAGACAAACAAACAAAAAGGATATATAAAGTTACACTATAACTGAGGCCTTACTCAGATCTCTAAATGAAAGCCAAATGAACATCCAGTGTCATGTAACTTAATTTTTACTCATTTAAATGGAAAGCTCAATGATCAGTGCTGCTGTGTGGCTACAGCTTTCCTTAAGCATGGCTTGTTCCCAGTCCTCCTGGGAGGAGAAAAATCAAAGACATTTATTTAGGTGGCTTCCTATCAAGGGAGATTGGTAACTTCAATTTTGCAAGCCTGAACATTTGCAGATGATGTTGAGCTGATTTTAGTTGGAATCTGATCTGCCATATGAGGAAAGGCTGAGAGAACAGGGTTTGTTCAACCTTGACAAAAGAAGACTTAGGGGAGACCTTAATGTACATGCCAGTATATTAAGAATGTCTACCAGGAGGATTGAGTCTCCCTTTTTACAAGGAGATCCATGGAAAAGACAAGGGATAATGGGTACAAGCTATTCCTGGGGAGATTCTGATTGGAATCCAGAAGAAAATTTTTCCTCATGAGAACAGTTAAGACATTGGAATAATCTCCCAAGGGAAGTAGTGGATTCCCCTGCTTTGGTCAGTTTCAAGACTCAGCTTGACAGCATGCTGAGCACTCTCATTTAAACTACACTGCCATCTAGAAAGGTTGGATCCTTGGAGTCCCTTCCAACCCAGCATCTGTGATTCTGTTTCACATTTAGATAGCTCCTGAACAAAATAAAACGCCCCTGTCAAAATTACAGGTTTTCAGTTGGTGCAAATTCAGTCTGGAGATAAAAAGGCACAACTTCAGAGATGCCAGTGGAGTTAGCCCCAAGAAAAATTTGGACCTGTAAATCCAGTCAGAACACAGATCTCCACAAATATTTCAGACTTTCTCCAGCCTTGCTGAAAAGACTATTCTTTCTGCTCTTATGCTTCACAAGGAAGTGAAAGATGGATTGCAAACCTTCAGCCCGCTGCCTCAGATGAAAATTCTCACTGCAGTATTTTTGAGGTTCAGAAACTTTCTGTCCATTTAATATGCTGGAACCTTTCTCCACTGGGGTAACTGAAAATTATCATCACCTAATGATTATTCAGTGACATCTTCAAAATAAGTTTGATGATTTTGGACCAGTTTCTGTCAGACAGATGTCAGTATCATGAATTATGCTATCATTGGCTCTAATTGCTATCATCTTTGTCAAACAATCTGCTGTATGGCAAAAAAAGAAAAAAAAAAGCAGAAGCAGCAGTTACATTAAATTTCCCTCCTGCCTACACAAGTTTTCCTTTGTGGCTTTAAACTAGAGAAAGGCAGATTTAGATTGGATATCAGGAAGAAGTTCTTCACTATGAGGGTGGTGGAACACTGGAACAGGTTGCCTAGGAAGGTGATTGAGGCCCCTTCCCTGGAAATATTCAAGGTAAGGCTCAACGAGGCCCTGGGAAACCTGATCTAGTTGGGGATGTCCCTGCTGACTGCAGGGAAGTCAGACTGGATGACTTTTGGAGGTCCTTTCCAGGCTGCACCATTCTCTGATTCTCTGATTCTATGTCATGGACACCTTCTTTTACCCTGGTCCTTCCTGTACCTTCAAAGAACAAAGGACTCACCAAAGTAAAAGCTCAGGCTCTTCAAGCAGCACTAAACCCAGCACCCTGTGTGGATCCCCACAGAGGAGATAGCCTCATTAAATCTCATTCTAAACTGTGTTTACTCACAGTAAGTATTTCTTCTTGCAAAAAGCATTGCTGTGGCATTGTGCCAAGCTGTATAAACAGTCGTAATTTTTGTCCTACTTTTTGATCCTTGCAGCCTGAGTCCAGGTTGCTGAATTGTGCAGTTGTCAAGGGCAGGCTTAAAAATTTTATGCATGGGCATGGCATGTGATGTAAGCTCTCATGCACCTGACATCTCACGCATGAATAAGTCAGGCATGGCTTGCGATTCACTGCTGAACGTAAAGACAACCAAGAGTAGCTTTCTGTGAGGATACAATGCAGGGAGCTCAGTTCTGCAATTAGGAATTAAAGAATATTTTAACTCCCACGTCAGATTTTGTTTTAACAACGCTCCCTGGCAAACTGTTTTCTGTAAATCACTGAAGATGTGTAACTTTTTCTGCGCCAATCTATGCACCCTGGGTCCTTTGCCTGTCTTAGATGTGCTATAATCTTCTCCTGAACAACTTAGTTTTCAGTTGTCCCTATGCTAGTGAGGGTGCTCCTTGTTCTTTCTGTGCTAGCCTCGTATAATCCTCCTATGTCACACACAGTGCTGTCACTGAGGTGAGCTATGATTTCTCTTAGGACCTTCTAGGTGTACACAAGGTGTGGTACTGGTGGACAGGTTAGAAAAACAAAAGCATTGACATTTTAGATCAGTCACAGTCAAACAAAGCCTACTAGCCCTTGATGCATTCAGGAGTCACAAACAGCTACAGAGTAAGTAGTTAACAGCTGCAGAGAGTTATGAGTTTAATTTTGCCATGTAAGCAGATGATCAAAACATGCAGGATAGCTATGTCTAGGACTTCCTGGTTGGTATTTGTCTACATCACAAAGCTACAAACAAAAGCATGAGTTTGCTTTAGACCCACAAGCAGCACACTGTCCGCTCTCTTCACAGGTGCCCTTCACATTTAACTGTGCAAGTCTGCAAAATCAGGGCCTTAATTTTGGAGCTCTTGATAATTTTTTACAGACAGGCCTCAAATTTGTCCTTCCTATCCTATTGGCTTCAGTGTGAATTATATATGACTTTCCAGGGGCAAGATAAGGGTCACAGTCATTTCTCTCTCTTCCCAGTTTCCAGCCATTTCTTTTCATTTATTCCACACCAGCAGTTACAAAAAGTGGTCTGGGGATTGCAGAGCTGCTCTGGCAGTGAGTAATAGGGAGTCTGAGTTTGTTAATGTGGATGGTCTTCAAAATAAACAGGTAAACTGAAAGATACTGGAGGAAAATTATTATGAGGGGGGGAAAGGGGGATTTATGTCTATCTCTGACAAACTGCTAATACCAGCTCTCTCAACCTGCAAGCAGTCCACAGCACTTCGTTCCAAGTTCTTTTTCCAGGGAGACATTTCAAGGCAAGCCTCCCAGAGAGACAATCACTCTCCTAGGATAAAAGACACGAAGGATATTAGAAAAACCAAAGGCTGATTGAGAAGGAAGATTTTTAAAGGTCAGGCAAATTCCTTCCTGCAGCAAACTGGGACATAGCTGTCACCTGTGCTTTTGGTTTTGTTTTTTTTGGGGGGAGGTGGTTTTGGTTTTTTGTGAGGGTTTTTTTGTTGTTGTTGTTTAACAAAAATTTAAATCTCCTGGGCTCTTAGTTTAATATCCCTTTTTTTTTGCCTAATCAGTGAAGATGAGGTAGACACATTCAAGTCCTTCAAAAAACCAGTAGTAACACAAAGATTTTCCAATTACCCTTTAATTAAAATATTAATTAATTAACAAAGTGTATTTATGGAATAATTATATAATTTCACACACCATTGATCGTATTTTAAACAAATTCGTTTAATTAAGTTGACATGTACACTGCTTGCTCTCTGTAGAGTTATTCTTAGAAGCCAGTGCATGTCTCCCTTTAAGGAGATTCAGACTGCACAGGGGAAGTTTACAATAGCCTACAGTGGTATTCAGAACAGAAATGAAGCCACTTCATACTTTTAAGTAAATTTAATACCAGTGACTGTATCCCTGAAGGCTGAAGTCCCCTATCTGCATAAAAGGCACTGGGAAGGCAAGAGCAGCGTGAGCTCGCTCTCTCTCTACCAATATCCCTCATCCTGACCTGGAGGGGCTGACTTTAATAAACGGTTAATCATTATCCTCTTTGCCAAGCCTGTTAAGCAGCTTAAGAAGCTTGGCATTTCTGTGGTGGGACTCAGCTAAGGCTACCAAATCATTTCACACAGCCTGCTGAAAGCCATCACATGCAGATAGCGCAGCGTGCCGGAGCAGCGTTTAAAGAGAGCTCTGGGTGCATTTAGCAGATTTCCCCTTGGAGTCATTGGTTTTGCTCTGCCTCCTGCGCTTCTGTGGGCTTGTGATGGCTTGTGGTCCTGATTCAGGGACTGTCACCTTGGTTTTCCTCCCAGCACTTGCGGTCTGGTCTGCCTCTGTGCTGCTGCCTCCTGCATTCTTATTGGTTTTTAAGGTTAACTCAGGATCTTCTAACATCCCTGGTCACAGTTCTGGTCTCTGATGCCCATGACAATCAATTTCTGATTGATGGATTCCAAACTACCTGTGCAACCAAGTGTCTCCCCCTCTTCTTGTGGCTTCTCATAGAAAACTAATATTGCAGTTCAAGAGCTTCACGCTTTCGAACTGCAATATTCCTCACCCCCTGCAATGGTTTGGTAACAGTTTCTTACTTTCTCACTTAGCTAATTTAAACAATGTATAGCTTGCTGAACAAGCCATATTAGTAAAGCTACTTGCTCCTTTTGGAAGCTCTGTTCAACTTCACCAAAAAGGTGTTTGCAGAATTACTTTTAGGCATTCCGTTCTTTCTAGAGTACTTGCTCCCTGGGAGTCCTTAGCTGCTATTCTGTGATATTCTCCATTTACAACCTTCCTTCTCACCCCTCCCTGCACAAGACACCTGACAATGTCCTTTGCTGCTTGGTCAAGGACTACTCCACTTGCACTTTGCAGCCTTCTCCTTGTGCAGCCAGAATGACAGTGCTTGCCAGTGCCTGTGTCCATTTGGTGACAGCAGCCACATCTTGCTGCATGTATAACACAAACCTCAGAAAATTCATTAAGCAAGCTCAGATGTGTGTAGAGATGTTGACTTGAACCGATGCAACTGAAGTAATAGAAATTATAGATCTTGTCCCAGTAATGTCACTGAAATGGGCTATTCATGAACATGAATACAGGAGCTGAATCTATCTGAGAAAAGGCAATATAACGTGCCTCTGGATGTTTACAGTCATACATCTCAATTCTTTTTGTTTCCTTATGTCTTTAAAGTAATTGTTTTTTAGGTCATCAGTCTGAAAATTCAGCTGTCACTCTTTTAGTCTTTTGTTCTAATTGAGAGTTTATCCATAATTTAATGGAAGATGTGATGAATTGAAGAAAGGAAGAAAAGGAATCCTCAAACTCCCCTAAGCAGCTCCATTCACTTATCCCCCTTCCAATTTCTCACATCGGATGTCAGAACAAGGGGACAGGCAGCAATTTTCAAGAGGCTCTTAATGCTGCCTGAATTCTTGAGTTTCTGTTCTGTCACAGCCAAATACAGTAAAACCCTGCATTAAAATTGGTATTTAACACCATAGGCAGTATAGAATTTGTGTTCAGTTTTACACTAAACATATCTAAGGAAAGCTAGCCAAATGCAAAAATAAATTATGAGAGCAACAAGATAACACAGATGAGAATATTTGCAGTATATAAAGAGCTTCTCATAAATGGACAGCAGTTTTCAACTCATTCATCAGACACCAAGATGAAGCTGATTCATAACTAAAACATCCAGGCAGATTCTGTGCTAACAAGGCTTGCAAGAGCTCCATCAACTTTCCTTTCCACTGCCTCAGATTATCTCATTTCTAAGAATGAAAATTTTACTTGGCAACAATCTACTATAATAGAACACAAGTACAGGCTGGGTGGAAAGCAGCCCTGTGGAGAAGGTGGTGAGTAAAAAGCTGGACCTCAGCTGACAGTACGCACTTGCAGCCCAGAAAACAAATCACATCACAGGCTGCACCAAATAAAACCAAACCAGACATGACCAGCAGGCTGAGGGAAGTGATCCTGCCCCACTGCTCTCATGAGATCTCACCTGGAGAAGTGTGTTCAGCTCTGGGGCCTTCAGTATAAGGACATGGACTTGTTGAAGTGGGTCCAGAGGAGGGTCACAAAAATGATCAGAGGATCATCTGTTCTGTGAAGAGAGGCTGAGAAAGTTGGCATTGTTTAGTCTGGAGAAGTAGTTTAGGGAAGACCTCATAGCAGCTTTCCACTACCTAAAGGGGGGGCTACAAAAAAAAGCCAGAAAGGGACTCCCTACAAAGGAGGTTAGGACAAAGGGTAATGGTTTTAAATTGAAACGGTAGCTTTTAATTAGATGCAAGGGAAAAGTTCTTCACTGTGAGAGTGGTGAGGCACTGGAACAGGTGACCCAGAGAGGTTGTGGATGCCCTCTCCCTGGAAGTGCTCAAGACCAGGTTGGATGGGGCTTTGAGCAACCTGATCTAGTGGAAGGCGTCTCTGCCCATGGCAGGATGGCTGGAACTAGATGATCTCTAAGGTCCCTTCTAACACAAACCATTCTATGAATAGCAGTAATCTGTGCCTTCTGCAGTCCAGGTAAGCCTTCTGATGTCCATGGATTTACACCAACAAAAGACCAAGCCCCACACTCCACTTCTTTGTCTTTCACACGTGTAAAGTTGTGCCCTTAAATCTATTTTCAGATACTCAGACAAGTGACCTGAGATTCAACTGTGCTAAGCATCCAGCAGTTTAATGAAATCATTGTCCTTTTTACTCTGTTAAAAATTATCACTATGTGAAGCTCTTCATGCAGCCTCTTTGCAAAAGGCCCTTTCCCCCTCTCCCTGTAAATTGCTGAGCATTTTGTCTACAACTAAACAGACCTTTCCAGCTGAATGATTCTCAGTCCCTAACAAAGCACAGCACGTTTTCTTGCTCTCGTGGTCAACCTCCTTCTTCCACCTCTCCCTCTTACTTACAGCCTCTGCCTGCTGATTCCCAGCCAACTCTTGGACTTTTCACCCAGGTCTGTTGTGATTGGTCAAGCTTTTCATCTTAATATATTACCCTAGGATTGCAATTAACTTTTTTTCTTTCGCTCAGACCCTTTGTTTTCAGCCTAGCCCTCGAATACTGTTACTTTCCACGTCCCCAATCTGTCCACTACTTTCTCTCTCTCTCTCTCAGTTTTTATTCTCTGCTTTCCCTGGAAACCCTTAATTACACCCCTGTGTCCTCCCTGCTTCACCTCTTTCCCTGTTTCTTTCCCCCCTCCCCTCTCTTTCTCTCTCCAGTTACGGCTCTGCAGGCAGGGTTTACGAGCCGGGATCTCTAGTGATGTCCTACAGGAATATGCCTTGGCACACTGTCTGGACTGTTCAAGCCCTACTGCACCCCTGAGTGCCACAAAAAGCTCTATGCAGAGAGGCAGAACAGAAAGGAAATGCTTTACAGCCGCTTTCTTGGACACTGTTTCTTCCTCTCAGCATCTAAGGAAGATTTAAAAGTAGGGGAGGAAAGAGCCTAGATTTACAAACAACAATCAGGCAGGTAAATATTCTGCAGCTTCACTGCAGTCAAGGGAATATAGAAAGAGTGTATTTAAGGAAGAATGAGCTAGAACTGAGGTAGCAATTTCAAATTCCTCTGGTGTGTCACCCAGTTACCTCACTACCAACAATAATATCATACCCAGAATCCACTCAGCCCTCTTTAGAATTAATTAGCGTTGTACAGCCCACTCCAGGCTGGTGAGCCAAGTGCCTCCTGAGAGATGCTCAGAGTTAGGGCACCAGTCACATCAGGTCTCACCACTGAGACCACAGATAAAAGAGAATATAAAAATAAATAGCCATACCCTACTCTCAACTACACTTTCTTTGTTGGCCAGCTTGAGAATAACACTGGTGTCACCAAGAGGAAAACTCAGAACAAATTTTTCATGCCAAAACATGTAACAGATAGGCACAGTTATTCATCAGCTCCAGCAGCACATATCCCTTGATATATCCAGTGGGAGAAGTTAGACTGGTGCAAGCACAAATGGGAGTACTTCACTATGCTGCATGGTCAAGGGCCAAAAGGCCCAGAATCACAGCTGGGATCTTCACTCCCTCACTCATAGCACTGGTTCATGATATAAGAGAAAACAACAAGGAATGAGCAAGTCTTTCCTGATGCATCAAGATATCTGCATTACTCCCCAAAAGGCCTCCATTACCTTTCATCATGGCAACCCCTCTCAACTCCTTTTAACTTTACTAGCAGTGGGCTCAGTTGTGACTTTGAAAGGCAGCAAACATTTATTTCTGAAGATCAAGATGTATTACTTACCTTATGCAGCTTCACAAAGCAGACAAAAGCAGGAGTGGAGAATGCCACAGTAATCTAGGAACCAAAGTTACACAGAAATCAGGAAAACCTTGGCTCCCAGCTAAAGCCAGTTAGAAACAAAAAACTCTACTGCCTCCCAGACTACAATTTTGAAGTGTGCTTTGCATAGCACTACTGTTCTGTGATGCACCTTGTGATGCACTGCAGGGACAGGTGGTAGAGGATTGCTACCCATAACTGAGTGACAAAAGGCCCTTCATTTACTGAAGCATCCAAGCCTCCTTCCTCTTCTTAACCATACTCTGAAATCTGAAATACTCTGAATTAGCAATTCATGTGGAATGCACAGAGCAGGGTCATTTTGTGTTGAAAGTACCAACTCTTTTGTTGCAACAACCTGGAAACTACACCATCTGGTTTCACACACCCACGTAGCAAAAACATCCCATGCGTTTCCATATGAAACTTGAGAGCCAGCAAGTTCTGGCTGGCACCAAGGGTGGTAGTACTCTTCAGCCAGCAGCATTCCTGCCTGCCTGCATCCATATCAATTCAACATCCATCAGAACAATTGATTACCAAGATGAAGATATGGAAGCTATCACTTCTCTCTCTCATTATGAATTTAACATTTCTGAGGACAACGAAACTTTAAATTACCAAACACATAAATGGTCCAAAACAGTACATAACTTATTAACGTATGAAAAGAATAAACAAAATGCCCAGTTTTATGATTTCCTTTCTGGTGTCAACACAAACCACTGGGACAAAGCTCAGAAAAACAAAAATAAATATATGTGCACACTTAAAGGATTTTACACAAGCCAAAACCTGGCATTTTAATTGAACAGTGTGTACTTCTCACTGGTTTTGTTTGCTTTTCTGCATATAGACTCCTCTAAGGTCTCTAAAGCTAGCAAACTCAAATGGTTGGACACATTCCCTGCAATATGTAATTGCAATTCCTTAAAATATTTAAAGAGTTCTAGGAGGGAATGTTCTGCAACAATAAATTACTGCAGTGTCATGGTAGCAACATTGATGACACAGCTAAGAGGGCACAGTAGTTCTCAAATTCCTATTCTTAGCTTCTTATAATTTTGTCTAGATGTTGAAATTTTTTTTAGCATTAACTCCAAATTGTACCTTTGGAATGCTTTTTGCTTCCTCTTGCTCTGTTTCCTAATTTAGTTCAGTATCAGAAACTGCCTAGAACTGAATGAAAAGAAAGGGTTGCTTTTGTCTTTTTTTAAAGGAAGGGAAGTTTGAAGTATCTTCACTAGGTATGAATATTTCTGTGTAGCTTGAATGCTTTTGCCCCAGCCTGTGAGCTTTACCAGGCTGCACTATGATGTGCCTTGACAGCAAGGGACACACACATACCCACCTAAGCAAGCATGGGGACAGTCCCACAGAGTTCTGCACATGCTCAAAGAGAAACACCTCACAAGATACAACCTCCATTTACAAAATATTTAATTCATAAGGTAGGACCTTTAGCATTCCTTCTCGTTCTGTACTTCTGAAAATACACTAGTACACAGCTGTAGAGGATTTAAATCTTCACTATCACTTCCTAGGCTTAGGACTGATGAGACAAATCTTAAATACCATGGAGTAGAAAATAATTGCTCATGCCACATTTTCATATGGAGAGAGGGAGAAGAAAGGGAGGGAGAAGAAAAAGAAAGGGAGGGAGGGAGTTAAGAAAAAGAAAGGGAGGGAGAAGAAAAAGAAAGGGAGGGAGTTAAGAAAAAGAAAGGGAGGGAGTTAAGAAAAAGAAAGGGAGGGAGAAGAAAAAGAAAGGGAGGGAGTTAAGAAAAAGAAAGGGAGGGAGTTAAGAAAAAGAAAGGGAGGGAGTTAAGAAAAAGAAAGGGAGGGAGTTAAGAAAAAGAAAGGGAGGGAGTTAAGAAAAAGAAAGGGAGGGAGTTAAGAAAAAGAAAGGGAGGGAGTTAAGAAAAAGAAAGGGAGGGAGTTAAGAAAAAGAAAGGGAGGGAGTTAAGAAAAAGAAAGGGAGGGAGTTAAGAAAAAGAAAGGGAGGGAGTTAAGAAAAAGAAAGGGAGGGAGTTAAGAAAAAGAAGGGAGGGAGTTAAGAAAAAGAAAGGGAGGGAGTTAAGAAAAAGAAAGGGAGGGAGTTAAGAAAAAGAAAGGGAGGGAGTTAAGAAAAAGAAAGGGAGGGAGTTAAGAAAAAGAAAGGGAGGGAGTTAAGAAAAGAAAGGGAGGGAGTTAAGAAAAAGAAAGGGAGGGAGTTAAGAAAAAGAAAGGGAGGGAGTTAAGAAAAAGAAAGGGAGGGAGTTAAGAAAAAGAAAGGGAGGGAGTTAAAAAAAAAACGTAGGGAACAGAAAAGCAGTCCTCTCGGATGTGCTACACGCTTGAGAGGCTGCTGGCCGGAGCAATCCCCGGCGCCACAGAGCCTTTGCCGGGTTTTCCTCCAGACTGCCGTGGGACAGGCGAAGGCACGGGGTGCCCACAGCCCCACTTGTCCCGGTTCAGAAAGCGGTTCGCACACCGGAGGCGGGAAGCGTTCCCGGGCGCAGGGGCAAGCCCCACAGACCCGCCGCTTGCAGACCTTGCGGCGGTCGCGGCCGCTCTGCTCCCGTAGCGAGACCGAGACCGCAACAGAGCTTCTGCCGGGGCTCCTCCAGCCGCGTCACTAATGCCCCTCCCGCCCCGCGGATGGCAGCGGGCGGGGCCCGGCGGCACCCACTGCGCTCACCCTGCGGCAGCCGCCCGCAGCAGGGCCCCGAGTAGCGTCTGCGCCTGCGGGAGGCTGCCCGGGGGGCAGTGAGAGAGGCCAGTTTCTACTGGCCGCGCTGGCTTTTCCTCTGTTGGAAAACATGTGCTGGGGGAGCAGCAGGCTGGCGGAGCACTGGAGCATTCCAGCCACGATGCATCATCGGGATAAAAATGCTTACCTGTATTTTATCTACCTTTTCGAATTATCTTTTCCTTTAATTTTTTTCCCTCCACGGGTCAAAATAAGGTCAAAAGACTACACATTAGTGCTGTTTTCTCAGTAACCCATGGCACTTCGCAGTGTACTTAACAGTATCCATAACAACCACTGCTCCTTGAGGAAATTTTAATTGCAGCATTCTTGAGAACTGTTGATTGTTTATTGTGACAAGACAAAGAACACGGGAATAGAAGATCCACTGAGAAACGTGCTTCCACCCAGGTTGAGGAAAAGCTTGCTTTACACTCCTGATGCATTAGAAGCCACACCAGGCACAGGATGGAAAAGAGAGATCTTCAAAATGATGAGGTGCTGTACCTGGTGTTGCTGTCAGAAAAGTGGTCACAGAACAAATTACAAAGGAGCTGAGGAAGCTGGAAGATGTGCTCATTCCAGGTTAAAAAGAAAAGCAGAAGGAAAACCACCAGTGCTGGAATGTTCTTATTAATATTGAACTAGATTCTGGCACTCTTCACCATTATGGATATTTATTTGGGGGGGACAAATACTGGGGAAAAAAAGGTATTCTTAATCTGAATAAACCCAAGACTACATTACAATTTAAGAGCAAACAGCAGTCGTGACTGGGATGTGTATTTAGGGGGGGGGGGGGAAGCCCAAAAAATAATGTGGAAGGAATAAGAAACTGGTAAAAACACTGAAGGGTAAGGTAACTCAGGAAGATGGGAAAGAAAAAAAATCTGTTCAGATTATTCCTCCCCACCTCCACCCCATTATTGGCATCTGGTACAGAGAATAAATCCAGCACCTGCTTTTCAAGTGTAAGATCTTTCTTTCCTTTCTGTGAACAAGGTAGAAATCCACATGAACTTGAAGGTGCTATTTCCATGAGTAGGAACCAGAGTGTATTCTTAATTAGCCCAGTACAGAATAAAGCCAACAGACTGGCAACAACAGAGGTTGACTAGAGAAGACAATCAAAGTCATACATGAAAACTCTGAATACTTCTGAATTTATCTTTTAGGGATCATCTGCACTTTAAATAAATCCAGATTTTAGATGACAAGTCAATTTATACCAGTCATGGGATCACTGTTTCATGTGGCAACAACCAGAAGATCCAGCCATGATTTAGGAACTTCAGAAATAAATCATGAAGTATAATGTGAATTTTTCAGTCTGTAATCACATTAGCAAACATTGACACTCATCGTAGCACAGTACAAGTAGACAGGGCTTAGTCATAAAAAAAAAAAAAAAAAAAAAAAAGCCACAAAACAGTTCAATATTCCCTCATGCCTCAGTTTGTCAGTGTGGAAATCTCTTTAGGACTGTAACATGCCACATGATCCTTCACAGTTAAGAAAGACACCAGCTGGGGCTTTGATGTCAAGAATATCAACTCCCCATGCCAGAATCCAGAGTGAGACATTTCAGAGGAGGAAGAGGCATGCTGCAGAACTCTCAGGAAAAGGCTTTTCAAAGTGAGGTGAGATCACAGCTTCCCATTCTCCTCCAAGTTAATTACTTAACCCATCTAGAAAAAGCAGCAGAAAAAATTGCTTACACATGACCTACAAAGAGCAGGGAACACAGGAGTGAAAAAGAAATCAGAACCAAGACAGTGCTTTTTCCTTAGATGCTGGGCAATGGTGGAGGAAGACTCCAAATTACAGTGAGCTTATTGTGGTCGGCACAGTGGGACCTTGATTTCTGAACTGGACCTCTGGACACCAATACAAAAAAGATAAAGGAAAGACAGAGGCCAAGCTTCTGTTTCAAAACCAGCTCAGCCACTTTAATTAACTTGCACCACGTTAGAAAGTGTGTTTAGCTCCCCTCTACATGCTGCTTTGCATTCAGTTTATTTCCTCCTTCACACTCCAATTTTTCTGTTACTAATTCAACTACTGAATCTTCTTTGCCTGCCTGTGAGCAGACACAGCATTATATTTAAATTCCTGTTCTTCATTTTGTTTAATATTTCAAGGTACCCTTCTTGTTTCCTGTCTGACAAGTGTGCCAAGGAGTGGCCAGTGCCACTGAACAGGGTCCACATACCTTGTGATTGAAGGTAATTTGAAGAGAGAAAGCTATTGAAGGGGGAAGAGAGAGGGCAAGGGGAAAAGGAAAAAAAAACCCAATGAAATGAAAGACACCTTTCTTATGTTTTCCCTCTGACAAAACTGGCAAGCAAGCACCAAAAGCCTTTCCTTGTGTTTGGTGTCAGTGCTGATTACATCCCTGCTGGAGGGCAGTTCCGAGAGCTGCATCCCACAGTGGGCACAGTCCTCTGGCCCCAGTGGGCAAAGCCTCCTCCCTGCACTGGGAGTGCCCTCCCAGGGGAGCTGCTGCTGTTTGGACAATCCCTGTCTTTGCTGCCTGGCACAGCTCCATCTCATTTCAGCACAGGCAGTGCTCTATACGCTCTGGCCTACATTCTGCTCCAGCTTCACAGCATCCCACGTTCTGATACCCGTTCTCATTTTCAGTAATCTCTCATTTTCAGCCTGTCTCACCGAAATAATGGAAATGTTAGACCTTAAAAACATTACTGAGCACGGACACGGCATCTTCACTTCCTGAGTCGCGCTAAAAATGAACAGAAAATAAGCAGAGGGAGGTTTTCCTCCACATAAGCAAGAGTGGCAGATCCCAGCCCTTTGATAGCTGTCGATTTTGAGCAATCCTGGTGGGTACATTTAAATCCTTGTTAAGGGCTCCCACATTCATTAAAAATAAATCCAGTAGTTATTTGACTGTGTAATTATTAGGGATAATTTGCAATTAAGCAATTGGCCTCCGATGAAGGGACAGCTAATTGATCAGCCTCGTTTGGCATTTTAGAATGGGGTGGGGGGGTAATTAAGTAAATCCAGTCAGCTAAATGTCTGCCTTCCCACTACATTTTTTTCTTACCTTTGAATGCAAACCAGACCTCATGCAGCTGTGCAGGCCATGGGAGTCTAAGCCTATTAAAGAAATCTTTTAATGACTGTGAAACTATCACTAATTGAAATAAAAATATTTTCACACTATTTTTGCATTGTGCAAACGGATCCAAAAAGAATTCTTAATGCAATACACGGTGCACAAACTGCTGTGCCTGACAAATGCAGCATTTAATTTGCACTAATTAGTCCAAAGCGGGGGCAGTGTGAAATTAACATGAATCATTAATTCTGTGGCTTAAGTTTTACATATTGTGTGTTTGCATTTCAAAACTGTCAGGTTCTCTGCAACCCGGCGTACCACACTTGTGAAATTCTTACCAGCCTCAGGCAGTTCTCCCCACATCTCCTTGGGTGCATTCAGATTTTATTCCTGAATTTGCAACTTGTCTGTTTGTTTTGAAGCAACTGGTTGATTTTATACTCCATGGTTTTTCTTCCTTTGTCCTAATCTTGGCCTCAGCTCCTTTCTGACAAATACTCTTTTGGCTGGCTCAGGTCACTGTGGGATAAGCATGAACACAGCAGCAGGGAAAGAAGTAATTTTCAAATTACTTTATGTTCTAAAAAATAAATAAATTCATAAATCCTTTGTATCGACTGAATCTGAAGTTTTCATGATGCTGTTCCAATATTTGCTCCTATAATGACATCAGGAGATGTTCATTAGAGATCTAATCCAGAGCCCCATGAAAGTCAACAGACTTCTGCTTGCTTCAGAAGGCATAAATATGCCAGCTTCTCTTTATGCTACACACTGTAAGACTCCAGGCATAGTCCATTCTTTCCCAAGGCAGAGGTTACATTTCAACAGAGACCCAGAGCAACCTTACACCAAGAATTCATTATATATATTGAATATACTCTGAGCTTTGTATACTTGTTATCAACAGTGATTGGCAACAAAGTAATGATGATGTATGTGCTTTGTATTCCACCCAAGGCTTAAAGGTCCCAGACAGCTCTACAAGTCTGGCTGACACTTTGTAAAGGTGTCTGCCTCTTGCACACAGAAGCAGAGGCTGGCCAACCCACACAAACACCTCTTCATTAGTCTCAGAAATACAGCAAAAAGATGCACTGACATTTACCTGTCACCCTCAATCAAGAAAGAGAGAGAAATTGAGGCTGTTTTCCATACCTGAAGGTACCTGTACAAGGTACCCTGAGGCATGAAAGAGCAGCCCCTGTAACTGGTGGGAGAACGAGAGTGCAGCAGAAAGGGCAGCTGGGTTGGGCCGTACAGTGCCCCAGTCAACAAGCAGACATTTAGCACGAGGTCTCTGGTGGAGCCAAGAAGGCAGCACAGGTGGAAGACTGGCATCTCAAGGAGATGGAAGCACATCCACAAAGATAAGAGGTGAAGCATTATGAACCGTGAGCTTATTCAGCCAGGGTTCCAGGAGCAGTGGGGTGGGAAGTAGTCATTTGAGGCTCCTCCTAAAAAAAGGGGAAGTCAGGAAGATTGTCCATTGACTGGGCAACAAAAGAGTGATTTTCAGTGATACAAGCCTGACAAAGGCCTGACTTGGCAGTGCTAGGTTAACGGTTGGACACATGGACTCTTCCAGCCTAAATGATTCTGTCCTCCATACTGTCTAAAGTAACCAGAAAATGTTAGTAAGGAGCATCTGAGACAGGAAGCAGTTAGATTTTGGATGATTCATAGGTTCTGCAGTAAAAAAGGAAATAAAAAGCCAGTTAGAAACAGCCAGTTTGAGGGCACCTTTCATCATATGGTTAAGTCATCTGAGGTTTGGGTTTTTTTCCCAGGATAAAAACTGTGGGGTTTTCGGTCAGCAATCAAAGTCAAGTAAAGAGGAGGAGTCACAGGTCTATTTTCTTCTTCATAGAGCTACACTAACCTCAGGCTGGTCCCATGTTACGGATCAGAACATAGCCACATGAGTTACCTTGTTTAGAATAACAGGGACGGACCAAACTTATTATTAACAAATGCCTCATTAAAACAAACCCATCATTTAAAAAGAAAACTGTTTATACACAGGTTCTCCATTGAGCAAGATTTCCCGATTGGTTGTGCATCTTTAAATGGCTTCGTGGCAGTCTGTTTCAGGACACATCTGGAGCACAGGGTGTCATCAAGAAGTGCTGTTTGATTACAGTGCAGTACTTTGGGTGGCTTTTAGTAAGCAATAGATTATAGCATTACCATGTACCATGCATAACATCTCTATGCCACTTAGCAACTATGAGGCCAAAATGAACACTCTAACCTTGAAAATACATGATTAAAGTGCTGCCTCGTGGGTTGATACACAAAATGGCTACGTTTAGTGATCCTTCAAATCCTGGTTCCCTGGTGAGTGCAAATGGTTTTGATCTGTAAGGCTCTGTCAGCCATTGCGAGGGGCTAAAGGAGTATTTGGGCTGCTTGGAGGAGGGGAGGCATTTAGAAGAAAAATTGTAGCCTTTGGTACAGAGCAGATACTTTCCAGCATAAATTTAAGCCTGGTCTTAAAACTTGTAGTCAGGCAAATGTCCCTACAGGTAAACAGTATGGTACTGAAATACCCCAAATCAAAGCTGGGCAAATAGGGAAACGAGTGGTATTGGTTTAGAAGTTAGGCAACATCACTGTTTACAATCACCTAACTACATTCATTTCTGCTCTGTTCAAAAGAAAAAGCTGGCTCATTGTTTAAAGCAGAGTTTCTGGGCACTTTAAGATAAACAACATAGGAAGATTTTTCCAGCACTTGCAGGAGATTCAGCTGCCAGTACCTTGCAAGTGAAACAACAAACTCTAAGCATTGTGTCATGTAAGAAAGCTCCAACATCACCTATTTAACACAGAAAATGAGAGGAGTGTTTCTTCTGCTAAACTTTTACCAAGAACTTTGCCAGAGTAAGAAGTTTACTTATATTGTCTGTGTCCTAAAGTCACTTTTTGTTTGAGTGATGCAACAGTCGCTGGCTCTAACATGCTGTTTCTGTGCATGTCATAAAGAGGAGTGGCCTACAGCTAAACATTTTTGATATGTATTCAATGAGCAACATGACCAAATGGAAGCTGGTTTGTTTTCATGTAGATCAACTCAAGACCACATTTCTGCACTATTCTGATTCTATTCAAGTCTGTGAAGAACTTAAGTCTCTCCTTGTTTTTTAACTACATGATGTCTTACTACCTGAAGTGCCCTTTTACATTCTCAAGTACATCTTTTAATTAAAAGAAAAAAAGAGAAAAAAAAAGTGCCTGCTCAAAAATGGATCTTCTCCATCTGTACATGCAAGTGCACGTTTTATGGGCAGTAGGCTCTGCTTGTTGCATCTGCACATCTGTGTTTATGTGTACCTGCCTATTTGATGGTAGCAATACAGACGTGGTCTTGTGTCAGGGCCTGTTTGAGACTCAGGTGTGAGAAAAGGGGTAGAGGAGGTGTTTGTAATTCTACACCATCCCTTTCTAATGGGAAACTTGTAAAACCTCACTTGCTTGTCTTGGAAAGGATTTGCACAACTCTAATAGAAATGCTCGACTAAGATGGATGGGTCTGGGAGTGTCACATGGCCTTCCTGAGCATAAGTTATGTTACTAAATCAGCATATTGATCTGGGAACATAGCGTCCTGGAATCCTGAAAATGTCAGCCACAGTCTCAGTGCTTCACTTCTTTAAAATCAAATTAATTTAGCCAGCTTACTCTGGAGAAGAAATTATGTCAGATATATGCAGACAACAGGGCATTGGGCACTCCAGCTCCCACTGCTTTTGACTGTTTTGAAAGGAGGCACCCAAAAGGAAATAGCTGGGTTGCCATCTAGCTCTCCCTTGGTGGAAAGAACAACCACCACAGGTAGTGTTCATCCTTGCTTATGTGAACTCAAGCATCCCAGGGCCTCACGACTCTTCACAGATATTTGGGGATTCCCAAAGTGGGGGCAGTTAAGAGGGCTGAGAGTTAAAAATTGTACATTTACATGTGATGATATTAATCCATCTCCCTTACCCATGAGGTATGCTTGAGATTAAAGGCTGAGATAGTCCATGTCTTTGTATTGTGATCTCCAGGTCTGTATGTGTGTTTAATCAAGCATGCTAATCAACAAATGTATGGCCAGGGTTGCAGCATCTGGTGTGAACAGAACAATTCCACCAAGCAGGGCACATCAATATGTTTTGTAGGCATTAGCCATGCATGTTTAGTTGGTAGAGTGGTTAGATATTGGCACAAATTGCTTCTGGGGAAGAAAGGACAGTCTGCCAAAACATATTAAAAAGTGGACATTTTTTTGTTACCTGGCTTGACAAAACAGGTAAGGCAAGCTTACAGTCTATGTAAGGAAAAGGAGTAACTGGAAAGTTTCAAAGAATGAAACTGATCTATATTCTTGACTTAGAAGCACCAGCACATCATGTTCCAACCTCACAAAAGATCACACCACAAGGATCCAATGCAGCACAGAAGCCCCAAAGTAACATAAACACCAACCCTGCTATACATAAAGAGTGGGGCTGGAGAAGCTTTGCTGTAATCAATCCTGAAGAGTATGGTTCAACTCCCTGGCAAAGTAGAGGTCACTACATCAGAAGCCAGATGCACAACAACCTCCCACACCTCCTCATGAAGGCTTCCACCTCCTCCTAACCTACAGGCTATTGCATACATCTTTTCCTGGGCTTTGTTATTCTTGAGAGGAACATCCCTTTTCTATGCTGAAAAACTCATTAGAGCTAAATGGTAGGCCTCCCAAATAGCTCACTATGTGCTGGTGTAGAACATTCCAACTAGCCTTTTTTTTTCAGTAGAAATTCTAGAGGTGACATCACTACAGTGATCTAAGGGTCACCAAGACAGATGCAGATGTATCAGGAAGCTGCAGCCAGAGAAAGACAGTAGGACCTTGTCTGACCTATACCCTTTGAAAATGAGGTGGGCAGGCTGTTTCTACTACAAGTGAAAAATGCAGACACAACTTGCTGATACCATGAGCCAGCAAAAGAGGGAAGAGAGAAGAGGAAGAGGAAAAGAAAAGGAGAAAAGCAAAGCCTGAATATGTTATCAAGACCACTATAGTTTCTTCACTAGATTTCACCAGAATAAAACTGTAGAAAGACAGCTTGGCAGCTGCCCTGCCCTTATTTTCTAAGGAAATGATGAAATTCCCCAAATTTCCTTGCTAGGATAAACTGAAGGATTCATATTGTTCATATTTGAAATAGGATTATGCAAAGGAGAGTTGGATTGTAGGTTGTTTGATGGGGAAGAGGGAAAAGCATTTCTAGGTCCCAGCAGGCCAAAAACTCCTTCAAAATAATATAACAAAGGGTGATGTTGTTTTCTCTGAAAAACATTATACATGGCAAAATTTTATTTAGTATTTATAGGAACTGAGCAAAGGGGAATACAGATCCTAGGAACTTCTTAGGTACAGTGAACAGAGTGGGTAGCAGGCAATAAACCCCAGCATAACGTGCAGCACAGGATCACTAGATCACAGGATGTCAGGGGTCGGAAGGTCAGAAGGGACCTCTGAAGATCATCTAGTCCAACCCCCTGCCAGAGCAGGACCATAGACTCTAGCACAGAAATGCATCCAGATGGGTCTTGAAAGTGTCCAGAGAAGGAGACTCCACAATCCTCCGGGGAGCCTGTTCCAGTGCTCTGTGACCCTCACGGTGAAGAAGTTCCTCCTCATGTTGAGGTGGAACCTCCTGTGCTGTAGTTTATATCCATAGCTCCTTGTCCTGTCACAGGGTGCAAGTGAGCAGAGCCTGTCCTCTCCCTCTTGACACCCAACCCTCAGATATTTATAAACATTTATTAAATCTCCTCTCAGTCTTCTCTTCTCCAGACCAAAAAGCCCCAGGGCAGTGCGCCAGTCCCTTGATCATCCTGGGAGCTCTCCCTTGGACTCTCTTGAGTAGATCCCTGTCCCTCTTGAACTGGGGAGCCCAAAACTGGATGCAATGTTCCAGGACAGAGTAGAGGGGGAGGAGAACCTCCCTCGATCTGCTGAACACACTCCTCTTAATGCACCCTAGGATCCCATTGGCCTTCTTGGCCACAAGGGCACATTGCTGATCCATGGAGAACTTGTCCACCAGGACTCCCAGGTCCTTCTCCACAGGGCTGTTCTCTAGCAAATCGCCTCCTAACCTGTACTGGTACAGTTTATTATTCCTTCCCAGATGAAGGACTCTGCACTTACCCAGTGTACAAATACCAGTGCCCACTGCAGCTAACACAAGCAGCTCCCTCATACACTAGACATTGCTTTTCATTTGACTGCTTGCCCCTCGGAACCACCCTTGGCTTCCCTTAGATACAGACAATCAGTAGCGAGCCTTAGTTTCTGCTCTCTGCTTCCTATTCCTCACAGAAGTGGGAGTGGTACAGAACATCACCCAGGACCCTGATATTTATTTTCTCTGCTTTTTCTGCATGAGAAACGACCCACAGCTCCACTGCTTCAGCTGTGCTTTGTGACTTTTCCCCATGTCTCTCCTCAGCTGCAGGGAAGGCAATTCCCCAGGAGAGGCTTCATCTCCACTGTCAGGAATGTTCTCAGTCGGGCTGCTTAGGCACACAAAGATGTTCAAGAATATCATTAAATCAGAGCTAATCAGATGGCTCCCTGTTCGTCTCAAGACACTGTTCAGACTTCTTCATTTAAAACTCTGCATAGATTTGGCTTAATCTGCTTCACAATTCTTTCCTTTCTGATTCCTCCACTGATCTAATATCGCTTTTCCTTTGTCATTTCCCATGCCCTTCTGACACAGCCTTCCTGTAAGTTTTCACCTCATCTCACCATTGATTTTCAAGCCCTGTCTGAGGATGCATTCCTTTTCTCCTCTGTGTCTTAATTTCTCTCCTTGAAAAGCAAGATCTATTTCAGCTCTGCTTCCTCTCTCAAGGCAGGGAACAACGCAAGCATGCTACAGTCACGCCGGCGTCCTAGCCAACGAGGGTATTGCTAAGAGGATAAATTGAGATGCCACAGCACAGTCACTCTCCTCTGAAGCTTTATATGCTTTATAAGCTCTTCGGGTGGCCTTGTGCTGCACCCTCTGCACAGCCCAGAATTTTACAAATTCCAAGTAGGTTGCTTTTGATGTTACATTGTTGAATACAATACATTATTCCCATTCCTTAGTCCTGATTATTTCCCCTCCTATATTGCATAAAGTAAGCTGGTATTACCATAAGATATGAAATCCCCAGAACTGTGTTTTTAGTATTTCTTATTTTTCATGCCCTTCCCCCACACACACTCATACACTGAACTTCCTTTGTAGGCAGTCCTGGATTTCTATCATCTGAGGATCAGAGCACTATGCATCCATCAAGAAGTGTAAAATATTCACAGGAAGAGACTACAAGATGAGGAAGAGGTCCAGAATGCATAATATGTGTCAGAGGAACAGATGTACACAGAAAATAAAAGTTCTGCAGACCGCGGTGAGAATTTACTCCACGCAAGGAGTCTGCATTTTTCCATGGCTGTCACAGATTTCATGGAATCAGTGAAATCCAGCCATTTTCAGAAATCCCATGAAATGTACCTTTTCACCTGAATCCACATGAAATCAGCATTTTTCCATAAGAACCCCTATAAAATTGGCATATTTCCTTAGGAGCTCCCATGAAATTATATAGACTACTGCAGTTTCTTTTAGACTACTCTCTCATTGCACATCTTAGAATGACAACCTCAGCTACTGAATTTTTGCATTTCTTCCCTTAAAAAAAAAAAAAGCCCTCAGAAATATATTATAATTAGCACAGAAAGTTTTGATTTATATACAGTGAATTGTTACTCGTTCAAGAGCAATCTCAGTTGAACAGAAGACTTTTGACTATGGAAAAACTGACATCATGGAGATTGTGAGGAATGAAAACGTAGCCAAACCTCTAATGATGTGCCCTCCTTCACTTCCTTTGAGGGAACCAGATAAAGGATGAGGCTACCATTGTGCTACCTGACTCACAGAGAACAACTGCAAACCAGAAAGTGCCACCACAAAAAACCCCCTATTTTAGAAGGCAAATACAACATGGTCAATTTATTCTCTAACCATACTATTTGTTAAAATAAATTCTCAGCTCTAACAAAGAGAAGCAGGCACTGTGGCACAAGAGTTCATTAAGCTGCCAGAATGGCAGCTGAGCTGTTTGTTCTGGTTGAAAATTAATCAACCCTGCCTCACCCAATTTGGTCAGCAGACATCCCAAATGGCAACCCACCACACATCCTATTAGTGCAGTTTTTAGTTTTATTCAGGACTTCTGCACTTCAGCAAGACTACTGTCCAAGTAAGAACCAGAAATTGAGGTTCTTTCCATAGTCTCCTATTAATCCTTGATTCAGAAGCAGTGCAGCCATTGATGATAGCAGGATTAAACTCTGGCAGTTGGCCTGAACTCATGAGATTTCATGGAAGGCAAAAATAAAAAGTTGAGAAGAATCAGTAGTGCTGCTGAGAAACTTCTAAAGGACACAGATGCCACTGCAGACAAGGAACAGAAGATGTAGGAACAGCAGAAAGATAATGGCCTAGAAAGAGCAGATTAAAATGCCCTTAAGTAAATCAGAGGTCTTCAAATTGACTGGGGACAATGAATTTCAACGCACGGATTCTTAAATAGCCACTTATGCAATCTCTTGAAGCACTGGACAGTCACCTCTGAGAATGCAGGAATAGAGGATGAGGTGCCAAAAGGCTGGGAAAGAGTAAACAGATTATTTAATTCCACAAAGTGGGGAAAGCAGACCTAGGGAGTTACCAGCCAGTTAGTCTTCAGTCCTCAGAAGGCCACCAGCACAAGTAATTAAACCATTTGTAAGCGTGTAGAAGAGAGCATGGAAATGAATAGCAGCTAGTATGGATTTGTAGAGAATAAATCCTGTCAAATCAATTTAATTTCCTTCTGCCCTATGGGAACAGGCCTCGCAACAGAGGCAAAGCAGGAGATGTCACATTTCTTGATTTAGCAAAGCTTTTGGTGCTGTCTCAGATGTCACTGTCACATGCACACCAGAAAACATGGTGATTGCAAGACAGGTACGAAAGTGGTTGGGCATGATATGTAGAGAAAGTTTTCATTTGCCCATGGCTGAAGCAAGTAATCTGCAGGGAAAGGAAGCTTACAAAACTCTGCTGTGGCTATGATTCTTTTGTGAACTATCTGGCCACAAAACAGCACACTTACTGTGCTTGGAGAGTACACAGATGGTGTGCATAGGACAACTGCAAGTAGGGTAGCTCAGAGTTTGAGGAAATGTTGGCAAATTACAGTCGTGTCAAGAAAAGGGCTGAGATTCAATGAGGGATAGAGAGCAGGAGAGCGCAAGGCAGAGACAGACTAATTGGAGAGCCCCAGAAGAAAAGCAGTGGGAGAGACCAGAAATCCAGAAAACGTGTCCAGGAGAAAAGATTTGAAAATTTTGGCATTTTCAGAGAAAAGAATTCTTGAGAAGGCCATTTTAAGAGTTTAAATGTGTAAAAGCTGGTCATACAACAGGGTTCTTGCATGCTAGATAATTCAAACAATACCAGGTTTAACTTTGCAGCAGGATGGATGCAGATCAGAGATTAGAGAAAAACATTTATAATAATTAAGAAAGTGAAGCACTGGGATAGAGCCTGGGAAAGATATGGAATCTGGAATGTCCATCACCAGATGGTTTTAAGAAAAAAATCTGCCAGGAATGACATAAAGATAACCAATCCTGCAGAAGGGAGATTTCTGGAGGCTCCTTCCAGCCCTATTTTTCTAAATGCCAAATGTCCTCCTGTGTTTTAAGGCCTCAAACCACCAGAGTATGTAAGTAATCACACTGACTTCAAAGCAAGTACACAGAGGATTTGAGCATATATTTAAGTAATTTGCCAGATCAGCGTAGCTAGAGGAAGTATCTTGCAACAGTGACTGCATTTGTTTAAACTGTCCTAGATGTAGATCAGCATTATATTTAAAATGTGGTTTCCTGGATTTCAGTGACTGTCTATAGAAGGAGAACATTATGGATTTGTGCTACAGCCTTCTAAAGAGTTGCTCATTAGCACAAACCTTATAATACAGTGTCTGTATTCACTAACGCTGTCTGGGGGTGGGGGAAAGGAGAAAGGAAAAAACCCAGGGAATAAATGTCCAAAAGGGGAAATAACATGCTAAGAATGTCAGTATTTTCTACTCAACCCAGCACCTGCTTTTGTAAGCCAGGTTGCATAGAGACAGCTTCGATATGCAGTATTGATACTGTTGAGGGCACCAGATTACAAACATGTACAGAAAAGTGGAAGGCTTCTTAGAACTGTCTCCCACACCTGCTTCCATATGTTATCACCAAATGTTTTGTCATATGCCAATTTTCAGCAGATATCATTCAAACCAACATTTATTTAGCATACAATTCAGGAGGATTTGCCATGAGTTATTATCTTGCTCTGTCTCTACCATACTTCTACCATATTTTAATTTTTTTTTTTTTTTTTTTTTTTTTGGGAGGGGGAAGTCCAAACAACATCGAAGTACTACTGTGAAGATCTGACTACCTCATTTGATCATGCTACTGGAGGTGAGACTGGCACATGGTACAGAAGGCTGAAGGATACTTTGGTCTGCCTGTAGCCTTAAGAATTGGTTGAGCAGGAAAAACGCATTGGAGACTGAACCTTTCCCTGTCTGCGTAGGAGCTGTTACCATTTATTTTGTCATTGGAGCTGTTACTGTTTATTTTATCATTGATTTGCACAATAAATCCTCCTATAAAGATAAGGTGCACATATTATAAGCACCTAAAAATATATATACCTTTGTCTTTCTCAGAGCTGGAAGGAAATTACATCCCCTAGCAACAACACATCCCTTCCTAAGCAAACAGCTGATTAAAGACAAGGCACTTCTCTGATCTCTGGAGCCCTGTACAAACCAGCTCTCTTGGATGCAGAGAGGTGGTTTCAGAGCATGGGATCCTGTAAAGACGCACACACAAAGAATACCTCCAGCACTGCCTCCCTCAGTAAGCTTGAACTCTGGAGTCCTGTCAGTACCAGGAACACCAATGTGCTGCTCCAGATTTCTAAGGATATCACACAGCCAAAAGCCACATCACCTAACATTGGGAAAGGAAAACATAAAACGTGAAACTGCATCTCGAAACAGGCAGGCAGCCAGCAGGGTTGCTGAAATAATGCTCTCATGTGTAGAGAAAGCCCTGTAAAACCAGGAAAATCAATGTGCTTCTGAAGTTTTCTTCAGGCACAGGTCAACATAAGTCTCCCAGGAAACCATGAATTCCCAGAAAGGTGGGGAAAACCTTGACTGCAAAGAACAACAAGCTGATTGAAGCACAAATGGAGAGTGAAAGAAACAAGACGCTGCAAAACACCCCTGCCTGTGTCCAGCTCTGCCAGGTCCCACATTCTCCACCAGTTCCTTCTATCTGGTCTACCAGCAGCTTCAACTTGGCATCTCAGTCCCTAGCAGGTGAAAACAAACAAACAAAAAAACCCAAACTTCAACACTTTTTTGGTCAGGTTTATCTTTATCTGAAAATACTGCCTGCAGAACACGCAGCCCCAAGCAGAACGCCTTCTGCCACTCATGTCCTCTCTTCAAGAGAGCTAGCAAAGGCTTGAAGACAATAGCCTGGCTTGTGCTCATGCCCTGACATAAGAATTTTTTGTTTGCTTCTAGAAATGATTAATTTCAGGGCAGTTAAGGATTTGCTATCCATTTTGGAGCAGTGTACTCTTAACAGATTTTATTATTATGACTTACAGTCAAGACGCAGAAACAGAACAGCCCACAGAGCTATCATGTAAATCCACTGATACTTCACATTTCACACAGTTAATACAATCTTTTGACCTACCAATCCAAATAGTGTTTAAAAGCTTGAATGGCAAGAGGCTGTCTGCTCAGGGCTGCTGATACAGAAAGTCCCTGTATAAATCACAATATCACAGAAGTCACGAAAACTGTGAATTTTGGTGTCAGCTGTGAAAATATTCCATCTGGTTTCTGTCTTCTAGAAAAAATGTTTAAAATCTGTCTAAGTACAGGAAGTTTATTTTTGCTTCAACAGTGCAGGAGAAGTAAGCATTGTAAGACTGGTGAATAGTGCCTCAGAGCCCTGCTATTGCTCCAGGTGCTTGCGAGGTTTCCAAAACAACATTTCAGGTTTCATTCAGACATCCAGCCACAGTACTATTTAATTTCGTGCCCTTCTTACAGGCTGATCAACCCACCAACTGGATTTACAATAATTACTCTTGAAAACAGGACAAAAGCAGTAAGGGGCCCCCTAACATCAATTAGCTGAAGCTGACTTTGAGAGCCTGTTTTAAAGTGGGGAAAACCATCTACACCAGTGGGCATTTGCTTTCCTCATCTTAGGTCCCTACTACTAGTAATCCACTTGTAAAGCCAGTCAATCTACCTGAACATCTACTTTTAGATTTAGGAGTTTAGACAGCCAATTTCAGAAGGCTGGGGCCCTGACTCTTTTTATGTAGCTCTTGACAGGGACTGATTTTATGCTTTCACTTTATTTCTCTTTTTCATTTAGGTCATTTATCTATTTAATGGAAACTGTATAGAAAAATTATGATAAAAAATTACACAAGAGATATATTACTTTTTAAATCCCCATCACTATCATTACCCTATCCCAGTCAATGTGACATTCAGGAAAGAGCCCAGTATTCATTTTAATTATACTGTGTCACCTCCTTGCGATTCCTGACATCTGGAATCTCTGTGTTCTTTCAGTTTAGACCCAGTATAAAAAGGGAGAAGGAAGCCAGCACGAGAAGGAAAAAAAAGGTGCTGCAAGAGAAGTTCAAGATTTCCAAGGACTGGGCTTTTCTAAGGTGCTTGGAATAGACTCAGCTGTTTTCAAAGGAACTGAAAAAAGACCAGCCCCCAACAAGGTTAGGCTTTCTTACCTTCTTAATTTCCCCTCCACTGAGAGCAAAAGCTTCAAGCATGCGGTCAGCTGGATGAAGCATTTCATAGCACGTGTGGGTGGCACACTGGATACAAGAGCTTGATAGCCTCTTCTATGCCAAACATTTCATAGATTCATAGAATGCTTTCAGTTGGAATGCACCTTTTAGATCATCTAATCCCAATGCCCCTGCCAGGGGCACCTTTCCACTTGACCAGGCTGCTCCAGGCCTTATCCAACCTGACCTCATCCAACCTGGAGCTTGAGTGGTGCAGCTAGAGCCCTTGGCAGCAAACACTGAGGCAAAGTAGTCATTGCGCACCTCAGCCTTCTCCACATCTGTCATGACCAGGTCTCCGTTTTTCTTTTGGAGAGGCCCCACGTCTTGCCTAACCACCTTTTTGTCACTGATGTACATTTGGGAAGGTCCTGGTTGGGATCAAAAGGAACTTCAGGATAATCTGAACTACCACATGGGTAGAGGTGCTTGCTACTGCAGCTCATTACAGCAGATCCCTTCTGTTTCCACTCCTCCCACCTGGCTGGCTTTTTCCACACCTCCACCCACTCCAGCAGGTGCTTTGTTCTCCAGGGGACTGTTTTTGCAGAAGGCAAAGAGTGGATGAGTACGCAGGAGGCACCTACCAAGGTTGCTTTTCTTTCCCAGGTGGCTCCCAGCTATTTTCTCTTTTCCTACTGCACTTTGTGTGCAGGGGGAACAACAGTAAAGAGGAAGATAGCAGAGAACCGCCGTGGTGATTTCAAGTTGGAGCATGCAATTGCTATTTTTGATTGTGTTAACCCAGCCATAATTATGTAATTATCCACAAAAATTTAGTCAGAGTTTTGCATATCTAAATCATTAACTTTAACAATTGACAGGCTGCTTTGATTAGTATTTTCACAGCCTAGCATAGCATACATTTGTCAGCTTTCCTATGATTAGTTGTAATTTGGAATTTGTTTATGCAAAATGTTTTTATTGCTTGTTTGGAGGGGGAGGGGGGGAAAAAAAAGGAGGGCAGAGAAGACATGTTTATCCTGTCAGGAGATCCTACAGAACGCACTAGGGCTGCTGCAAATGTGGTTTTGCTGTGCTTTAATGCCATTAATTTGGTGAATTGATACAGCAAATATTAGGCTGTGTTTGTCAATGGGGACAAGAACTCTGGGTGAGCACCGTTTGCCAGGCAGTCTCTCCTGCCTTTTTTTAGAACAAAATTTAATTAATTCAGAAGCACCTAGAACTTTTATGCCCCACCATATTTTAAGTCTACTACTTTCCAAAAACAATAGTGCTGCACTGTAAACACTGTAAAACGCTGCTCGTGTCAAACGCTGCACTGCCAGCTCAGCCTTTTCATTCAACGTTGTAATCAATACCATCATTTAAGATGCCGTTTATTAAGCTAAGCAATAATAAATTATTCCATTCTGCACCTGCTGGCAGATCATTTTCTGCCTTAAGCTCTCTGAAAGGGAAATCTGAAAGCGACACAGTTCATCTTTCACAAAGCAAACCCTCATCTTGCAGAATTGTGTTGACATGAGGTACTGCAATGACTCTGAAGCACCATGGCACCGAGTCTGGTGATTCCCAAGTTACCCAACAGAGGTGAAGTGCTTGAGAGATTTCCACTTTCTTATTCTGCTTTCCAAGTAAAGGCTACGTGTGACAAATGCATCTTTAAACAGTGCATATGCTACCTCTAGACATTTGGACTGGATTAGTGCCACCATTTTTCAGTGTATGGTAGGGCACAGCTTTTTCTATGGTTGGCAGGGAGTTCAGGTAAGATCACAGCTCTTGCCTTGCACCACCATGATGGCATTCAACAAATCCAAGTGCCGGGTGCTCCACATCTTGAAGCATTAATAGTCTTTATTTTTATACAAGTTGGTGGGTTTTTTGAAAAGGGTAAATTCACCAAATTTTTGTGGAAATTGTCCCAACCAGTAGCCTCCACCTGACTAGTTCATCAACATTCACATGACTTCTGAGAGGAGCAAGAGAAGCATGCTTGGACTTCATAAGCAATGACAGATCGTGATTTACATCTTCATCTGCCCCATGGTAGCTGCAGTTTGGCAACTGCAGTTAAAAATTGCACACTTCCTACACGATCCTCAGGAACCAGCATGAGGGGCACAGGCTAAACCCCAGCTTTGCACATATGTCATATAACCTCAACCTAGTTAGGCTTCGGTTTTCTCCATCAGAAGGGGAGGTCTGCTTCACAGACTCATTAGCGATTAATGTGAAAGACATATTAGTGGTGTCCTGTGATAGGACAAGGGGCAACAGACACAAACTGGAAGTTCCACCTCAACATGAGGAAAAATGTCACTTTGAGGGTGGTGGAGCACTGGTGCAGGCTGTCCAGAGAGGTTGTGGAGTCTCCTTCTCTGGAGGCTTTCAAAACCCACCTGGATGTGTTCATATGTGGCCTGCCCTATGCCACCTTGCTTTGTCAGGGGGGTTAGACTCAATGATCTCCAGAGGTCCCTTCCAACCCCTACCATTCTATGATTAGATGGATACAGTTTTTATCTGGGGGGTTTGGGGTTTTGTTTGTTTTAAACCCTAAATAACTTCACATGTATATAAACACCATGTTCTCATTAGATTATCTAAGCCACATCATTCAATATTATCTGCTCAGGCACCTGATGCTTGGTTTTAAAAATCTTGCTTCCTAGGTGTAGCTGACTGCTGGCATGTTCACTGCAGCAGCTCTCAGAAGGCTGGCTTGCTGCTTGGAATGCATGGGGAGCAGCCCTGCCTGTCTTTGTAGGAATTTTGGCTGCACGACTGAGTACATGAAAATCAGGGAAGGCAGAAGAAAAGAATGATCTGCTACCTGAGTTTCTTTCACCATTTGAAATCTACTGAAAGAGAAGCATCTTTGTAGCACAAGCTGTTGGCAACTCCTCTCTCCAGAGCATATCATCATTCCCAAGCTTCCAGTCCTTTTATCCATTTAATTTTAATTGGTAGCTCCTGCCCTAGAAACCAGTTGGGAATTGAATTGCCAGCGTGTGCCCCATGCTTCTGAGCAATTGCCTGTATATTCTGTGTGCCTCCAAGCAGTTGCCAGCCTGCTCCTCATGCTTCCTAGTAAATGCCAGTAATCTGTGCACTGGTGTGTAAAACTTACAGTCCTTGATTACGTCAGGAAAGAGAACAGCACCGAATGCAGCTTGTGGCTGCTGTTTTCATCTTAGTATATGCACAGTGTCCCATCCTTTGACTTTAGCACTGTGAGAGCAGCTCAGCTGGGGGTGAGGGACAGGAAGCATCTTTAGAGGCCATGGATCTGCACCAGTTTATGGATGACCCTAAAGAATATCTTAGAATTCTTGTACCCCCACCTCTACACCTCAGCTGCTCATCATGCTAACACTGACATTAAGAAGAGCTTTGCACTGCTCCTTACAACAGGACTAACGTTTCACACAAGGGTCACTGCTATGGGTTCACTGTTTCCCCATGAAGCTGAAGAGGTCTCAGATTCTGCCTGGAGGGGAACAGTACAGTGCTGCTACCCTGTCACCTCTTCTCCTTGAGCCAGGTAAAGGCAGAAGTAAGCTAGGCTGAGTGGCAGGGATGACCAGAAGCCATTCATTAAATAGCTCATCTGTACCTTTTAGAGCCACTTGTTCATGGACTCCATTTGAAGTCCAGTTGTTTCTTCCATATTAAGTGGGATAAATTAGCACAAGAAAGAAACAGGTATAGGAAGAAAGGACAGGAAACTTGACTGTTCCATAATGTGTTCTCCCTAGCAGCAGAGCCTCCAAGCAAATGAAAGACAGACAGCAGTGACTCACTTTCTCCAAGATCAGACCAAGAAGGAAGAAAAACATTACTCTCCAGATCACCAATCTGTGCAGACCTCCTGTCAAAGTAAAGCTCCTACTACACATCACTCTTGACTAAGCCTACAGGCCAGACAAGCCACACAGAATCAGAAGGGTATTTCTAACATTTGGTTATCAGGACTTGCAGTTGTTCCCAGCAAGCAAAGTACAACAGACTGCGTGAGTACCTGTTCAGAGACTGACCACCAGACAGGAGACACTGTGCATCAGGCACCTTTTCTACCCCAAATCAGAAAAGATGCCCAGAGTTCTTAATTTTTTTATCTGGGTCATGGGAAAACTTCTGTCTTCTCACTCGTTTGCATTTTTCTCTATGTGACACATTTTTCTGTGACCACTCCAACAGCTTAGCCCTTTGGTGGACAAAGGTAGAACTATGGATGTCATCTATTTGGATGGCTTTCAACATAGTCCCTCTCAACATCCTTCTCTTTGAATTGCAGAGATACAGATTTGATGGATGGACTATTCAGTGGATAAGGAATTGGCTGGATGGTCACATCCACAGAGTAGGAGCCAACAGCTCAATATCTTGCTGGATATAGGTGATAATGGATATCCCTCAGAGGCCTGTACTGGGACCAGCACTGTTCAGTGTCTTCACCAATGACACATACAGTGGGATCAAGTGCACTCTCAGCAAGTTTGCAGGTGACACCAAGCTGAGTGGTGCAGTTGACATGCCAGAGGAATCAACCCAGAGGGACCTGGACAATCTGGAGAAGTAGGCCTGTGTGAAGCTCATGAGAGTCAACAAGGCCAAGTGCAAGGTCCTGCACCTGGGTCAGGGCAACCCTCAGTATCAATTCAGGCTAGGGGATGATGTGATTGAGAGCAGCTCTTCAGAGGAGAACTTGGGGGTGTTGGTACATGAAAAGCTGGACCTGAGTGGGCAGTGTTCACTTGCAGCCCAGAAGGGCAACAGTATCCTGGGGCGCATCAAAAGAAGTGTGGCCAGCAGGTCAAGGGAGGCAATTCTCCTGTCTATTCCATGCTGATGATAACCCACCTGAAGTACTGCATTCAGCTCTGGACCCCTCAACGCTTAAAAGACATGGACCTGTTGAAGCAGAGGGCTGGAACATCTCTTCTATGAGGACAAGCTAAAAGAGCTGGGATTATTTATCCTGGAGAAGAGAAGGTTCTAGAAGACATTACTGCAGCCTTTCGGGACTTACAGGGGGCTTATAAGAAAGATGAAGACAGACTTTTCAATAGGTCCTGTAGCAATAGGACAAGGGGTAATGGTTTTAAACTAAAAGAGGGGACATTCAGACTAGATATAAGGTTACAATTTTTTACAGTGATGGTGGTGGAACACTTGATCAGGTTGCCTAGAGACATGGTAGATGTCCCTCCCTGGGAATGTTCAAGGTCTGCTTGGACAGGGCTCTGAGCAACTCTAGTTAAAGATGTCCCCACACATTGCATGGGGGTTGGACTAGATGACATTTAAGAGTCCCTACCAACCCAAACCATTCTATGATTCACTTTTCTCATCTCCAGTTTGGTTCCCTCCTTGTGACCTATCTTAGGTTCCCATATCATTAACGTGCCTGTAATGAAACTAATCTTTGACTGGATGATGAGCTGCATGCTGCCTGGCCTCATTCAGTTTAGGAACTGCCTGTTTCAAACCATCTTCCACCCCTTTTATGTGGGTAAAGCAGAGAATCAATCTGCTTTAGTGTACTCAGAAGGCCTGAGGAGCAGCAGTTCTCCCTCAAGGACTAACTCCATGATACCATTCTTCATATTTTGGTTATCTATATTTAAACAACTCTATTGTCATAAAGAGATATCCTGGTCAGACAGCAAATCTCAATTCTTAATGTAACCTGAACCTTTTAGAGCATTCATTAGTTGCTATTTCCAGTGCAAATCCAAAGACTCTCCCTTGAAATAGTTTGGCCCCAGTGGGCTTGGTTTAAGTTCAGTATTGTAAGATGACGGGAATACGTCACTCAGCATTGAGTAAGAGAGTAATCCCTTGAACAGGCTGGCATGGGCTGTGTGAATCACAGCTACTTCACCTCCTATACTCCTTCCTTTCACAGAGTGAGGAGCTATTTCACCCTGCTTTGCACAGCTCACTATCCCCCTGCATCTGTCAGGATGAGGCTCCTTTCATTTCCTGCTGCTTCAATCCCCTTTGCTCACAGGAGAAGAGCATCTGGCATTTCTCTAGGTATGCTCTGTAAAGTTCCTGCTTTTTGTCCCTGTGACATTAGTACGAGGCTTGCTGAGAAGAACGGACGATACAAAACCAGACTTACTCTCCATCACCCATCTGCTTACTCAAGTAAAGACTAAGACTGCCTGTCCTGATAGGCTTAATTTTAGCCTGACAAGGACAGCCCCTGTAATAAATTACAAGCTTCCTCTTCAGTTGTGTGGTGCACTGCACACTAAAATAATTCAAATTTAGTATCCCTTCTTAGTCATTCTTTTTAAAGGAAACATTTATCAACTTCTTACTCCCATTTCCTCCTGCCTGACTCCCAAATTCCTGTTGAACTGCACTGCAGTAGAGTTAAAAATGTAAAGCAAAGCACCTTCACAAGAGATCCTGTGATGGACCAGTATGGTACAAAACATCACTCTGCCAGTAATACTGTTCAGTAGCCACTCAATTACTTTCCATCAGTGGGAGCGCTCAGATGCATGTGAAGGAGAATCTGACCTATGTGTGGAACATACAACCGCATCCTATGAGCAAAAAAAAGGTACATTAAACTCTGGGCCACTGGCAGGTCATAGATAGAGCACCCAGTGAGAGCATCAACTCGGCACTGCCAGCCAAGCTGCTCTCAGGTAAAGTAACACTGAGCTTTGAACCTTTGATAAGAACCAAGGCTGAAACTCTCCCAGTTTCAAATGCCCTGACAGAACTCTCTTCTCTTTTCTCTTCCAGACACTTAAAAGGAATGGGTGTTTTCTCTTCCATGAAATTTGGGAAAGCAGAGATATGTCTTTTCTTGCCAGAAGAAAAAGCTGGAGCTGTCAAGACACCTAAATCTGATCATCATCTCTGCACTAGCAGGACAGGGTTTTGTTGGATGGCTGCAGTAACACTGTATAAAAACTACATCAAAAGGAGCCATTTAAACCCATGTAAATCGTGTTCACTCCTAAACGATATGACAATCCAAAAAGTGGGGCACCAGATCCTTCCATTGTGCTCAAAACGAATACTAACTTACCCTCTTGGCATCTTCAGGAAGTTCTGTGCCTCTCAGCTGAGCAGAGGTCACAGGATGTGACTCTTCGGTATTAAGCAGAACCCATGGCAGGACCACAGCAGCAGCGTCTGCAACGTTCTTCACATGTTCCTCGCTTGACAGTGCCCTTCATTTATAGTTAACAGTAATGTGACAGCCTATTCTCCTGGCATACCATCCAGCCACACACAAAACCCTGCATGTGCCTCAGACTGGAATCCTATTTTTATCAGAATAGACATGTGCACTGAGGCTTTAACCAACAGCTGAGACGGGGTTTTAGCGTGAGATTTTCAAACCTGTCTCAGGTATTTAGAAGCACAAATTGCGGTGAAAGCCTAATTGAACTGTGCTTCTAAATCCCTCAGGTGCTACTGAAAAATCTCTCCCTTAATAACTTAGAATCTCCTAAAGAATAAACCTCATTGAACTTAGATGGGTATGCAGATCCTAGGGTTAAGATTTTGAAAAAGACTCTGTACTGCCTTAACTCCCATTGACTTCAGTGGGAACAGAATTAAGTTGACATTGAGCTTTTTTGAAAATTCCCCTCCAGGTATGTTTTCTCCATTTGAATTTGAATAATCTCTTAACTGCTGAGATTGCTTTTTGATTTATTAGTAGGAAGAACTTTACAGAAGTTTCCCCCACTCTCTTTTTTTTTTTTTCTTTAAAAAAAAAATTACAGGAGTTTTTCCCCTTAATTTTTGACAAGATGAGAATCAAAAAAACTGTAGTGTATGGTCACAAAAACTTTGGTAAATCTACGGGAAGACCTATGTTTATTTTCTGTAGGTGTTTACTACTACTACTATTATTATTATTATCATTATTATTATTATTATTATCCCTTCAGCAGCAATAAAGGAACTAAAAGCACAGGCATTACTGTGGGAGGTGCTGTGCAGTCTGCTCCAATATTTGTACGATACACAGGCAAGCTGACTAACTTAATACTAATAGTCAGACTCTAGAGTAACCCACGAATCATAATGAATATCCCCAGTAGGTGCAATTACACAGCAGCACTGTGGTTCGTACTTCACCTCCTTGCAGACATTTTCAGGAGATGGGGATTTCCTTCAACTCCCCTGAATGTTTTAGTTTACCTTTTCAATTAGCTCTGCTTACATGAAAGAGGAAAGATATTTTTTAATGTTGGAGTGTCCCTCACTACAGTTTTGCAGGCTGCACTCTATTCTCTAGGTTGTAGGAAATAAAACTTTTAAGGGTAAAAACTGCATTTGCTTTCAATTTGAAAAACACATTTAGGGCCCAGACTTTGCTTATGGGAGGCAGGCTTTAATAATATGAATAAAAGGAAATAAACAGGAAGGAGTCCTCTGTTTTGCAACAGCATCACTGAGGACAAAGTCTCCACGCCCCAAATTCCCTGTGAGAAGAAATAGCTGCGCTAATACCACCCGCAAAGAGCACGATAACCCCTTCTTTGTTCTCACCAAAGACACAATAGCAGAATCCTGTAAGAGAAGTCATCTGATATGTCAGCTCATTAGTCAGAATGGGTGAATGGGGAAGAGGAATATACCATTGTAAATGTATGTTAATTAACAAATGCTATAAGAGAGGCATTTAAATGTATGAAAATGAATATTAATGAGATGAAAACACCTAATTATTGTGCATCTAATGGTATTATCCAGAGCATTCAATAGAGAATGCCTAATTGTCATGCATCTAAGGCAACAGTGCAAACCTTCAGACACAAAGATTCAGTGTACATATAGATCATATTATGGCTTTAATTACAGGCATTGTAAAATATCTACACTACAACTTGAATTTGGAAGTGTTTTTTCAGGCTGATTTATCAAAAAAAAAACAGTTAAGATTTCAGCAAATCCTTGTATCGTTGCTACACTTCAAAACTGCATGTTTCTTCTCAGTGCTTCTGAAGCATTACACTGAGGTGCTTCCATGTTTCTGCACACATCCTCTCCATTTTGCAAGAACATCATCAGAAACAGTGAGCTGCAAACTGGCCTGGAATGAAATTCTGAGATTTTTTTCATGAAATTGCATGAAGAAAACTCAGTCTGCATGAAATTCTTTCCTACTCAGAAGGCTACTGAAGGAGGATCCTGAGTTAAAAATAGTATGGATTCCTGGAATTAAAGCTTGCTTCATAATACATATGCATTAGGAAGCTGAAATAAAATTGTACAGACCACTTGAATTCTATTATTTCTTAATTACTCAGTGGTTGGCTTTACAACCCTAATGTTCTTTTAATGTAAGTTTTTCAAGGTTGGTTTTAGGTTGGCTTTTCTTCCCCCTTCCCCCCTCCCCCCCCAAGTGTAATTGCAGATGGAGAGTCATTCTGTTGACCCCAACTAGAAGGGCACAAGAAGTTTTGCTTTATAGAGAAATCCCAAAGTGGCCTGGCTATGCACATATTCCCTGTGTGAGGCTCAAGGGTGTATGCCAGGGACACATCCAGAGAAGGATTTATTTTAATGACTATTCTCTGCATGGTATTTGCAGTCCCAACAAGACTGATTTCATTCACACACACGATCAATGAAGTCTTAATCCTAGCATCAAAGCAATTAATGAAAACAGAGCATATTAACTTAGCATTGGAGCCAGAACTGATTCTAGAAAGACAGTTCCCTCCTCTCTCAAAACTGAGTTATTAATAAGTACCAATGTGACAAGCACTTTAGACATACCTTGACATCTATATTTACCATCACTCAAAATGACTTACAATCCATCATACTCTATAAAAATCATATCTTATCCATGCTTCTAATTTTCTCGTGAGACTGTTGTATGGAACTGCAGGAAAAACGTTCATGAAACAGAGACACATTATTCTGGTGGATTTACCTTATCCACTAAGCCTTTTATCCTATCAGAGAAAGAAATTAAGTTAGTTTATATGATTTAAGAAATCCACGCTGCCATCTATCTATCACTCGTACTGCCATCGCTGCTTCCAAATCGATTGCTTTACTTAAAAACTCCAACAATGTGCTCAGTACTGGGTTTGAGTTAAATGCACTGGTTTGAAATCATTGGATTTTCTCCTCTTCCCATTCACTGCTGTTCTCCTCAACAAACTTAAGAATTCAAGTAACAGCAGCAGTCTGGTTTACACAACTGCACGTGTAGAAGTCCTCACAGGGATTTCCCAGCCCCATATATGCAAACCACCAAAGCGCTTCTGCTACCACAAATCACAGAGAGCAGAACCAATCTGTCAGCAGTATTTTGTCCCGTCTGGGATATAGCTGGAATTTCTAACTGAAGAAAAGAGTTTCCCAGCAGTTACATACTCTAGAATCAACCAGCCTTGAGTTAGGATTACAACATGGGGGATAGCCACGTTGTGGTGTTGTGGTTAAGCTACACAGGAGAGTCATATTAGTTGTTTGGTGTGCAGTATTAACCCCAGTTGTTGACTATGCTCTTGAATGGTGCAGACCACTTCAGTAAAAAGGCACCAATGTGCTTCAGTTAAGCCAAGTTAAAAATATGAATAATAGTGTATTTGCTTGCAAATAGCTTCACATCTTGGTCTTTTTACTTCATGTCTCTTTGAAATATAGCAATACATTTTATCAATACATGTTGAGGAGTCTTTTGGTGAGTTTCTTCCTTGTGACTTTTTTGCAAGCAACTAGAGTAATCCTACAGTGAGGGCAAGTCCTTTAAAAAGAAAACACCAAACCCACAAGCGAATCCTTGCATCTACTGGACTGCAAAATCTGTATGCCACATGAGACAGAGACAGTTGCCCTCAAAAGGATAAGCAACTGCCCTAACTCTGCCAAAACGAAACTTTCAGGTCCAAGGTGGTTATCTGTTTCAGATACAGGAAACAGTCCTGCATGGTGGTTAGCACCTTGACCTTAATGGAAACCAATCAACTGTGGTAGCCCAGATTTTACAGAAGACACTTGGTCCTTCATTTCCCAAAAAGAAAGCAAAAAACCATAAAACCACATCCTCTACAGAAAAATATCATGTAAATTCAACCTAACAAAAATAGGTATGTGTTTGTAAACACCCAACTCACAAAAACAAAATTTCACCCCTTTTCAGAAGGTTTACATAATCCATATTAAACCACTGTGCAGGAGAGCTGAAGATATTGATAGCCAGTAACACACAAACGAGATTGCAGTTAATTGTTAACATCTCCTGGGCTCTGCTTCCTCTGTCCCTGCACAGATGATGAATAAAATTATTTACCTAGTCGAGTAATGAGAGCTATGCGTTTTGATATCCACATACGCTGTAATTCAGACCTCCTCAGAGATCCCCACCTGTAATTAAGAACAGATGTAGGATCTTGTTCCTGAATTGGTAAAACCAAATTTCCGCCCTCCTATGATATGTGGCTTAGAGGCACAAGAATGGGAAGAACACCTCTGCAGGATGCCTCTCCAGCCACTGGACCTGATCAGCTCATCCCTGCACAAGAACTCTACTGTTCTAGATATTTCTTAATGCTTTTCCACCACTGATTTGGAACATTCGCTAAAACATTCGCAGGTGACACAGCATAGCAAGAAAGTGAGAAGCAGCACTGACACAGCTTCACCTCTGATGAAGAAAACCATAGGTCTGTACCATTCAAAAGCACAGTGATTCTCTCACACGTGCAGCCTCCTCCACAGTGGAGTCATTTAAAATCAAGCGTGCACACCGTTATGTGCTTTCAGCAGCAGTTCTCACAGCTCAGAACATGCAGCTGGGGAACACGCTTCAAATTCTTTCACCGGAGAAACTCAAGGTGACATTCAGTGTAACGTATTTATTGTGTTCTCCAAACACCTCACTACTGCAGGGATACACACACCTTCATGGACTGAGAGCAGCCACACTGCTTACTTTTTATCAGCTGCCAGAAATTATCCAAGCAGCTACCTGCCCATTTTCTTGTTCTTTCACACTGGCATGGTTACCAATACCAAAGGCCAGAAGAGAGGAGTCGGTGCTCTAGATGCAATTTGCCATCCAAAGATGCTTCAGGCTGACCCTCCCCAGTCAGATGCATCTCTTGGATTATCCCTTATGGACTAGCCCCACCACATACACCACAGCAACAAGACACTGAGGATCCATGACAGGCCAAGCCTATTCAAAACTCTAGGCCTGAAAAGGTTTAAAGGAACTGCTGTGGTCATTTTCACTGAGTGAGACAAGTAAAGCTGCCTTCTTTCACATTCCTTCCTTACCCACTAAATGCCTCTCACTTGATTTACCCTGATCCAGCAGAGCTTTTAATTCCCACAGGCTCCTAGCACAGGTGACTAAAATGATGCCTTGTGAAAAGCCAGAAGAGCTGACACCCCTTGGACTGTAGAAGACAGGCATAAATTTGTATTTACTGAGGTCATCTCAGCACGAGAAAGTTTCACCAATTTCATTTCAATCTGACTGAAACCGTTCAGGTTAAACCGACCTGAATGCCTTCATACACCTTTATTTAAAGATGTTAAATGGGGGTTTACTTGATTTCAAACCTAATCCGTAACTAAAAGCAGCAACCAGATGAAATAAGATGGCCCTTGTCACATTTTGCATTGGCTTAACTAAGCAGGTTTACCAGTAATCTTAGTGCAAATCCCTCATGGATACAAGGTCTGAAAATTCATTCACTCTCCAGCATTACCCTGCTTCATACCAGGAGAATTTGCAGCTGGAATGGACTCAGAGGAACCTCAATGCCTAGAAATAAAAGAACTGGGGAGGGAATCATAGCTGCTGTGATCATGGGCCCTCCATGGACATTGCCTAAATTAGGGTAATTAATATAGGGGAATGTGTCTTGGCTCCTCAGTAGTTTATAAATGTTACAGAAAGAGGAATGTTTTATATGTCCCCTGATGGGTTTTAAATGTTAATAAATGATGTGCAAGGAGGTATTTTACATCTCTCCATTTAACAGTGAGCTGACAGCTGCAATTATAGGCCAGTCTCTGACCCCAGTAATTCCTCCAGGAACATGATGAGTAAATGGAGTAACTTTCTACCAGAATAACAAAGTGCACCAGGAGGCTGGCTCAGCATTTCAACATCCAGATGCAGAACCAAAGTGAGGCATTTCTGATACCCCTTGGATTATCCTTTTGCTGCAGCTTGTACCTGCCAGCCACTAGTACCTGCTACTCTTCATGTGGTAGCAACGGCTCTTCATCTTACAGGTACAGGAGAGTGAACAGAGCAACCAGCCAATTACTTGCTGTGTTGCTCCTCTGCTGTGAACTAGAAAAAGAACAGGACTGTACCTGGAATATTCTGGGTGGCAGAGGTAGACAGGAGTATTTCATGTGTCACTGGCACATTCTTTCCCTGTGGCTTTGGCCAAAAATCTATTACCACTGAATTATTGAAAAGGTGGTACTCTCTAGTACCACGTTTCTCTGCTTGCAGACCTACTTTCACCAACATGGACAGACTAGGAGGGGCATGCCTGCCCTTTTGAAAGGTAACAAAGTGACTGCTCAATAATGTGCTCCAGCAGAAATCCCCCCTCATTTCGACACTACCCTTCTGCTCTGCCCAACCTTCTCCAGTAGAAAAGAGTGTCTGTAAAGTTCAAGAAGCTTGAAGCAGTATTTTAGTTAGGTATATTTCAGGTTCACAACCTTTGCTGCAAAGTAGCAGCAGAGGGACTTTGTGCCATGGTCCTACATCTGCTCACAGCACCATATTCCTGCATGTCTGTACAGTTTCACCTTTCCGTTCTCTTACTTGAAAATAGCCTTCAGTCCTGATCCTTAAACTGGCTGTGTTCACTGCTGTTAGTGTGCACATTCATTAGGCCTGTTAACCACTGAGGTACTGCCTAAGGCAGCACACAGCTGGTTTGTGGCACTTAAGCCCATGCTGAATGCATTGTTTTACTGTTTTACTCCCTAGGAACTGCACCCCACTGGTGACAAAAGGCAACTCTGAATGAAACCAAGGAGAACTGTGAGTAACACCTTGCATTTTCACTACACTATCCCAGAGGCAGGGGAATAGGTTTTACAATTCTATTAAAATCCCTCAAGGTAGTATTTTTGCCACCATCCATCTTTTGCTTACTTTGATTTTTGAGAACGGCAGAAGCCTACAGCTTAATATATCAGATTTATTAGAAAAATTACAGTTTTTATTTCTCACCCTATATTGTTGGGGTTTTTTTTACATGAAGGGCTGCGTCAGAACTGATTCCTTTCCTCCTCCACTTTCTAGTGATGGACAACACTGGTGACAGAAGGACATGTTCAACTATTAGAATTATTGTTTTATTTCAATTAATGGTTCCACAACTTCACCTCGGCAATGCGCAGAAGAAAGATGGCAAGAGCAAAGTTTTGTTTCAGACTTGGGACAGAATTAGGTTAACATTTTCATGGCATTCGTGCTGTATCCAATTACAGCCAAACACCATTTGACATCTTCTGCACAAAGACTTATCAGCTGTGTCCTAAGACCAGGTCCTGTTTACTCCTTCAGTACAACTAAGTTCCAGCTTTTGTCAAACTCCTGTCTGTGTCTGGTTACACATTTCTTCTGGCTTGCATTAAGTCATGGTTATGACCATCCTTTCATTCTTCAAAACTTCACTGTTAGTGATTACAGATGAGCTTTCAGAGCTTTTGAACAAGAGAGACCACATGTTAATACCACATGTTAATACAGTTTGTCTTGGGCATCATGTTCCTCTCATTCTCAATGTCATATGTCAAATATGTTCACATTAAGTCAAATAATCTCACCATGGCTACTACAGCCATTATTTACAATGAAACATGACAGCAGGTTATTATATTTGTCTGTCTGGTTTTTGTAATTGCCTGTTAATGAAATCTAGCTACTAAAACAGGGCTAGAAGAAGCATTACCATATGCCTAGTCACATCTCCACAAAACAGTGGCTATAGGTACTGAAACTTGGCTTGAAAGCTGACAGCCACAAGCCTGTGGTAAAGGACTTCTGATAGCAGACACAGAGCTTGGACAGATTCAGGCACTGGAAGCTGTGGCACCACAAGGGACGTCTGTCTGACTCTGGCACAGTCCAAAGCCAAATTTCACAGGTGCTGGAGGCTACCCCCCTTTGCAGGCCCCCTCACTCAGCCCAGTCTCTAAAAGCAGCACTTACAGATCCAGCTACTTTTGTATCTCTAATTCAAGGTGAGGTGAAAGGATATTGTGCACACCTTGAAAAACTGCCAAGCCATGCAGTGAGGAGATGATTAGGAACACCACCAGCAGCTCAACAGAGTTAGATCTTCCTCGCCCTGCACAGACCCATCTAACTGGCTGCTGTTCTACTCTTGGCTACAGCCAATATTGAAGATTAAAACCCAAAGATTACATATCCCTCCTCAACTGAAATCTATCCTTTCTGGTACAGCACCTCAGTGACATTCACAGAATACTTCCTAAGTGTCTCACTCTTCTGCAATCAAACTAAAGTCATTCAGCAATGGCTTTTTTGTGGAAACATATAAACACTGCACCTGTCCTGTACCTGAGAGAGTGGCATTCTTCTACAAGGAAAAGTTGTTTGCCATGGACTTGGCTGATCTGGAAATGTATCTGTTTACCAATATCCCACAATTCTTTCACATTTACAAGGTACGGTAATAATACTTACCACCTTATGGGCTGCTGTGAGGCATAATTCATTAGTCCTTCTGAAGCTCTCAGAGATCCTTCAACAAATACAATCTGGAAATAAAATCATCATTGTGGGGCAATTACTACATTAATCTCCAGTCTCCATTATAGAAATGACTGGTTTTGGGGGGCTGGAGTTTTCTCCTGTGTGTTATGTATGAGAGCAAAAACTCACCACATTTTGGGGTGTTTCAGTGGTACCAGGAATAGCATTACTCTCAATGGTATTTCTGCTTTTATTTTCTTCCCTCTAAAACAATACCTAAGAATTTAATTTAAAAATAGAAGCCTCACTAGGCAAACTAAGTTTGTGGACTTGTCAAAGCCACAAAAATTATATAATCCTACAATACAAAAGACGTTACAAGTGAATTTACACATTCATGAAGCAGTATCAGGCAGTGCCAGACACCTTCCGTAGGTGAGCTGAACTGTTGCTTGGACACAACTATTTGTTTCCGCTGGCTACCAAGAGAACCAACAGCAACAAAGATCACTAGGCACATCATTTAGATGCCAAACATTGTGTGTGTACTACATACAGTCCCTAGATGTACAGAAATTAGATTTAAACCTACTTCAAACTTGACAGAGTGCCTTCAGACAAGTTGAATTGCCTTCTTGAAAAGGTATTCCCAATCTTTGGGAATTCAAGTCACAATTCAATTCAGGAGCACTGGACTGCATTTCCGTATCTGCCATGAGACTCCAATATGACCCCAAACCAACACCAGATAAGGGATTTTCTGGCATCTGAACTGCAGGTAAGGAGCTTGCATCACCTGGAAGCCACCACTCCTATCTGCAACTTTGAAAAACTCCTTTTAACCCATTTCTTATTCTTTTGGTGTTTGCTCCTTTCCCTTCCTGCTGTCTGCCTCATCCAGGAATTCTTGGGATTGTGGTCTCTGCTGAAAAAGCTTGCAAGTACAAAAAAAACCAAACCAAACCAAACACAAACAAAACAAACAAAAAGCCCAGCCCACCCCAACAAACAAATTTTTCTGGGCCCCCTTGTTTCTTGTCTCTCAGTTATTTCAACACATATACTCACTACAAGGAAACTAGGAGTGGAAGGAGCAGGACAGTAATTAAGCCCTCCTGCTCCACTGCTTTTGCCAGTAACTTGACTCAAAACAGTTTTTTAGTACAAGGATTATATTCTATTTTTTATTGCATGCTTTATGCACTTTCAAGACCTCACCTAGATTAGGACTGGATGAGCCAAAGCAAACACACATGTGCACACACACACATACAGAGTGCTAAGTGCATGTAAGAGAGACCAAGAGAGAGTTTGTTTTCCCAGTGTTTCTGCATCTGTAAGCAGGAAGGCTTGAAAACCTTGCAAAGTCTGTTCCCAGGAGAATTCCTGCCTTGCTCTCTGCAGACTGAAGCAGCAATCTCTGGCTGCTGAGCATGGGAATCCCAGTATTTGGCATGGTTTTAGCAACAGCATCATTAGAAACACTGACTTATTTTAATTGTCACCTTGTACCCTACGCTGCCAAATGCAGCCAGAATGTCAATTCTTTTTCAATGTGAGCTGTTGACATGGAAACAGATCTGCTGAAATGGAAGCAATAAGAAAGAAAGAAAGAAAAAAAAAAAAAAGTGTTACTCCTCCAAGTTATACTTAGAAGTGGTAAATCTGTGTGTGCTGCAACAGATTTTCAATACTCAATAAACTACACAGAAGAAATAAACAACTATTTGGGTGAGAGTCTTTTTAGTTGTTTACATCATAGACTGCATTTAGCAAACCTCCAGTGTTACTATGGTAACCACTTTTGCTTAAACGTAGTTGTGGACGCACTTAAGGTATGATCTAAATTAATCCAAGATGGAGGAGCAAAACTGGGCAGCCACAGCTGAAGGAGCAACTGGCTGGACCCTATCAACCCCTCCTACCTGCTGCATGCACTAGGTGGGGGTACTGCCAGAGCACAATGCAGCACAGACAGCTTACCTTGTCCCCATCTATACCTTCAGACAGGACCTGAAGCAGTTGACAAAATGCATCAAGATAGGTTTTAAAGATAACAGAGGGACACAGAGCTGCTTAGATCCCCATGCAGCTTGCAGTGCACCCTAGAGCTGCTTGTTCTCTCCCTCTGTTCATGACATAGGTGGCAGGAAGAGGAGGCAGGCGAGAAAATGAGCTGGCAAGCAGGACCAGAAGCCTGCTCTGCCCCTCCATCAGAGTCTGTGGCTTTCCTCTTTGGGATGCCTCCCAAGGGGAAAGAGCAGAGCTGCAGAAAGGTGAGTCTATAGCACAGGCCTTCTGCTAAAACCTGTGACTTGCAGCAGACGCTGCTTCACGGCTAACTTCTCGCAGCTAGGAAACTGCCCTAAAAGATGCAGCACTGACCTTTGACTGGCAATACATTTCCACTAGAAAGATTAAATCTCTCTGCTGCTAAAGCTAGTTTGATAGTCATAGGGAACAAGGCCAAAGGGGCCACTGTGATCTACTGTTCTTAATAGGGATTAAAGGAACCTATGGTCTCCTGCACACCTGCCTCCAACCTGAAAGCAAACGACAGCAAGATGGAGATCACTGAGCAGAAAATGGAGGGAGAGGTTCCTCTGCCCTCTTGCCAGGAGCTAGGACAAAGGACAACAGAAGAAGAGCCATTTAAAACAACTCCTCTAAACTGGATCATGGAGGTGTTTGGAGCCAGAGACTGTTCAAAGCCCATGGATTCTGGCAGTACTGAGAGGCAGTCCAGTTCTGAACTTGCTAGGGCAACCCTCCCCCTTACTCCCGCTTCAACTGTGATAAGACATGCAAGCAAAAGCATGGGATTTTTTTTTTTTCATTTTTTCCCCCCTTTTCACATTTCTGCATGATTACATTAGATAATGATACATACCTCCCAAAAGCTTGTGCATCAATTAACAAGGGAGGGAAGGACATGCATCATTAATTATACACCAGCCTGTGAAACATAGACATGGGATATAGCATAAGGTTCTAAAAATAGTAGGAAGGCCTGCCTTGTTTAGGGCAAGTTTTATTTGAATTCCCATACTACAGCATCTGATACTAAACAAAGAAGCAGAAGGCACACCACTGTTTAGCCTCAATGGGTGTTCCAGGCAGATTTGCTATAACTTCATCCGCACAGCAAAATGGAAAGCCAAGGAATGCAAGTTTATGTAAGCATGAGGCAAAATAGTGCTTTAAATGCACATTTATGTAAGCATGAGGCAAAACAGTGTTTTAAATGTACACAGCTTTTATCAGCACAAAGAATCCCAAAGAACTCTTCAAACCACAGACTAAGGTAAATGCTTCCATCTGTATTGTTACCTTAGTGTTTGTATTTTGGTGGGATTCAGGAGCTGCTGAGTTAGATGCTGGGCCAAATTGCTGATACAGCTACAAGCAGCCAGAGATGAGAAGACAGGTTTCTGGCTGTTGTAGACATTCACAGAGATGGTTGTATCAAGGAAATTCTGCTTTTCTCCAATATAGATGAGAGAACAGAACTGGATGAGAAAAGGACCTGTTGGGTGCGTCTCTAGGTACAACTGCTCTGCTTCAGCCTTGGCTAGTGACTGGGATAGCACAGTGCTCGTTAACACATGGATACTGGAGGCATGCACACTTCTGGAATGAGAGACAGCCTCTGTCTGAGTCTGCCTGTAGACTAAGTGGAATACACTAATGAAGGAGGCAGAAAAGCATCTTTCTAATACTCGGTTTTCAAATAGGGAACAGCAATTTGCAGATCGCACAGGAACACTGCGGAAAAGACAGGGGGAAAAAAAAAAACAGCTGTCCCCAGTATAAATCAAAAGACTTTTTCACACACACACGACCCCAAACCTTCTTCCTCCTCTCACATGGCCTGTGGCTACCAGAAAAATACAGTGCATAGGGACAAAGAAAAAATGTAATAATGGAATTATTAGCGCAAACTGATACTCTACTGCTCTATTGGCAACTTGGTTTCCAGTTAGAATGTGGAAGACCATCATTATCAAAGCCTCCTCTTAAAACATAAATTATGATCCTATCCTGTACTGACAGGAATAAAGGTAGCAATCCTCTATCTATGCCTCCATCTCCAATGTTAGAAACCAAAGGTACTCTTTTCTAATGTCCCTAATGCCTCTGAGGAGCAGATGATCCCCTGAAAGCCCAAGACTTTTGATCCTATATAAATTGGATGCTTTTGAGAATGTCACCCAGAATTCTCATGTCAGTCCTAGGAAAACATAATCTAAAACAGAGGATAATTTTGATTTTCCTCCTGACTCAGCAGATGAGGAGATAATTAGACATGGAAAATGAATGTTCTTGAGGGTAAATATACCTGCTGTAATCCTACTGCCAACTGAAATAAGGTCTGCCTGCCACAGTAAGGCATATGTTAACTCAGCAGCTGGCAGAAAGCTAAGACCTCTCAGATTTCAGAAGCCATTGGTGGTCCTTCCAACGTTTAGAATTCAATATTTTAGAGAAAACCCAACTGATAGACAAAAGAGAAGAGAGAAATAGATGAGAGAAAGGAAAGTAGGAAAAGTATTTCTCTTCTGTCTGCAGTTGTTAAAGCTACAGAAACTGAAGCAGGTGGATTGCTTATTCTTTTCTCCACTTTGAATCCAAATGATTCCTCCTCCTGACTGCTAACATGTGCTCTTTCAAGTGCTCTTCAGCCTAACTATGACTTCCACCTCTGGAACTGGCAGAATCCCCTATGTCAAGTAAGCAAAGATGGGATATCACCCTGCAGCGACAGCTTGGTGCTGATTGAAAGTCTCATTTGTCAGGCTCAGAATTGTTGATTTTCTTTTTACATTAAGCCAGAAGAAGAAAAAGATATTTGTCCAGAGCCAGGCACTTTTTCATTCCTTGAGCAGCTGCTAGTTTGTGAGAATTTTAAATGGCTGGCCTTTATGAAATGAATTGGCAATCACAGCCCTGTACCTCACATACTCCACTGAATGATTCAGGGGACTGGTAATAGGATAAAGCCTTTCACCTCACAGGCTGCAGTTCAACTTCAGAATAATTCTTAACTTCATAAGCACTCTCACTACATGATGGGCATTTGATTGTCATCCTACAATGAATCAGGTGTTTTTCCTAGTGGAGAAGTATTCATGCCACAGACAATATACTAATTATTGTCAGCAATTAGCAGCACTCTTGGCAGTGGCAGTAGAGGGACCTGTAGGAAATTACCCATATGTTCATCCCTTGGAGGCTGTCATTTCAAGGCAAGGGGTCAAGCCCTTCAGACAGCCACTGTGGTGATTCTTGCAGCTTTTTCCCACCCTGGCTATGCTCCATGGATAAGCCCAGTTCAGCCTCCAGAGCTGTCAATCTACCGCTTTTATTACCGCTAAATTACTTTTGTTTCAAACGCTGGAGGCAACTTTGAATGCCGGGTCTAATTAGATTGTAATTGCTGGAAGATCTGAGCAACTGTGGCAGATTGGGGTGGAGACTTTGGGGGCTTATAATATTTGTGCAAATAGATTTCAGAAGGACAAAACCTACAGATGCTTGTAACAGTGGGCACCTTCTCAGAAAAACTTATTCTGGTAACCATCTCAACTAGACAGGCAAAATGTTGAATTTCCACATGCAGAGAGAGTCACCTGCAAAAGCTCTATGTCCAGGCAGGCACTGCTCAGGCAGTTTTCATGAGCCCAAAATGTTTTGGTGCAAACAGGAGAAGGTGAGTTCAATTAGGAACAAATGTTTTTGTACAAACAGAATAAGGAACACTGACCTAAGCAAGAAACAATAGTGGCAAAGAGTTATATCTGTCATTATGGTATCAGTACCCACAAACTAAAAAGCAAATAAACTCCAAATAAATATAGGAGCAAATCCTACCATTTAGCACTAGAAGCCTTATCTTTCCCTAGGGGCAAAATACTCATGAACAGTCCAGGATCTCCATGCCCTGTTGCTGAATGCTGTTTTTCTTCTGCTTCCTTTGGGAAAGCATAGAATCCTCAATACTTCAACCCCCTCTAATAGTCCAGAGATCTGCAGGGAAATCCTGAAGATCTGAAAGCGAACATTTAAAGGCCAGGGAGCTTCTGCTAAGAGACCCTGTGCTTCCACATTAATCTCCTGAGGTCTACCTGTCATAATGACAGCATTACCTCTTTGTGTAGCTCCAGGGAGAGTTGTGCAAATATTGGATTAGCTGGTTCAACGGCCAAGCAAAAAACAATCACGGATAGAAAAAAAAATCAGTTCCATCTACTTGAAACAAAAGGAAAAAACAAAGGAGGAAATGTTTGCCATTAAAGTAGTAAATCATCTGCTAGTTTTGACCTGAAAAGAAAAAAAAATGCTCACAAAATTAAACCATTTAAAAAAAAAACAAAAACTTTCCTCTTCTTTCTTTCTTTGATTTGGGAAGGGTGAAAGGTGTTTGTAATAAACCTTCAACAAGTTTCCTGCGACACCAAAGTAGACCTGGTCTCCCTGGAAATTTTGTCATCTTCAGCAAGCCTACTGCTTAAGGACACTTTGCTGAGGTCCAGCTCTAGGAATAACTGTACAGTCTGAACCAGAGAGATTCAGAAGCCAGATTTTTAAGAAAGAAACAAGTTTACAAGGCGGAAAAATGATCTATTGGATCCAAAGTGTGATTGCCAACTTTTATTCCCCACGAAGAGAGGACCAAACAGCACCCTTTGAAGGACACATTAGGAGCCTTTTTCTCATAAGTACTGACTCCTTTGTTTTGTTTTGCTCTTCTCTAAGTAAATCCACAGCCAGTTCTTCAGTCAGCTGGGTTTTGGGTTTTTTTTCTTGCTCCTGCTGCAGTGCTGAATTGAAATGACAGGTACAGTTGGATTCCACTGGTGGTAGGAAAGTCCATGAGATACCACCAGCAGTGTCTTCTAGCTTGTGTAGCTTATTGCTTACATGGATGACTGGCAGTAAGCACACCTAGAAATAACTTGGGATATCAGTTATCCCAAAGCTCTATGAAGACTGGTTGGGTTGGTTGCTGGCTCCCTTCTTCCACAGAACAAGCTAAACTGGATTCAGGAGCTTCTTCAGCTGAACTTTGTTAAACATAAAGAAATAGTCTCTGCTACATAAATACACACACCAAAAATAGAATGAAATTTGCTCAGAAGGACGAAAAGGAAAAAAAATTCAGAAGTCTTTAGATCTGCCACTGGCAAATACAAGCAATACAATTTACTAGAGGAACTAGATATGTAAGTATATATTTTATACACATACCAAAACTGCAACAAAAATTGCTCAAAATGACAGAAGTGGGAAAGATCCAGAAGTCGCCAGGTCAGCTTCAAATCATAAAGCCTATTCCCCCAGATAGTATGTAAATCACTGTTCAAGACAAATAGCAGACAGTTACACGCTTGTTTAAGCCTCCTTCCTGCAGACCCATGTTACATGCAGAACAAGGCACTGGCCAATATTTATGTCTTATTCTACCAACCAGCACCCACAGAAGAGTTTGCTGCCTTGGATTGCAAGACCACAGTGCAAATCCTTGTTTATTAAACCCATCTTCACAGGCCTCCTCTAGACAGACAAGGCTTTAAGGGACAAATTATTAAAGCTACAGAAAGACACAATCCAATCACTGAATACAGAAAGCAGTGTAGCACTTGCATATGTGTTAGAGAAGTATAAGCCCATAACCCTTCAGCAGCAACACTACAGAAGATGCACCATTCCCAGGATGGCAAGCAGCTTGTTCAGCATTTCCAAGTGCAAACATTTGAAAAAATAGTAACAAAACCTTTCATGTTGCAGTGACCAGCCTTAGGTAACACTCAGCTCCAAACTGAAAAGGCTATAGGGCATGAGCAAACTAAACACCCTAAAGACACTACTAGACTAGAAGAGACAGCAAGCTCTTTCAAAGTTTACCAGAAGCTTTGCTCAGGAGAGGAATGGCTAAAAAGTGAAGCTGTAAAGAGGAACCTGACAGCCAATACGGAGAAGCTGGAAGATACAATGACAAAGCAGAACCAGGACTTCAAACAGCTATAGAAATTCAAAAAGAACACCAAAAGTTAAAGGAGGGCGGACAAAACAAAAACTTGATGGATTTTGAAAAGAGAATAGCTAAAAAGGAAAGAAAATGTGCAGGGGCTGGGAGCAGAAGTGAAGATTCAGTACAAAACACAAAAAGAGAAAATAAAACTCTTGTTGGGGAATGTGGGATGTTCTTTCACAGAGTAACAGCAAAGATGAAGAAACACATCCTTGCTCTCCATTCTAGGTGACTGCAAGAAACCAGAAAAGAAAGTATGCAGGTGTTAGATGGGGAAGAAAGTCAACATGGAGAAATTATTTAAATGATTTAAATGAAAAAAAAACAGTGAAGAACTCCTGTAAAGCAAACCTATTTAAAATACAAGATAAGCAGTCTCTTCTTAGTGGCCACAAGAATTAAAATAATCATTCGAGAATTGAGTATTCTTAGGGGCCAGGTTTATTTCAAGTCCAAATGCAGAAATAACAGGGGCAGACTACATAAGGAGTTTCTCATGCTTGTTCTAGGCTTGTGTAAAGGTCAGAGAAGCATTGTCCCAGTTCAGTACACAGCTATTTCTGGGATCAAAGAGCATATTAAAGTGAAAGGACAAGAAAAACCTTCATCAATCCCACCAACACACAATATCCTGGGCAACTCTACTGCCCAGTACTGACAAAAATGGCACTACTACCTGCTGTGAAGAACTCAAAGAGTCTCTTGTATGTTACACTACAGCACTAGCAAGCAGTAGGAAGTGTAATGAACAGCACCAGTGCTTACAGGACCCACCAAGGGATATAAATCTGCCCCAAGAGAACAAAGCTACAGAAAAATACATCCATTAATCTTGCTTTAATAGCTTACGGCACACATGAGGAGACATGCAAAGGCCAGATCCCTGTAAAGCCAATCCACATCTATAACACATCTGGCAGCATATCTAATATTGTAAGTATGTATCTACAGATCAGATTATGGGGACTCTGCCTCTAAGACATCATTAAAGCCTGTGTATGCATTCATGCCTCACACAGGCTTCAGGGGACCTGGCTGCGTTCTCAGCCATGATCAGCTAGAGACCATCACTTATAAGAGGGAGAACATCTGCTTCTCAGAAACTCTGCTTATTATAGCTGAAACCAAGGTACCCAGCTTATTCATTGCCACTTCATTATTTTTATTTCTCCAAAAGCCAGCTGTATCAGTTCACAGTCATGCACAATGGTTTTGTGCTCTGTAACTCTTCCTTCTGCAGAGTTAACTCTAGATCCACAGCTGTTTAAAATGAGGGTGATAACAACCTTAAGAGTCTGAACTTTTAAGCCTAAGCTTGAACAATTCATATTTCTACTTCTGGCAGACCTGCAGAAGCATGCATTTCCTAGCAAGACTAATTTGTGTGCTCATATGGAGAGGAAAAAATGAGCCCCTATGTGAGTACAGAGACAGTGCTCAGCTGATAATACTGGCCTGGAACAGCAGGATTGGGAGCCAGGAGCCCCTGGTATGTTTCCTGTCTCCACAAACACACACACACATTAGCCCTGCCACATGAGCTGTGCAAGATCCAGCAATCTCATACAGTCCAGAAGCCTGGGGGAGTGCACAGAGCAAAAAAACTACCTCTCACACCAGCCCTAGGACAGATGCAATGGGAAGGGGAGCACTTAGCAGCTTCTCCTGCTGACCTGCAGCCATGCAGGTGCAACTCCTCCCCTACACCAAGGGAAGGGTTCCAACGCAACCTGGAAAGCCCCTCGCGTTATTACCACAAGTACTGGTTGGTACCTTGGCAAACGCAGCTTTAGGGCCTGACCCAGTTTCTCAGTACCTTTCCCCCAAATACCACACAGCCGCGCTCTCTCCAGTAAAAAGCTAACTTCAAAACAACGTAAGGTGCACAACTAGCCTGTAAGGCACCACCAGCCTTCTGTTTAAGGAACACTCCTGTAGAGCCCAGAGCCCCGCCACTGGCCAGCCCTGGGTGGGCATGGCAATGGCGGGTGAGGCGCTCCCCAGCCTCCCCGGAAAGCGGCGGCGCCGGGCGCGGTAAGGAAACACGGAGAGCCCAGGCGGAGAGGCAGGGCTTTGTCGGGGCGCCGGGAGCTGCCTGGCGGCTCCGCCATCTCCCGCCTGCACTAGAACGACACCACCGCTCGCACGCTTAACACCTGGGGTACATGCGCCAATTAAAGACATAAAAGAACTTTTATCGCTTAATTATTAATCCCCGGGGACTGCGAGTGTCTTCTCCGAACGCTTCTGCTTCGTCACGCCGCAGGGGAACGCGGTCGCTGCTGCCTCCACCAGCCGCAGCACCACCGCGCCAGGGGGGACAACATGGCCGCCGGGCCCCCCGCGGCGGGGAGGCGGCACAGCGCGGCGCGACCCGCCCGCCGGCAGCACCTGCCCCGGCGGCTGCGGCGACGGCTCCCCCGCGGAGGCGGCGGCAGCGCCCGCCCAGGAATTACGAGCCGGCGGGAGGATGTCGGAGGATTATGGAGGAGTCGCGCGTCAGCTCCAATTAAGATCAACGCTCCCTCCGCCCCCGCGCCGCCGCCGCTGTTGGAACGGCGGGGCCGCAGCGCCCCCTGCCGCCGCCCCGCCCCGGCCGCAGCTCCCCGGCCGCAGCTCCTGCCCTGGGTGGGCCCCGCGGGCAGCTTGGATCCGGGCAGCGTTGGCTCCGGCACGGCGAGCAGCAGCGAGGCCGGGCCCCCCGAGGCGGCAGAGGTGCTGCAGGTTACCTGCTGGGGCAGCTGCTGCGGCCCCTGGTTAGGAAATGGGAGTAGGAGAGACGTCTTTAGTTTGGGTTTTAACGGCTCTTTGAAGATCATGTAGTCCAACATCCCTGCCATGGGCTGGAACGTCTCCTGCTAGACTAGGCTGCTTAAAGCCCCATCCAACCTGTCCTTGAACAGTTCCAGGGATGGGGCATCTACAGCTGTTCCAGGCAATGTGTTTCAGGGTCCCACCACTCTCATTGTAAGGCATTTATTCCTTATGTCCAACCTAAAACTATCCTCTTTCAGTTTGAAACTGTTGCCCCTTGTCCTGTCGCTACAGGTCTTAAAAAAAAAAAAAAAACAAAAAAAAAAAAAAACAAAAAAAACAAACCACCAACCCAAAACAAAACCAGAAAAACTTTCTCAATCTTTCTTACAAGCTCCTATTGAAAGAGGCCAACAAGTGTCTCCCTTGGCCTTGTTGAACTTCATGAGGTTCACATGGCCCCAGTCCTTTGCCTTGTCAAGGTCCCTCTAGATGTCATATACTTCCCTCAAGCAAATCCACTGCACCACTCAGCTTGCTGTCATTCAGAAACTTGCTGATGGAGCAGTCAACCTGTCTATGGCATTAATACAAATATTGAACAATACTAGTCCCAAAACAGACCCGTTAGAGATACCCATTGTTGCCAGCCTCCATTTGGACACTGAGGCGTTGACTGCAACTCTTCGGATGCAGCCATCCAGCCCATTCCTTGTCCAACAAATAATCAATCCACCACAGCCATCTCTCCAACTTCACAACAAGGGTATTGGCAGGGTCCCAGCCCACCTGGCCATTGTTGATAGAGGAGGATGATGCTTGTGTGCAGGAAAACATGCGGTTATTACCCTGACAATATCAGTTGGAGCGCTTGACACACTGGTCAGGGCCACCACTGGCCAGGGCACAGCTGACTGCATGTGTACAGCGTGGCTAGCTCCCCTTGCATCCAGGCTCACTCATCTGTGGCTGCTTATGTTAGAGGAGTATGTTGCCCCCAAATTACTCATCAGGTAACAAGTAGCAGCAACAACCACTAGAGCAATATAAATCCACAGGAAAGGATTTTTTCCCTCCTTTTTCCAAGATAAAAATCTGCAGCTACACCATTGACTAGGCTATTAAAGTGATATTTATGGGGGTAATCACTTATTTTAACTGCCAGCTACATAAAATCCATCAGAAAAAAAAAAACATGGAATTTTATAATTACCATTTACATTTTTTAAAGCCTATTTAACAAATAAAATTTGTGATCCCTCCACCCAAAAATACATCAGAGGGAACACAGAAAGGTGGTGAATGGGCATCTCCTGTGCACAGCTGCAGGGACACTTCTCTGTTTGCCCAAACCCCATTCCTCTTCTGCACGAAGGGCTGAGGAACAGGGGGTGCCCTGCATAGCTCAGTCCCCAGAAACCGAAAGGAGGAGACTGTGGTATGAGGAAGAAAATAGCAGGTGAACAAGTAGTGAACAGAGTTGAGTTGCAATGAAACATGCTGGTTTGTTGCAGTCAAAATAGGAGGTTTGTTGGTGAGGTGAGAGCTGCATCCTGGCACCTGCTCAGGCCCGCTCATGGTGAGTGGGTAGAGGTGAGAATGCTTCATCCAAGGTCCTTCTAAGAGAGCTGCAAGATGGGATTTTCCTAGATCAGTTTATCTCAAGTGAATAAGAGATGTGCATGAAGAGACTGTGCAGCCCAAACCACAAGGAGGGGCAGGCTCAGTGTGGCACACAGGCTCTGCTGGTAAGGTGCTGGGCCTCCACAAACCACCCCCAATCAACCACCCCTGAACAACAGTATGCAGCATTTAACAAGTGTAGATATTGCTTGATAGCAGAACACCCATGCATTACCTGACCATCCCACATCACACCTGCAGGCTGGGTGTTACAACTCTGCTCACACACAGTGACTGAGTGGGTAGAAAGCCATTAAGGGACACAGCTGCAGCCCCATGGTGGAGGTCATCAGCAGAGCAAGTCTTATAGTCAAGAATTTGGACAAAGTTTTTTTCCTCACCAGACTGCAGATGTGGAGCTTATGTCTGACAGCAGGATTTAGGGCCCTCAATCTAGAGAAAGCAAAGGGAACGCAAGGTGACAGAGATGGGAGCAGGGGTTGAAGGCCTTCCTTTTCCTTCCTTCCTTGAAAACAGCTATCTCCCAACTATGCAATCCAGCTATTTTGAGTGCCAGGCTGCTCATGATAATTCTTCAGTGTCCTATGTGTCAGAGTAAAGAGTGTATAAGCAGTTTTTGTTTGGTTTTTTTTTTTTTTGGAAAAACATGACACATTTCTTGCACTTGTTAATATAGTATCCTTTTTTAGGAGAGCCTCCTGAGTATGCTTTGTAGGCAGCAGCATGCTGGCGAGCAAGAAGTTTTGATTTCAGTATTACTAAATCAGTTTGATGTTTGTGGAGAAAACATGTAACTTCTTTGTCTATCTGTTTACATATAAGCATCCAAATATTTGGTACAGAGCTTTGATGCCTGTGTGACAGCAGGGCTTTTTGAGTCTTTGGATCAAATGTGCCCTGCAGGGACAACCCATGGAAATCATGGCTTCAGTATGTGGTGTGCCTTCAGCAAAAGGTGGTGGGGAGGTTTTGGCATGAATAAGATGACATCATTTACAGCAGGTGAGCTTACACCAGATACCAAACCTCCTGCAAGAACCTTATTTCATCCATTCCCCCTCCTCTCTGCTGAAGTGCACGTTTGTCACCAGATAAGCTTTGCAGTTTGAAAGGCATATCAAATCCTTGCAAAGGAGGATTTAATTCTGGAGAGAGGAAAATTGGGCAATACAGCTGACGAGTCATAGAGCAGAGCATATAATGACTCATTATTTATCAACAAAGACACAGCCATGAGCAGGATGTGATGGTCTGGGATGGGCTGATGTCACAGCAAGGAGTAGGAAAGCAGCAAAGACAATGAGAGTATTATGACTATCTTTAACCACATAGTACAATCAGACACTTTATTACCATTATTAGTCACTGCAGTTCTGCAAACCCACTCCATCTGTATACAAAGTTGTGAAAAATTTATGTAGCTGATCATTTTACTTACAAATTCCTTTTCATTTAGTTTTTCTAAGAGATGCCTGAAATGGGCATAGTGGTATTGAAAGAAAAGCTCTGAAGTTATCCCTTTGGGAACAAAAAAAAAAAAAATAGTATTCCAACACAATCCATTCAAAAGAATGAATCAGCCTCCTGGAGAAAGGAGACGTCGTTCAAAACATAGGACTACATAAAAAACCCCATCATATTCTTCATATTTATTTTTGCTTTGCATACTTTAGACTTGCACTTTCAACCTTTTCTTTGCAAATCAGCTGCTTTTTCAATTGAAAACAAGAATCAGGCTTAATCACATGAATCACAGAGCTGGAGCTTCAAGGATAGCTCTCTTTCCCCTTCAGCCCCTGGCAATATTCACACATGGTGGCAAAAGCATACATCCCTGGGTGACAGCATGCCCTATCTTGGCAAGCCTCATGACCTGCTATGAGGACACAAACTGCTGCCTGCATCTACCCTGGGTTAAAGCAGCAGGCACACAAAATGATTCTTTTCAATTTACCAATCTCTTCGGTGCTACTCAGGTAATTACACCAGTGTGTCTCTTTATAAGGTTTTTAATTGTCTCTAGTATTCTTCCTGGCAAAGAACTGAGCAAAAAAATCCATTTTCTAGAAGTGCTCTGGCTTAAGGTGGCTGCTGGTGGTGTAATGTGCTATCCCTAAAGTCCAGAGTATATAACTATAACCAAAGTGGAGTTACTTCTTGTTTCCAGAACAATTTGTTTAGCACCTCTAAGAAAAAGTCTGTAGAACAGAAAATACACACTGAACTGTTTGGTTGCTGGTTTTTTGTTTGGGTTTTTTTTTTTTTTTCCCATGAGTACAAGAAGGCATTTTGGAGGGTCCGTTCTAAAAATGTTTTGGTAAAATGGTTGTCAAGCTGTCTACTCTCTGGCTTCTGCCAGTGGTGAGCTGCATGTTCTCAGCCTCAACTCTTCTGGCAGTATTGGATTAGTGATGAGGACAATATTTTCATCCCAACAGGTAATTTTAGTGTTTATCTCCAATGACGGATAAAAGTTTTTTGTAGTGAAAGGAGGGAAGCAGAGCAGTATTATTTAAGAGGAATGGTGGCCTGTTCTGAAGCTGTTCAGTAAGATAATGATATGGGTTTTTTTTGTTTACTCATCTCTTAACAGGTGTTTGAAATTACAGAAACAAGCCCTTCCAGTAGAGCTACAAGTGTTACTGCTAAAGAATAAAATGTTTTCAAATGGCTCAACTATTTGATTGTCAAAATATCTACCTTCATGCTTCTGAACAAAGCTTTTATTTTTAATTTTTTTTTTAAACAATCCAGATATCAAGCTGATCAAAGCTAATATATTTGGAGCAAATTTTCAAGCTACAACAGCTCAATGTGCCCAGGAGCAGCATCCTGTTGTACTGGTATATGCTTTGTCATATAAAAGGGAGAACAAAAATAAGTTGATGGCTTCTGCACCTGTACAGCTCTCCAGATAAGTTAGCTGAAATGAAATGTCCTTACTTCTGTTAATAGTAAAACCATATAGTGGCTCCTCCAACTTGTGGAAGCCTTCCTCTGAGCTCATCCTGTTCATTAATATGTTAGCCAGAAAAACCAGCTAACTCTTAACCTCTGCATTTTGTGGCATATGGACTGGCCACGCTGAGGGTTTGTGTCATGTTTGTAAGTAGCCCTTTGGCCACGGTCACTATCAGACCCTTTTGGAAGACTTGAAACCCCCTTGGAGATGTGAATTCCCTCTTTCCCTAAACTTCTGTGAATGAATCTTGTAGTGTAGGAATTGGGTATCGATCCATTCACAGCCAAGGGTTTATAGTTCACACAAATTCTTAGCCTGTTGTGGGTGTTGGGACAGCCCCCACCCTGGCATTCACAGTTGAAATTAAACCCTGCCTCTGCAATCCATCCCACTGCTCCTCCAATCCATCCCCCTCTGCCTCTCCTCAGCCACCCTCCCCATCACAAATGGCACCAGCCTTGCTTCACAAATTGAGAAATGGCATCGCCTGCTCCCTCCAGCCTTTCTGCTGTGCTGCTTGTAAAACAAAAGTCTGCCCCAACTCTGGCTCTGTGTTTTGCCTACTGGCTCCTGCTCTCTGGCAGGTCTCTACCGTGCTGCTCTTCCATCTGGTTTTACCCTCATGCATTGCCACTTTTGCCTATCAGCAGGAGCTGGTCTCCTTAAGTCACAGTTGTGACTCCTTAATTCATTAATTAATCGGTCTCCTTAAGTCACTAATGGAAAACAGGTTCATTGAGAAGTTACTGTGACAAGCAGACAGTCTAAACCTCCTTATCTCGATGCTGCATGATTTATTTTCACATTAAGAGAACAGAATATGTAGGAAGTCACCCCATGCTAGTAAGGGGGCTCAGGTCCTTCAAATCTTTTTCTAAAGAGCATCTTCATTCTGAGCCATGCTCATCCATACCCCAGGGCGTGTCTCAGCTACCCTGTCCCAGAGATTTTCTAAATTATGGGGCTCCCTCAGATACTTGTGCCATTTTACACACCACATGCAATTGGGTTTTCCAGCCAGTGTGGCACAGTGTCATTTGATGCAGAGGAACCTGGGTGAGGCTGTGTCAGATTAGCACCGTGCACCGGTGCCATGCTGCTACCTTTACTTTGCCTTTCCTCTCTGATACATAAAGCTCCACACTATCAAAGCTCTGTTACAGCTAAAGTACCTGCAGTGGGAGCCCTTGGGGCTGGATTGTGCTGTGCAGATGCACACTATTTTTCAAAATAGCAAGGAATAATCACAGAAACATTTGGGTTGGAAAAGACTCTGAGGATCACCAAGTCCAACCAAGAACCCTACTCTACAAGGTTCACCCCTAAACCATGACCCCAAGCACCACATCCAAATGACATCCAGAGTTGGTGGCTCCACCACCTCCCTGGGCAGCACATTCCAATGCCTGACCACTATTTCCATGAAAATTTTTTTCCTAATGTCCAGTCTAAACCTACCCAGTTACAGCTTGAGGCCATCCCTCTTGTTCTGTCACTAATTACCTGCGAGAAGAGACCAGCACCAGCCTCTCCACAATGTCCTTTCAGGTAGTTGTAGACAGCAATGAGGTCTCCCCTCAGCCTCCTCTTTTCCAAACTCAACAGCCCCAGCTGCTTCAGTTGCTCTTCATCAGATTTATTCTCCAGGCCCTTCCCCAGCTTTGTTGCCCTCCTCTGCACTTGCTCCAGCACCTCCATATCTCTCTTATATAGAGGTGTCCAAAACTGGACACAACACTCGAGGTGTGGCCTTACCAGAGCTGAGTACAAGGGGACAATCACCTCCCTGCTCCTGCTGGACACAGCATTTCTAATCCAAGCCAGGATGCCATTGGCTTTCTTGGCCACCTGGGCACACTGCTGGCTCATATTCAGCTGCTTGTCAATTAGAACCTCCAGATCCATTTCTGACAGACAGCTTTCCAGCCACACTTTCCCAAGCCTGTAGCATTGCTTGGGGTTGTCGTGACCCAAGTGCAGGACCTGGCATTTGGCCTTGTTGAAGCTCATCCCATTAACATTGGCCATGGATTCAATAAATCACTAGTTAGGCTTGTTAGAAGGTTCAGTGGTATTGAATCCTCTCAATTATTGGCATGAAACTTGGATTAAAAAAAACAAAAACAAAAACAAAAACACCAAAAAACCCAAACATAACAAACTTGTGGTAGGCGTAGTGCTTTTGGATGTTCTATTAGCTCTTTACATTCTTTCTGACCAAATTCTTGTGAAAAAAAAAATGTAAGTCTTTAGCCCCTCAGGATGCTTTCCAACCAACATTAGGAAAACAGCCTTTGCTGAGCTGCATTTTCTATAGCATTTGCATAAAAATACAGTTCAGTTCTCAGTATATGCTGCAAAAATCAGACTCTTATTTCTGTTAGGTTGGAAACTGTCCATATCACCATATGTAGTCTGTTTTATCTTTCTTCTTTTCTTTCTTATAAAGCACAGTGCCAGCTTTCTTTATGTTTTTGCCATTCGGAGGGAAGTGAAAAATAGCAGCACCACTCCTGAAGAGACAGCAGCAGAACAATAATTTTTGCTTAAAATCCAGAACAGGAAAAAAAAAAAAAACCAACACCTCACCAAGACTAAACATTGAAACCACCTCATTGCAAATAATCAAAGCTCACACTCTGTGTTTTTCTAGGGATTGCTGGTCTGCAAGCAGGCTCTTCAGATGTTAGCAGCTTCCCGACACCTTGCAAAGCCGTGTGTTTATAATAAATACTTCATATGCAGTCATTTAACAAAACAGAGCTTCCTATTTCTGGTTTTATGTGATATGTGGTACTTAAAACCTGCACAACAGCAGTATGCTCCTGGTAGCAAAGCAGAGGATCTGCAAACATTTGCAATAGCCTGGTATAAAGTCAGCTCCCTTGCTGCTCCAGCTGATTTCACTCCTACAGACACAGACCATAGCATCAGCTTCATCAGAGTTATAGGAAGGATAAATTCAGCTCTTTTTGTTTGTATTTACAGAGTCATACATTTTTTGTAGTTATACAGGCAGAGAAATTTCTGTTTAAAGCAGCAATTTTCTGAAGAAGGCGACGGCACCCTCACATGACTTCAGGGTGTTTAGATAGAAGCGACACCAGAGGCAGCTAATTCAGAAAAGACCCCTGGTATTCATCAGTACAAGTGGGAGGTGATGATAGAGGTGGGTTTTGAAAAAAGGCTGAGATTAACTAAAGAGATGTTTTTACTATTTGACTGATCTTGCCTGAATGCCAATTTTGTGGCCAGCTTTACCATGAACAGACCACTAGCAGCTCCCTGAAGAGTCCCAGTTTCCCTAGGTTTACACATCCAATGGCACCCATGGCAACTCAGCATTAGTTCTAGGTCCATGCCAGCCCTTTTGCCTTGTTTGCACTAAAAATTTCAGTCTTAAAAACATACGAACTTTATTCCTTTGCTTTGACCAGAGTGTGACATCGGAGAGTAGAGCTCAAAAGAAAACACTTTTATTTGACTCACTTCATTAAAACTTCCTTTTCCCCACCTCACAGGGTTTTTTTTTTCTTTTGTTTGCTTGTTTGTTGATTGGTTGGTTTGGTTTTTTTTCCTGGAAGTGGGATTTATTTTTAGGGAGGCAGAGAGGTGCCTTCTGAACAGGGCACGGCACCATGCATGTGGCCAGATGATGAGCAATGCCAACTCTGGCAACATCATACCAAGAAGCCTGCTTGTTTTGGGGTAAGTCTCCCCAGAATGACTGTCATCTCCCTTGCACATCTACAGGGAAACCCCTGTCTCCTTGCTGATGCCCCAGGCAAACCTCTGACAGGCATGTGCAGAGAGGTAAGCTTGGGCTGCCAATTTTCCCACCTGCTGGGCTGGAAAAGGATCAAACAGACAGAAAGGGCACCGCTACTTTGGAAGAGAGAAACAGTGGGAGGTGGGGAGGAAGGAAAAATACTATTTCCTGAATAAGTCACCTCGAGTTAAAATCTCTGGGCTGTGTACAGCAGCCAAGGCTGGTGCTGTCACCTGGCGAGTAATAAAGGAGGTGCCAGCTCCCATCTGAGCTCATTTTTCATTCTCACATTCAGAGACCTCACTCATCTCGTTAGCTCTTTGCAGCCCTTCCTTATCACACACTCTGGCTGAGGGCTGTCTGTCCCAGAAGGGGAGATACTCCAGACACTTTGCCTGGGTGCTTGGCAAAGCCAAGCCCAGGGAAGAGGGGTTCGGCCAAGGTGTTTTTTCTGGGATCTTCCCTCTCAAGTGCCCATACAGGTCACTCACCACTCAGCAAAACCTCCCCTCCCAGGCCTTCAGCTGGAAACAGCTTCAGACACGGGACACAGTGAGGAAAGACAATCTTTATCTGTGCCAATATTACGTTCTCATTTGCCAGTGAAAGCAGCTATTTGCCCTCTCAGGCAATAAATGTCTTTTTTTTTTCTGCTCATCATCAGCCACCTACTCTCTCTGTAGGCAAGAACTAGCCCTGCTTTTTGGCAGTTCTCACTGTGTCCTGTCACAATCAGCAATCCCATCCAGAGCTCACCAAACTCTAGTAACACATTGCTTGGACTCAGCAGTGAGGTGCAGAAAGGGAACCACAACCAGCACCATTTGGCTCCGCTTGTTTTGGCATACTGAGGTCCTGTAGGCAAGGTCCTTGGCACCAGTATATATTCTCATTAAAACAACCAAAAATAAGTGAGATGGTGTCCAAACTGCAAAGCTTCCCATGAAGGCACTGCCAGCACTCCTTATGGCCAAACTGGGCAGAGGAGCAGGGAGCTCCCTGTAGCAGCAACGGCACAGAGATAGGCAGGAGCTGGATGGAGGTGGATTTCTCTGAACAACAAGAGGTGAAAATGGAGACTTGTAGAGAGAAAGAGAAAAAAAAAAAAGGACAAAGAATGAAGTATAGGAGGTAAGCTGCATGGCAGTAAGAATAATTAAACTGAAATCTTGCCTCATTAGTGCCATCATCTTACTTATCCTTTCTCCCTCCTCCAACACCTATCAGTTTTCACATCCTCCTGAGTTCAGATCTTCAACTGCATCATCTTCCACCAAACCCTCACACAGTTAACTACTGGGAACAATCCCATCCCAGTGGAACAGAGCTATTAATCTTAGTTAAAGTCATCATCTAAATAACTATTTCAAGATTAGGGCCCTGGTACAGAATGCTTTCTAAGAAGCAGCTGCCATAAAACCATTCAGCAACTAAAGAGACCTATGCAAGGCATCTAAGCAATGTTAAAACCAAAAACCAATAACCTGTTGGATCAGTACCTAGCTGCACAATGCCAGGGCTGACGCTAGCCCTTACCTCTTCCAACTTCCAGTCCCACCAAGGCAGCCCCCAGACTTGGAGTGCCCCAGCCCTACCCCAGGATTAATTTATGGAGCTTTTGAATATTGCTTTTATCACTAAACACTTTGGCTGGGCATTTTATTTAAACATGTTGATTATTCACATCTTGAAATTGCAGCACAGCCTCAAGCACTTCTTGCATTGATTTCTACCCTAGGGGTGCTCATGGCTCTTGTTTGGCAGGCTCACCTCCATACTGCCCCTGTCCTGCAATCTGAGTAATGTGAACCCCAGCAAAAAAGAGTTGGAAGAGAGTTTCTGGTTGTTCAGAAAGTACTCATAAAACATCTTAAGAGTGTTTTGAACCTGTATTTTAAAGAGAATGATCAAAATCCACAGCTGTGCTGTGTCAGCAGAATGACAGCAGTATGAACAAGAAGATGTCAAAGGATGCCAGCCAGAACACTGACCTTGGCCTCTTTAAATAAATGCAAAATACAAATACAGAGATGATTCATGGAGGGGATAACAAAGAGAGAAATTGAAGTGCACCTTGGGTGCTCACATGTGTGTTTGTGCTGAGCAGAAGATAAGTGGGCATGCACTTCCTGGAGGATGCTGCCTTACAGGCAGTCTGTGTGTTTCATAATGGTGAAAGGATAAAGCCCTTCCTAGATGAGGCTTGAAGCAACTGCGCAGCCTCAGCAACAATGAGCACATAAACTGGATTTTACCACAGGGCTAGATCGTGAAGATCAGCATTTAGCAATGAACTAAGGCAACTGCACTGTCCATGTTTCTTTTCATATGACGAAACTGAGCTGAGTGAAGAAATGTAAGTGGGCTAATTTCTCCTATATCAGCTGTAGCTTGCTGACTTTTGGACCCTAAAACCTCCATTCAGACTGCACAGTTTGTTCCGGTGTTGTGCTATTGCCCTTGATGGCCAGGAGCTTGAGGGCACAGGGGATGCAGTCAGTGAGGAAGGGTGAAGGAAGCAGGTGAAGGGGACATTACTTTCTGCTGGCAGGATGAGTCTGTACCTGCCCATGCTGCTGCCCCAGCTCTAGCCCAGGCCACAGCCACTTGCCTCCTCTTCTTTCCACTGTCCCAGCCTCAACTTGCATGTCTCATGTCCAGCATTTAAGGGAGGGAGAAGCTCCTTCCTCCACTACCTGCCAAGCTCTGATCTCCTTCACTTGTGTGTCATGCTCCTTCCACCTAAGTGCTGGTTGGGTGTCTGCCTGCTAGCTTGGGGAAGCACAAGTTCCACAAGTTCACTATGAAGGGCACCTGAGTGACAAGCTGCTGCTTCTGGTTTCTTTCTCCTTCCTTCCAACCAAGCTATTTTTAAAGTTTGGGAAAAGATTCAAGTCAAATGAGAAAAAACCCAACCACTTCTAGGTGTATTTATACAAGAAGTAGTCTCTTCTTTTTTCCCCCTACTGGTTTATTTTTGCACATGCTGTGCTTTCATCATGGGATCTTTTTGCTTGCTTTGAGGGTTTGTTTTGTTGTTTTTCTTCTTTCAAAGGAAACCAATGAAAAAAACCATCATCCCAGTGGCCAGTAATTGTCAGGTTAGAGATGAGATAAAACCAGAAGCAAAGATACAACTTTTTGGAATGGGTACATGCTGCTCATTTTAGCTGTTGCAAGGCTGCACTTTTGTGGTGTGCTGTGGTCTCGCAGGCTGCATGCAGGCCCTACTTTTGGTACATAACCCTAGATCATGTTCTAACCTTCCTCTTCAGAGCTACTAAACAGAGCCAACAGCATTTCTCTGCCTCAGGTTGTATTAATTAGTAAATACATAAGATGCATTTAGGGTAAGGACTGAAATCCCCACTCTACTGTTTTGTGTCAGTCCCTCCAAGAGCATTCAGTGCACAGACTTGCTTTCCTGGGAGCCTTGCTGAAGAGCAGGTTTTCTGCTCTGGCCATAAAGCCCATCTGACAGTGAGCACCTACACCACAGCAGCCCTCAGGGGAGGCCAGAGGCTGGCCCAGCCATCCTTAGCCAGAATTATTTCAACAAAGCAGTCGGTCATCCATTTCTCTTTGTCCCCACCTGCAGCAGCTGCATGGGACACCACAGAATCCCAGAGTAGTAGGGGTTGGAAGGGACCAGCAGAGATTAAGTCTCAGCCTTGTGCCAAAGCAGGGTCACCTAAGGCAGGCCACACAGGAACGCATACACGGGGGCTTTGAAAGTCTCCAGAGAAGGAGACTCCACAACCTGTCTGGGCAGCCTGTTCCAGTGCTCCATCACTTTCACTGTAAAGAAGCATCTTCTCCTGTTGAGGTAGAACCTCCTGTATTCTAGCTTGTACCTGCTGTTTCTTTTGCTCATTGCTTGGAGGGTACCCTCAGCTGCTGCAGCATGCCTAGCTCTGGCCACTCTAATGTGCCATCAAGGTTTGAGGCAACCCTTGCCTGTCTTTGGTGAACATTACGCATATTTACAGGCAACAAATACCTGCTGTGACAAAAACTACCAAGTGAGGGAAATAAAATGGCATAGGTTGTTGTTTCAGCTCAGGATAATGACTCCACTGGCATCTGCAGGCTGATGTGCTGCTTAGATGAATGTCACTTTCAAGAACGTGGCTGGATTTTTCCTTTAAACATTTGTCTTTCCCAACAAGCCGCTCACCTTAGCACCGAATAATTGACTCTGCCTTGAAGGTACTACACTTTGTCACAACTCTTTAAATATTGGGCTCGTTGCAGCTCTCACAGAGCTGAGGGAAGCAGCTGAGGAACTGGTAGCACCTCACCTCCCCATGCCATGGTTGGGCATGCGGAACCACCAGGTGCCCCACCAGTGTGGCAAGCTCAGGCTTCCCAAATGTCTTGGATTTGAGCAGACAGAAGCTATTTTACCCCTCCCCAAAGGAGTAAAATAAAAATTCTCCACACACAGGATTGGAAAGTTAAATGGAAGTACTATTTACAACTACATACAACAGTACAAAAACAGACAAAGTAGACAAACTCATATTCAGCCTCAGCCCAGTTCTCTCCAACCTGGGCTTTACCAAAACCTCACGAGGCCAACATCTTCCAAAACCTTCCCCCAAACCAGGCCCCAAAAAAAAGCAAACCTCAATGACCCCCCCCTGCCCTCCCAATGCCTAAGCCAGAATTGGCAAGCTTTGCCAAGGCTGAGCCAGGTTACAAACCTCCCCAGCAAGAGGTAAGGGTCTGTGTGCTGGGAGCAGAGAGGGAGAGAATAAGGGGAGAACAGACAGAAATGCCCATTTATAAAGGGGCTGCAAGGTTATGGGAATGAAATAACAAAGACTACACTTTCCAGTCCACCTCCTGGACTATCTAGTCCTTCTGGAGGACCTTAAGAAACCCAGCAAAGCTCAAGAGTTTCCCCTATATCTGCCTGGGGAGAGAAGAAAGTTGAAGCACTGTTTTTGCCCTCCAGGTTTCCTGCAACACATCAGCCCTTCATCACTTTCTTCCCTTCTAAAATTGTTCAATATTTTATTTAATATTGTAATTAATGATTTAATTAGTCATGCAGTTAATGTGATTTATTCAAATCACATTTAATTTGTTAAATTAAATATTAAATGTATTAACTATTAATTTAAATATACTTTAAGTTCACTGGTAAAAGGGGCCAAAAGCAATCACTGAGCCATATGTTCACTTTCAACCAGACACTGACCATTTTTTCCTACAGGAAAGAACTCACTTCAACAAAATCATCTTGCCTATAAACTACCTTATCAGTGTCTTTAAAAAGAGGGAGTTTTTTCAGCATTATTTAGAGCACGGGAAAAAGAAAAAAAAAAAAAAAAAGAGAGAGGAAACTGTTTAAAGTCAGCAACAAAAAGGTAAGATCTGTTCAGATAAACAAATGTGGTGGTACAATTTTCTTTGGTCTTCTTTCTATCAAATCCTAAAAAAAAATAATATTTTTAATTGATTCTTGAAGCACTTTTTGAAGTTCAATAAATGCTTCAGAAATCAGTTGGGAGTCCACAAATGTTAATAGTATTTAGCTCATTTCAATAAAAATGGCCTCATTAACATGCCAGCTGCTAAAATGTGTGATACCAACTGTGTCCTTCTGCCAGCCTGCAGGGAAGCATTCCTACTTACTACTCAGTTTTGCTTTAAAAGAGACCATTTAGAAAGCATACCCATTTTACTGTATGCACGTGTTCAGATAATAATTACTTTGCTACTGCCCTACCCCCCAAAATCACTTTAAAAGTCCCCAGCAGCCTTTCCAATGAGGTGAGCCCAGGCTGGCTTGCTTTGTGGATTTCTTTTCCTCAGGCAAGTAAAACCTCATTTGCTTTCCCATCCATCAGCACAGAAGGAGCCAGGTGAGCACCATGCCTGTCTGAGGTAAGAAGTTTTTCATTATGGCTCTGCTACAGGGAAATAAATAATCTTCCCTTGGCTCAGCTGCTGTCAAGCCACAACCGATGGCAGCAGCTCCCCTGACTGCGTGTAAGCAACCAACCTTCATCTCCAAACCTGCCTGCTGCCTTCACCCATCTACATGGACTAAGGATGTCCCACAGCTTGGCCTCATTAACAGACTTAACTAGTATTCGTGCATTGTGGTTAGCTTTTGGGGGGGATTGGACTAAATGATCTCCAGAAGTCCCTTCCAATCCCTATCATTCTGTGGGAAAGCTATTGGAAACTTTCATGACTGGGGTGATGCCTGTGTTTGATTGGGTACAACATCCAACCCAGGATCACAGTGGACATAACATTTGGAAGCTCACACTGAAATTTTCAACTTTAACTTCTTTGCTACTTTAACTTAATTTGCTACTTTAACTTCTTAAGCTAACTGCTGTCACCCTCCTGGGCAGTGCTTGCATGGTGAGGGCTCCAGGCAATGCTGCAGTGATTTAGGTCCACAGTAAGAGCAGCAATAATGATGACATGCCAAATTGAACAGGAAAGTAGTGCTATGTAAGTATTGCTAGAGAAAACGTAAGACTTCACTCAAAAAAGTATTGAGTCAATGAGATTGGTAAAATCCAACTGAAAAAGCTTACTAACAGGTGGTAATACCAAAAAATTCTACATATCTCCAGCATAAAGCTGTGTTAATAATTCCAGATCCCAATGTGCATCTCAGCTCAAGAAAAACTATGTGCTCTGGCCTTTAGGAGGCAGGGTTTGATTCCTGGACTATGTGAACTCCTCTTCCTTGTGCTTACACTTGTGAGCTGTGTGTCCAGCTGGCACCATACCTGCCAATCAGGCTGTTCACGCAGTTAAATGAAGTTGGATGTGCCAAGCAATAGTCATTTTGCCCAAAAGAGCCTGGAGAGGAACACACATGCCAGCCTGCCTCCAAAGCCCTGTCCCCTTCTCCACCACAGACAGCCAGTCCCATGCTACTGTGAGACTGCACCAATGTCACAAGTGTCCTCCAGCACATACAAGCCTGGAGAAGATGCCAGCAGCCACCTTGAGGAACCCCTTTCCACATTGTTTTAGAGCATCCTGATGCCTTCCAATGACAAATCTATCCCATAAGAGCAATCAGAGAGATTACAAAGCCTTCATCATGCTCTGGCATACCTTTGGTGTGGAATCATGGAGGCAACTCAGTCCCACATGGCTGAAGAGCAGCCATGCCAGATACAGCCCTAAAAGGTGCATCAGAGCCTGCAAAAGGCAGAGCAATGACAAGCAAAATTAAGCAGTGATCAGCAGCCCCTGCAGCAGCAAGTCCTATACATGGGTACACAGAAGTTAGTCCCACAACCCCTTACTGTCCTGCAGCTCCCACCCTGGATGCTGACACAGCAGGATGCAGTTCAGGCACTTCAGTGCAAGGACCTGAGCCCACATTCCAATAAGGGTGAATTTAAAGTAAGCAGAAGGGCTGATGTGAAGCTACTGCTCGTGCTGCAATGGGAAAGAACAAAACAGAGAGCAGGACTGTCACTGTTTGAACCGGTGCAACCCCTTTTACTATTTCCTGAGCTCCTTATGAGAGTGGAAACGGTGTCCTGTGCCTACTTTTAGCCTCTTTTCTATCTACTCCTTCCTGGATCCCAGCTAGGACCATTAAAATGATGATGGCATGGTAAAAAGGCCCTGGCATGGATTTTTCCACTGCTCACGTTAGCACCCTGCTGGGTTAGAGGCACAAGAAAAACCCTCCCACCCCAGTACCCTCAAACCCACTGCAGCTCAGAGAGCTGACATGCACTAGAAAGACATCCTACCCATTACCCCCGATGTGCCCCAGCCTCCGTGAAACCTTGCCAGGAAAAGACAGAGTCAGTGCTTTGATTCAGTGTGTTACCAAAATTGGTACAGCACAGTGGGGGCTGAAAAGGGAAACATCTGTGTCCTGCAACTGTTGTGAGCACAAGGCCAGCAGATCCCATCTGTGCCTCTGTGATTTTGACCAGAGGTCCCCAGCTGCTTTGAGCAAAAATCTGTGATTACTGCTTCACCCCGTGCTGGAGCAAACCTTGCTGTCCTGTGGCAGGCAGGGACACACTGGGTGACTTGTGCCACTTGTACTTCAAAATGACTCCACTGCCTTTTGGTAATCAGAAAACCTCAGGGCACCTGAAGTTCGTACATAAAGCATAAAATAATACTGTGGCCTCTTCTGCTTGCAGTTATGGCTGGACAGGTTAGAAATACGAAGTTCCTCTGAATTCACTGTAAGATGCTGAGAATAAAGCCCAGCTCAGGACCCTCCAAGACCACCCAAGAAATCAGAACAAAACTGTGAGGACTGACAGCACAGGGTTATTGCAAAGGTTAAAGTACAAACAGCTTCAGAAAGCACTTAGGTATATTTGCCAAAGGCCAGCCTGAGACCGTGAGGTGTAATTGCCTCTGTGATGTCCTTGAGGACACCTTTGATGGTCAGACTGCAGCCACATGCCTACACACTGGGCTGGCAAAGACCAGCACTTCTACCATGTGGCTGACAGCAGTCACACATCAAGCTGGGAAAGAAGACACCAGAGACACCTCTCCACCCAAGGCTAGAGGGGTGCTAGCTGGGAGGGCACAGTGGTGTGTGCCAAGCATCAGTGCCATCTTCTATACAGCCCACCTGGGAATTTCAACCCCTAAAGACAGCTTCCCCAGAGCTATGGATGTTTTGCTCAAGATGTATAATGTTTTGCAGTAATTGATCAATATATAACAGGAAATATACTCCTGTTAGGTCTTGGCTAACCAGGCTCTGTGCAAAGGCACCTCAATAGCTGGAGCATTTCCAAATTTCACAGATAAACACTAGAAAAAGTGCAGTTATGGGGTTTTTTGCCACTGAAGATCGACCCAAAGGCACTCTCAGAAGGTAAGTGGTCTCCTGACCTATACATTCAGAGACTTTGCCCTACAAAGCATCACTCCCACCTCTGTCCATGGATCAAGAACCCCCGCCCTGGGCACCAGCCACGGACCGCAGAGCTTCAGGGAGCGAAGGTGCCCCAGCCCCCTCCTCGCCCTTCTCTCCTCGGTTTTGTGTTGGGTCGCCCGTATTTCACAGGAGAGGTCAGAGTGTGGCAGCACAGCCGCGGCTGAGGCCCTTCCCGGAGGGAGGAAGGCAGCATGCAGAGCTTTTGAAGCCACGATAAGAGAGAACGCTGCAATTAGGGGGTTGCAGTTTCTCAGGCAAATTTGCATTTTAAATTACTTTTTGGTATAATCGTGTTCCATCTTTCTTGTCACTCTGACTCCTCTAACTTTTATTATTACCTAAGGATGGTTTGAAATGCTGTAAAAGAACACAGTGGGTTTTTTTCTTTAATAAATATAAAAAATAAGAACACTATTTTAATCTGTATTATTTTTTCCTTAAATTATTCCTTTGAGATTAACCATTAGGAAAAAAAAAAGTCACCTGAAATGAGAAGGAGCAAAAGGAGGTGATGCCAAAAAGGAATTTCACCCTGAGGAGGGAGCTGTGGGTTCTGGCTCATTATCCCAAGCTCTGCAGAAAGCAAAGGGGCTGTAGCAAGGACTTCTCCCCAGCCACCTCCTGACGAGCAGACAGCCTGACCCTCCCATGGGGGGGGAAATCCCAATTAGCAGCCCCTTCGCCCCAGGGTTCACAGCCTAGCCCTGACTGCTAAATCCAATTATCTCTGGGTCCCATTAAGCAAAGATACCTCGACAGCTCTGCTGTCAGAACAGATTAACCCACAGCCAGATCGACCCCTGGATCATCTCCCTGCCTCCCCTTTGCTGCCAGGTGCATGAAAAGTCAAATAACAGCACTGCAGCAGGTCTGTTTTGCCTTCGTTTCTCATCCCCTCCTGCCACTCACCAAATGCTCAGTGCTGTCCTTAAACAGGAGAAGGGGGCTTGACCCCTGGCAGGGCCACAGACATGCTGAGCCTCAAAGGCCAGTGGCAGGAGACAACCCATGCCATGGGAAAGACAAGAGAGATAAGAAAATACCCCCAGCTGCCTCAATACACCAAAAAAGCATGTCTAAATTTCTCCAGCGTGCTCTGAAAGGGAAAGAAAAGCCAGTCAAAGGAAAATGCACTTCAATCTATAATGAAACAATGCTGCTGGTACTGTCAGGCACCTGGATGGAGCCATGAAGGACAGATGAGCCTAGGTTATATTTAATGCTGTCAAACACTGTTTTGAACACAAAATGCAGCTTGCATTATTGCCACACTCCCTGCCTGCAAGGCTGCCCTGCAGTTTGAAAGGACTCCCAGCACGTAATGGGCTCATTTCCTTCTAATTGCAGAATGTGAATCAGGAAAATGATGGAGACTTTGTATTTGAATGTCACCTCTGATATGTTGTGCTAATTTTCCTCCTCTTTTAATACCCTCATCTGGATGCTAATGCCAGATGCTTATGTTGGTATATTAAATGAATGCAAGCAGGTCTAAGCAAAAGGGCACCAATTCTTACCCCATCAAGACAGTGGTCCACGGGTTTATTGACATACCAGTCCCACTTTTGATCCGAGTGCAGCTGATATAAATTAAAAGCAGTTCCCTTAAAAAGAATAATTGGTGGCAGAGAGCATAGGTCCAAGGTTGGTATTAATCTGCACATCTCCTCCAAAAGCAGTTCTTCTGCAAACACTCACACTGGCTGGATGCATCCATCCCAGTCAGGCCCACTAAGGACACATAGGGCATCCTAGGGGCTGCAGGTGAGGCAATGCTGCATGCTGCTGCTGTCAGCCTTGCTTACAGGGCTCTTGTTTATAAACTAGCTTAGCTGTTTCCTGGCAGAGAGGAAAGTAAGGGGATTTTTTCTCCCCCTTCTTCACCTGCCCTCCAGCACATGCAGCATTTTCACTGTCTAGATTCTGCTACTACAATAAACCTTCTGGAGTTTGGGGGGTTTGTGTGCGAGGTTTTAAACATCTTTTAAGGCAGGAAAACAAATAAACACAAACAAAACCCAACTAAGTAAATCAATGCTTTGTTTTACCACATTGTCTTAAGAAAATATCCTTAGGATATTATTAATTAACAATCCAACCCTTACAGTTTTTCCAGAGTAGGATAAAAGTTGTCAGAAGAAAGACACTCCAGAAGGAGGAAATCTTCTGCATCAAATAAGGCTTTGTGAGTGACAAGCTCCTGTCACTCACATTTGAGGCCACAGACATAAGCCAGTTGTTATGCTGCAAATCAGCTAAAAACACAAACCTCTTTCTTCCTAAAACCACCGTGCTGCAGGCGTACTCACAGTCTGACACTCTGATTTGGGTGCAGAAAACCTTTTTTTTCTTTTTTAATTACAAGTTTTAGTGGTGAAAAGCAAGAGAGGAAAAGATGAACTGCAACCACAACCCAGCTTCAAACACCCCCTGTTAAAAGTTCATGGAATGGAAATTTGCACAGGACTAGCAGAGCACCTTCAGGTTGTTCTAGATAAAATTTTAAACTGATTGACTTGTTCTTTTCCTTGCCTGCAAAAACTGTAATTTATTCTCTATTCTAAGCCATTCTGAGAAAGGGGCTCATGTGGGTTTGATGCCACGTGCACAGTAATAATACTACCAATCCAGAAACCATAGGCAAGACTGCAGAGCTCTTGATAAGGGCCTCAGTTTTGCACACAAGACCTCTAAGACAGCACCTGAAAGGCTTCTTGAACCTGGACAATGGCTGCAAAACCTTTACAAAAGAGTTATTTTCAGCAAATTACAAAAGCAATGCAACAGGAATAGACAGCATGACTAGCAATCATCACTGTGGGAGCTGTACCAGCCAAGCCACCTCCCCACACCACTTTGGCCCCTGCTTCAGCATCGCGGGGACACACATGACTTGCCCTGCTCCTTTCCAGTTACTGAAGCATTTTGTGCTGTTCCCAGTTAAGAGACCCTCAAGTGAACCAGGATCTAAACTTTTAGACGTTCAGGTCCATATTCTTCATGCACTGCCCCCAACTCAGTTTTGAGTCTGCACCCTAAACCCCTATTCACATCTCCTGTCTGCTCTCAAAATCTCAGTTTAGTTAGGTTGCAGTAGCTACTTAAAGCCTCTTCTCAAAGTTACGTAATCTTTTCTGTTATTGGAGTGGCCTTTTTTTTTTTAACTGATGAAGATTAAGCATTTCATTTTGCTTTTTAAAATCTATGCTGTGTATCATCTCAGGATTTTAAAATGCCTGATAGGATTAAACTTAAGACTTTCCTCCTTTTGCTGTTTGAATCTGTGGGGTTTTTTGATAAGACAAGAGAATATCACATAAATCACTGGACTTTGTTTTTTTAAACAGCCCCCTTCCACCTTCACAAAGGAAAGGATAATTTGAACTTTATATTTTAAAGACTGATCTCACTTGAGTCTCCTTCTATTCCAGATAGTGGTGTTACGCTTGCTGGCTAATTAAGGAAGAGATGGATTAAGTGATAGATTTATCTCCTACCTTGGAAATTATCATAACCATTATTACAAGAGTAGTGTCTGCATCCTGCAGGATCCAAAAGTGCTTAACTAGATAAAGAAATCCTGTTTCCATTTCACATGTGTAACAGCAGTGTCATCTGAAACATCCCCAGGTTAAATTTAAAAATAATTTTAAAAATAAAGAAAAAAAAGAATCAAGCCAAGATTCAACCTAGCTGTATTTGTTCTAGATGTAAAGTACGTGTAAAAGGTCCATATTCTTTTGGGTTTTCACAGTGTAATTCATAGGTGTAAAGACACAGGTGTATAGAAGGAACATTAGCAGCCCACCCCCCAAAGGAAAAAAAAAAATCCCTTACTTTGCTAGGGAGATTAAGATAATTCAGATGCCTAAATCCACAGCTAGATCCTGAAATTCCTTCTCTAGTTGTTATGGAAGCTCTATACACCTTTCTTTGAAAAATGGCTTCTCAAGAGCTTTCATCTTTCTTCTGGAGAGATAGGAGTACTTCAGCTCTGGCAGAGACCACATTGGTCTGCTATATGCCTAAGCAGGGCAACAAAATTAAGAAGAAATAAATGCTCACATGCCCTAAGGTGTTAGATGAAGGTACCCTGTGAGGCAAGGACAAGCCAGTGAGGGCAGATACAGTGTCAAGGAGGGGCGGGGGGTCAGGAAGAGTTTCCTACTAACCTTATCACCGTTCTTCATCCTTCAGGCCACAACGCAGAAACACAGCACCTTTGCCTGCTGCTTCACAAAGCCTGCGTTCTCATCCCATTTCCAAGGATCACTTCAGAGGCTCCTCAAGGCAGCAACTGGAAAGCCCCACACCCCTAGAGCAGTAGGGAGGGGAGATCTGCAGAGCAGAGGCAGGCTGCTCTCAAGGGGCTGAGAGAATTCTCTAGAAGAGTGGCAATGCCTAAATACAGCTGGTTGCACCTGGGAGGCCGGTGCTCAACAGGTGCTTGTTGTAAGGAAGAGGGAGAACCTAAATGTTGCACTTAATCTTTGTAACTCAGAGAAAGGTGGCAGAGAAGAAGGTTTTTAGCAGAGGATATAAATCAGGACAGCTTGCAATTGCAGCTAGTTTTATGGAATCCTGTGCTAAAATCAGTAATTCTTTGAGGCCAGGAGGAAGATTATCATCTGTTGTAAATTGTCATACTTCAAAATAGCACATTAATTGTTGTAATCATTTACACCAGCTGAGAATCTCCCCTGGGGACTGTGTTTATTATTCAGCTTTGTGTCTCAGACAATAGAGGTCTCTATCAGGGATAGGGTCCTATGGTACTCGCATCATACCCATCATAATGGAAAGCAATATAAACCTTCTGTCTTTCCATTTTGGATAGCCAATGTATCAGCTGAATTGACTTAATTGCACAACAGTGGAAGTAGAACCTAAAAACACTGATGGAAATCACCTTTGGGGGTTTTCTTCTCCTCTGCCCTCCTCCCCACCCCATCCCCTTTCCGAGTTACTTTTTACCAAACATTCTTCAGTCTATTTATGACGGTGTGGAAAACCATGGTGTTTTGCTCACATCTCAGTGCACAGATAGCTAAACCATGCTTCATCCTCCACAAAACTGCTTTGAAAAGACATGCAGGGAGCAGATGAGGAGGGTGCTTTGAGGGTTAAACTGCTCAGTGCTCAAATTTGCCCAACTAAATAGTGAAAACATTTTTGGCTCGCTTCCTCGAAATCCGACCTGTCACTTGTGTTCAATTTGATAAGGTCTTCTAAAGGTAAAAATAGTTGAGTGGGTAGGGCTGGCAACTCCCTGCAATGCTGCTTTGGTTTTCTTTTAAAAGCTGAGCCCCACAAAATGTTCTTTATTAATGCTGTAAACATAATAATGAACAAAAAACCTGGAACCCAAATAACTAACCTACAGTGATACCCCAAGAGAAATGTTTTGGTGGGGATGATCATGAGGTGCCTCTTCACACATCCTCTCCCCTGGATCTCATGCTTCTGCTTGCTGCATGGCCAGCTCAAGGAGACACTTGCAGGGCTGGCAGCTCCCACAGACCCCTTTCATCTCCCAGACACCCAAGAAGGAGCTGCTTTTAGTCACCCATGGTCCAATACATATGTCCGTGGCCAGCCCCTACCCCATCCCCATGAGCAAGGTAATAGGGTGTCATTTCCAGAGGCATGTGCCCATTGCTGGGAACCTGTGCTTGATTTTGTTCTAGCTGACTGGGTTGCATGTAGCCATGTTCTATAGAAACAAGCCCAAGCAGAAAAAACCTGGAGCAAGCTGGTTAATAACAGTGTGCCCACCTAAGCAATGTATCTCCCTCCCCAAATGCACAACTTCAGTCCCAAAAGTTTAGCCTTCCCTCTCTCCAGACACCTTTCCCTGTGCAGAGCCCCAGGAGGGAGCAGGAGCAGCAGACCCATCATGGGGACTGGATCCAGAGCATCATCCTCTCAGAATCCATCAGTGGGATGTGACTGGTAGGTTTAGATCAGACATTAGGAAGAAGTTCTTTACTACAAAGGTGTGAGACATTGGAAGTGGTTGCCCAAAGAAGCTGTGGGTGCCTCATCCTTTGAAGTGTTCAAGATTAGGGTGGATAAAGCTTTGAGCAACTTGTTCTAGTGGAAGGTGTCCCCTGCCCATGTCAGCGGTGTTGGATTCCAGATCTCACCAGGGCGGGCACCACCAGTTTGCACCACCAAAGCAAAGAGGGTTGAGGCCAAAGAGCAATGCAATGGGCAGCAGAAGTCTCACCGCCTCCCCAACCTGCTTCCAGCTAAGCACAAGGCTGTAGGAGCAGCATTTCCTCAGGTTTGTACATGCCTAATAACTAGTAAGCTGCTGTGCTCAGTGAAGTGTTCATTTCAGGCTTTTTTTTCCTGCTGGTTGGTGAAGTGCAAATGCAATTCCCTGTGAAACATGTGACCTTGCACTCAACCTGTTGGTTCAGGTTGGTGCTCCCAGTACCGCCTTAGCAAAAGGCTAGAAGGGAAGGAGCTGCTGAAGCCTTTGATCTGGTCTATTATGTGTTACAAGCCTTTGGAGAGGGAAAAGTTAGGTGAGTCTGTGCCTCTCATCCACTGCTGTTTTGGGAGGGAGTGAAGCAGCAAACACAGCTGGATGAGCCCTTTCCCCGTGTCCTAAGAGCATTTTGGCCTCCTCCATTTTTTGGGATGCATTGTGGTCAGCTCAGGCACCTTCAGTGGGAATGAGCTCTAGGAGGGCAAGGCGGAGGACAACCCTGCTCCCTCCTGGCCATGCAGCATTGCTGGTAGGACACCCTCACCTCCACTGCAGAGAAGGCTTTCAGGTGCTGCAAGGGAAGGAAGAGCAGGACCGGGAAGTAGGGTTGACAATGATCCTCCCTCCAACTGGCCATTTCTTTGCTTTTAAGGGTTTGTGTAGGTGGACTTGGCCAGCACATGGCTTGTCTTGAACCTCATCTAAAAGGCAGCATGTCTGACCTTGCCCGAACACAGTCTGTTGCTTTTTTGTTAGTAAGTGAAACACTTGGATACAAACTGAAGTGGTCCAGTTGGGTATTTTTAATGCCTGATGAGGTTCTGCTCTGTGTATATTCCTACGATATAGATATCTTCAGGAAAATCTATTTTCTGTTTAGCAAAAAGCTTAAATATTTTCAAGACAGTGCATGCCAGGAAAAACAAAACAAAACAAAAACCTACAAAGAGGCTGCTGGGTTTTTCTCCTCTTGGTTGTGCTCTCCCCAGTGGATGTGGTCTCACGTGTTAGAGGCTACTCCTGAAAGCATGGTGTGAAAGGGATGAAGCTCTCCGTTGCAGAGAACCATGAAGCCAATTGCAAGGAGCTTGGGATGTGTTATAATGCACCTCAGCCTAAAAGCCCCTTCATTCTCCTTTGTACAGCAAGGACAAGGCAAGCCCTCTCTGCCAGGGAGATGTTTACACAGAGAAAACTCAACCTCTAGCACAACAGAGTTGCAGAGTTTCAGATAGTTTCATACCATGGATAAATACTGCACCTGCAGTTATGTTATGAACACCTGGAAGAGCAGATTAGATCAGTCTGATAACAGGCTTAAGCAATACCCCAGGTTAGTTTTAGCACAGTTAAATTTCCTGCAGCACTCCATTAATGGAGATGTTGGTGACACTGTGCTGTCTTGCAATAACTCCCAGTGACCCTTGCTGCCCCATCTCGTACCAGCTCTCACAGCAGCAACAGGTCTGTGTCAAAGTATCCATTCCCCTGCACCAAATCCCATAAAAAAACCCCAACACAAGGAGAGCATCTCCAAAAGGCCTGAGTGCTCTTTTATTTGACAGCCTCACATTAACATTAATGAGGATGACTTGTGATTCAGACTGTAAAATAAACCAAAAAGCTGTGAAGTTTAGCTGCTGGCAGGGGGGACATGAATCCTGCAAACAATAAAAATCATGGCCAGCTGTCAATTAAACTTAATAAATAAATAAAAATACTTTAAAAAGCCCTTTTAGCCTTCAAGGACATTAGTCCTCTCTTGTCATAAAGTCTTACTGACCTTGGGAAAATTTAAACATCTTGTGGTTGCATCTGTTCTGACTGATTTCTCTGGTGGGAAGTCCCTAAGTGCCTGTCACCACCAAGGCAGCACAGGTAACTGCCTGTGGTAAGCCACACTCCCTGTGGCTTACAGGAGCATCCCTAACCTGTCAGTCCCTCCAACCCAAGGACACACAGAAAGGATTTGTGGTGCTGCCTGAAGATATGAGCCACAAAGCAAAAGATGTAGAACAGGTCACATTTGTCCCCTCAGGATGTCAGACGGGTTCTGATGCAGAAGAGAGGCAAAGAGGATGCAGAGTCTGGCCACCCTATTCTTTCCCATCCCAAAAAGAAGCAGAGCAGTGCCCAGTTTCCATGTACACCAGTTTGATGTCTCTTCCCATGCCCAGAGCCCAGCTCAACCCTCCCAGTATGCTGGTGGAACACTTGCTTCTACTCTGGCATTGGCCCTAAGGTGACCTTTTTGTCTTTGTCTTGCTTAATACCCTGGTGAGGAGATGAAGGGTACTGATGTTGAAAGTCTTGTCATACATCCCAGAAGCTCAACTCTGCCCATTTTCCATCTGAACTGTGTCCATCAGAGCCAACTGCTGTGCTGGAGGTGAGGATGAGAGGGGCAACTCCTTTGCTTCTGCTTTGTGTCAGTGAAAAGTCTTTTGTAAAGTAAGAACATTTCCTCACATACAAATAGACCCTTGGCTGAAGTCTCCAGGTAAGATACATCTGTGGTAAGCCCCTCCAGTGGAAATAGAAATTTGTTAAACATTTCCATCTGCTGAGGAGTTTGGCCATTGAGTTTGGCCCTTGTAAAATCAATGGTTTTCCAACATTCAAAAAGGCAAACTTTATTATTGGGGATATCCAACCCCAATCAGATATTGCACAGACATGCACACAGAGGAAAAAAAGTGTGGCATGTAATACAAAGGCTTGCTCTTGCCAATTAGCACAAGGATTTTAGGAGTGCTCACAAACTCTTCACAAAAATGTCCTTTTAGGCAGGCTGACATCACCCAGATGGTTTTAATTACAATGACTCTGGGACTAATTTCTCTGCATATCTGTTACTGCCTTCCAGCACTGGTTCCTGTTGATTAAATCTGCCTCACTGAGTGCCACTTTGCTTCTGGATATAAAATGGCTGGAGATCTTTATTTTCCTGGTGGCTGGGTTTTAAGGCTTTGCTGTGTTTTCATATAAGCTGACACAAATAAGGGAGATCAGATCCACAGCATGCTACTTCCTTTGCCCTGTTGTGGGTTCAGAGTGCACTTCTGTCCCTCTCGCTTCTTGAAAGCAGGTGTCTGCCTGTCCCCACACATCAAAAGCCAGTGGCCATGGTTTCCAGAGGCGACCAGGACCTGCAGCTTTACACTGAAGAGAGAGAAGATCATTGTTTTTCAGCACAAGGACCTGTGTTCTTAAGAGTGGAAACAGTTCATCCCACAAGTGCAAGCCCTTCCCCCTTCCACCGGTGGAAATTTCATACATGAGATTTCATCATTTGAGCCCACGACAATGACAATTAAGTCTTTGTTGTTGAACTTAGCAGGGCTCCTTCCCTTCTGTTTCAGGCTGTGGAGAGAAGGGCTGGGGAACATGCACTGCTGTGCATGATGTTTGATGCCCCAAGTAACCGTGACTGTACAAAAGGGAGGTTTGTAGGACCCATCTTACCAGTGTAAGCGCTTGTTTTGTGGGGGAGATTACACAACTTACATAGTCATCCCTAGATACCAACTGTGGGCAGGTACCTCAGCTCACAGGTAGGGCTTCTCTTCCAGCTGTAGGCAAGGGCTTTGCACACATTGCAGCCCTCTCCTAGATCATGCCTGCTAGGAGAGGCTCCTCTCATGATGGGTGGTGAAACATACTCAGAGTGCATAAAGTAACCAGCACAGTCTGATAAGAAAGCAAAAGCAAGTGACCAACTGGGTGTCCAGCAGTCCCTGAGCAACGTTTTTTCTCCAAAACCATTAGTGACCTCCCAAGTTTCAAGGCATTTTGAAAAGCCTTTATGAGTATGGAGCAGGATTTGGGCTTATTAAATTAAGTGCCATTTATTTTTCATTAACCTCTGGGAGGACATTACATCAAAGCCTGATCTTGAGAGGTATTTACGGTCATTAATTTTCACTGGCTTCACTGCAGGAGAGGTGCATGCTGCACGTAGCTTGGAAGCAGTTTCTCTGAGCCACCTTAAGAAAGCCACAGTGAAGAAACATCTCTCCTAACTGCAGGGGCACCTTCATTTGGTGCCCCCATTCAATACCTAACATGGGTTGAGGGGTAGCCTGTATCTTTGTTCTACTCCAAGAAATCCTGTTCCATGGTGACATTATTAGCTTTTATGGACTTCCCTTTACATATTTTAAGTGACTGCAGTTCCACTAGTGACTATAATTGTTCCAGACACCCATTAATTTTGATTTATTAACTTATTCAATTTCCCATATTGTAGTCTTGCCCACTCTATAAGTAATTTACTCTTTTAATATTGTGGGTCAATACTAATCATATCATCTGTAAGTTGTTTAATTAATAACAATTAGCACCTCCCATCAGGAAGTAATTTTCCTGCATGAACACTGTTAATGTGATTTTTCAGATTAAACTGACCTGTTCCCTCCCACAACTGTCAACTTGTTTCAAGAGTCACAGCAGCTTGCCATCTTCTATGATTTTATCAAGCATCTTGCCATGTTTGCTTTTATTAAGGCTTTGGCCCTTCAGCTGAGTAATATCATGGGAGCTTGGTTTTCAATATAATACAAAAGTGTTGATAAAGCATGAGAGTGTAGGAAAAGCCCTTGCAAGTGTAAACAGTACTCTTAAAAGCCAGAAGGTAAATAAGAACGAAAAAGATACATACATATTCCTTTCATTCTTATCATTTTAAACTGACTTCTGTGGGGTTTATTTCTGAGCCTACCATTATTTTTTAATATGGGCCATTGGTGTTGCTGCAGTGTTTAACAAGAAATATACCAGTTGTATTTAAGACCCTTTCATAAGGACCTCTGCAACCCTTTAGTCTCTGCAAGCCACTTAAGTCTTTCGTGTCAGCACAGCAATAATTAAGACATTAATATTCAGGTTAGTTAATGTATATTTGCAAACCAAATACTTGTAGAATGACAGAACTGCCGAGGTTGGAAGAGACCTTTGAGAGCATCAAGTCCAACTGTCCACCTAAAGCTCACAATCCCACCACTACTGCTAAGACATTAAAAACTACACCATGCCTCTAAGAACCACATCCATGTCTTTTAAATACCTCCAGGAATGGTGACTCTACCACCTCCCTGGGCAGTCTGTCCAGAGATTGATTACCCTTTCTGTGAAGAAATTTTTCTTAATACCCTAACCTGAACCTCCCTTAGCACAATTTGAGGCCATTTCCTCTTGTCCTATCATTTGTTGCAGGTGAGAAGAAACCAACTCTCACCTTGCTCCCACCTCCTTTGAGGTATTTGTAGAGTGATGAGGTCTCATCTTCCAGAGGGTTATTTTTCCAGAAAAAACTTAAGTCTAGCTTTTGGAGTTAAACTGAAGTTAACCTCTCCTAAACACCCACATTAATATGCACCAATTTGCTGAGGACTTAAGATAGGCAGTGAGTTAGCACACATCATCAGGTGGGCATTGTTCACAGTCCTTTTAACATAGGAGCTGAGGGAATAGAAAGGAACTAGCAGGCAGTGTGTTGAAAAAGGGGAAGATACTCATCTGCACAGGGGCTGGCCAAACTTGGCAGCATACCTCAAGGGTGCCAAAAGCTTGCAGAGGTTTCAAAAAAAATTGGACAAACAGCTACAAGAGAAATCTCTCCATCACCATTACACAACAGCTTTAGGTAGGGAAGCTCTTGCTGGGAAATCCCACTGCAGCTCTGCTTTCCCTTGGGACTCACCAGTGCCTTGGCCAAAGCACAGCCACTGCTATGTCTCCACGTACTGCAGGGTGTGATTCCCATCAGCAGGTCTTCTGTGTGTTTTCTAAACCCAGAAGTGAAGGCAATGGATCAAAGATTCTGCTGCCTGAGTGGATCAACAAGGCCTCTGCTGACAACAGAAGCAAAATAAAAGACAAAATACACGTACAGCAAATGTACACAACATGATTGTAACCAAAGCTACTGTTTCTCACCCCACTTCCTACTCCTGTTTCACGATGGTATCTGCTAGATGCAATCAGCTTAAGCCACTTGCAAACCACACAGCACTTTTGTTGCTCTGTTAGTGTGAGCCTGGATGTTCCACATGGCCCACAGGTACATACAGGGTAGCATACACAGGAGCTGTTACACTCTCAGTACTCCATGACCCAGCTCAGGAAGTATGCTTCACCCTGCATGCGGTACAGCAATGCAAGCAGTGATAGAGCAGACAAAATGACATAGAGAAAAGGTCAATATTCCTGTTTTTACACAGAAAAGAAAGAGATGCAAGGGGAAGTGAAGGAAGAGCTCAAGCACCATGGAGGAAGTCCATGACAAACCTGAGCCAGGTCCTCCAGCCTTCTTTCCTCCTCAGGCTCGCTTGCATGGGATGGTCCCAGCTCTGTGTGGTTTCACTACATCATTGCCTTCCCTCCCCCAAATCAGCTCTGCTGTGGCTGGTGTCTGTTCCCAGTTTGCTCTTTCCCAAAGGAATAGGAGGCAAGTGAGCAATGAATACAAATACTCAAAGTTTCAGAACAGTGCTGGACACAGGAGTTGACATTAAGTGCTCCCAGGAAGTTTTGACACTAAAAGGTGTTTACCCCAACATAGCTGGAGAAGGTGTTGCAATGTGATGCTTGGCAGTTGCTTTATCTTAATCTTCAATGTTAAAAATTAAAGACTGTATTAATACAATGTCAGACTTACTTAATTGCACTCTTTTATCAAGTTGATATGATGCTAGCTAATTATTAAATGAATTAATGTATGTCTTGTTATTTAATCTACCATGACTGATAATGAACTGTGTCAAATACTTATGAGACACTCATTCCCTGTACACCTAGCTGACATTATCATGGCCCACAATTAAGCACCAGTGCTCCCTCGCTGCCAGGCACAATCACACTGTCAGACATGATCCCACTTGTGATTGCTTGCTCCTAAGTGGAAGATATGTCATCCCCCATTTGTCTAGTCCCAGAAACTGTCCAAGAATAAGAAAGTCAGAGAAAGTCTGATGAGAAGTTGTCTAACTGGCTTAGGTACAACCAGAGGTAGCCAAAACCATCAGTGAAAGGTCATCATGAAAAGGGACAAAGAGCGGACATTGTGTTGGAGGTTTGTGCTACACCTTGTTCTCAAGGTGGTGATGTCCAGGCTAGTAAAAGGAAGGGCTCATGGCAAAGGGCACAGGCTCATGGGCACATGAGCTGAGCTCTCCCTCCCACCAAACAGCACAGCTACCTCCTCTCTGGGCACCATCTTAGGGAGCACAGGTGGGCATGGACCAGGACTGCGCCTGGGAAATTCATTGTAGCTCAACACTGACTGGCAGCAGTGCTGCTTGGCTATGTGGTGTGTGTATCCTTGTCACACTGCAGTGACTATCCTTCACAAACCTGCTGCTCTCAACAAGCATGGGGTGGACCCAGAAACAACTGTCTCTGCTCCTGCCTCACCTCCCAGCAGCTGAGAAACCTCCTCTTGGCTAGTCCTTCACTGTCTGACCTGAAGAATGGCAACAAATGCAGCAATTTTGTCATACATCAACCTTCCTTCACCTGGTTCAAAATCAGCTTTTTCATTAAGATGGTAGCAGTAATCCAAACACAGACCAGATACTTCAGAAACTCTAGGGCTGCTCAGATCCTAGAAACATCCCTGAAACATCCTTGAAGCTTCATTGCAAGAAGTAGAGCGTAAATAAATTCAAATGTGACTCTTGGTCATCATGCTGTCAAGATTAAGGTTTCCTTCAACCACAAGAGATTTTGTATTGCCAAAGGTGACTGCCCCTTGTCAAGGGGTGGCTACCACAAGCCCTACAAAGAATGCTCAGGGCAGGCATATTTCTTGGGCCATGCTCTCATTGCCTCTCTGTACCACCACTCAGTTCCCCAGCATCAGCACCCAAACCCAAAAAAGGTAAACCATCCATTTACCCTTCTCTTCAGCTAGACCAACTGGCCACCACTTTTGGGGTTGCCCTATCAGGGCCAAACAGAGCCTGGAGGTGGGAATGGTGAATGCTATTGTTCTGGAGTAAATCCTGGCAGGAAGAGTGAATAAAAAGAGCAGAGCAAGATGCAAAGTTCAACATATCTGATTTGCTTTAGGCTTTCTCAAGTAGCTGTTCTCCCACCGCTAAAAGCACAATTTCCAGTCAAGTTGACAAGCAGCCCACTATTGTTCTCATTTTGTGATCCAAAAAAATATATCCTTCTCTAGCAGAAACCTCTGTAATTTCTCACTATCACCTAGACACAGCATTAGAGGGGGGGAGGTTTTGGCCAGAGGAGGTTTTCTGACCAACTGCCTGAGCCATACTGCTAGCTTACCAACCTGCCCCATGATTTTGACTTTATTTCAGGCAGCTGAAGCTGGAATATGAAACACCTGATTTCATCACTTAGTTGTAGAGCTGCCTTCAGCTCACTCCCACGTTTAAATGACCTGGACAGGAGAATGTGCCTGTGTGCAGCCTCAAAGTCCTGGTTGCATGTTAGCTTGTTAAGCACATGGGGTATTGGTGTCTCTGTTTGTGCCTCTGAAAAACATCCAAAAGTGCCTCATTGGACTCTGAAGGCTGAAGAAAAAGAAGGATTTGATTTATTCGCATGCTATTCTCACTTCTCTGGAGGAGTTTTTATAGCATCTAGCAAGGTTAGGACAAATCTTGTCCAGGGCTTTTGGCCCCTGGGGTGTAACAAGGCCTTGCAAGATATCTGGGTGTTCTGAAGTTCTTTGTACTGCAGAAAATCAAGAATGAAGCTACAGGGTACTTTATTTTATTTGCTGACTTACTTGAGGGAAAGGGTAGAAGACAGAAAGTATGATATTAAAAACCAATCATAACTTCAGCTTATACAAAGTCTCAGGAAAAGGTTTAGTCCTAAAAATGGGAGAAAGTTCTTTGTTTGCTCATCAAGAAGTCAATTGAAAATAGATTAAAATACAGCCTGTATAAGAACAGCTCCCCACCTGCTTGTGAACGCCTAAGGGAAATTATCTGAAAATGCAGAAATTGTTATATAGATCAAACAAAAGCACTTATCTATAATTACTGGACTTATCTGTTTGTCTCAGGACTAGCAGCAACAGCTCCTGTTGTTCAGAATAAATTTGGTGCTGTGATTTGTATTCTCTTCTTCTGTCTCTTCCACCAAGATCACTCAAGAAGGATTCCATTTGTAAAAGGAAATGGTTTTCTTAACTTTACTAAATAAAGGCAGATTGAAGAGATTTGGCCAGGTAAATGAGGGAGGGAAAGAGAGCAAGAAAAAATAGCCAAAAGCTCTTTGGAGAGGATTTTATTTCTTTTTAATAACTTTACAGCTGGACCTACTAGTCCCTTGAAAACTTCGGAAGGTCTCCTGGGAAAGTCCTCGTGTTTCTGCTGTGTCCCGGCTCTCATCCTACCTATTCAATACAACCAAAATTATTAAAGTTTTAAGCATTCAGAGAAGAAACTTCCTGCTACTAAGGCTGTGTGGGCTTCTGCCAGCTTGTCAAGCCAATGCTGCACTGATAATCCCAGCATCAAAGGCAGAGGATAATTATCCTGTTTACACAAAGCTGAAGGAAGTGGGTGTCCCTGCTAGTTTGTAATCAGTTGCCCTTGGCCAGTGGCCATCAGATCTTGCCTCCATCACAGGCTCCCAAGTTTACAGCTTTCTTCTGGGAAAAGCTGTGCCTGTGCAGCTCCTACTTGAGGAGGGAAGTGCTAACTCTATGTGAGTTAAGGAGGCAATTTTAAAGTGAAACAGAGCAGGAAGGACAGCACGCAAGACTGACATCCAGACAACCTGTTTGTGTCACACCTGCCCCATAAGCAGTTGGAGGTCCTTCCTCCATGGATTGTTGCACCTCCAGCTGCAGGCATGCATGACCCTACAGCAGCTGAGAGGAGACAAGTTGCTCCTGTCAGCTATGGCACAATACTGCAGGGCCTGGGTGAGAAACAAGATGCCTGCACCCCAATTCCTGCACACGGTGGTCACCCCTGCTGGCACCTCCATTCCTGTCCCACAGGCTTAGGAGCTGGTGAGAGATCAGGAATGGCCTTTGTGCCAGGGCATGAGCCATATGCCCTGTCTTTATATCACATTTACAGATGTTGCAATGAAGTTCACACATGCAAGTGTGCAGCTTGGAGGATGGGGCATGGGGAACAGCTGGGCCTGTGAAGGATAGGAATGTTGGAGAGACAGAGTGGGATTGACCCAGGGGGGTAAATTGCAGAAGTGTAAGGATCAGAGCTGATCCTGGTAACTTCTAAGCCATGAAACTGTCATTTCAGAGAGGAATTACTTAGTTAATCATCAGGGGACACATCCATTATACAATAAAAAGAAAAGCTCTGTCTGCAGGGCTTAAAAAAAAAATCAATTACTGGAAATGTTCTGCTGTGGCTCCCTGGAACCACTCTTGGCTTAACTGATTACTTCTAATTTAATACAAATCTCACACTCTCCCTCACACTTTCATCCACCTGCTTCTTGGAGGTTGACCTGATGCCTGTGCCTGGATAAAATCCAAACCCAGCATTGCTGCTGCCTTTCAGAGATGGGAATTTAGCTGTCACACAGCTCTGAGGACTTGACCATGCCTTTAAGTTCAGTGCTAATCTTATCCTCCAGCCCTCTGTGCAAAAGCAGGTCCCAGGAAATGCTCAGACCATTATCCATGTCCAAGGATAGCTCTTCTGTCTTCCTTTTTTCCCAAAGGAAGAAAAGTCTGTACTGAGAGGCATCAACAGCGAACTGCTGCTCTTCCTTGGAGAAAGGTCCAAGCTCTGTGCATCTTCCTCCCACTTTCTCCTCAGAGGAAAGGTGTAAGCAGAATAACACACGTGTCTTGGCACTGCAAGTCTTCAGGCAAAGGTTAGGATAAATTTTTGAATCAGTTTTAGGAAAAAAATAGATTTTCCACGAAGCACTATGTTTGCAAACATTTGGCAAGCATGCTTTTTCATTGAAACATCTAAAATCAGAATCCTTGGATAGCAGGAGGCAGTAAGTGAGAAATGTTGGCTGTAAAGTTCTATATTTTAAGTGTCTCTCAATGGAGCTGAGAACTGTTTTTCCATTACCACTGCCTCCCCCATCTCAGGCTCCCTGGACAGACATATTTCTACTTTTTCCATCCTGCACAGTCCCACATATCCCAGCAGCAAGCCTGGAGGTGGTCCTTGAAGGAGGTGTTGCACCTGCAATGCAACACCATATGCCTGGTACATGATAGCACATGGAGACCAAGGAGCTGAACCCCCCAGGTCAGTCTGAAGAACCCCAGTCTGCAGTCATCACCTCCTCCTGCCTCCACCAATACCAAGCCCTGCCTCAGCTGCTGAGGAAGAACATTTCATCACCCACTACAGCTGGGGAGCTGACAGGAAAAAGGCTGTGTGGAAGGAAAATCTGGATCCTGATAGCCCTGGAGACTTTCTAAGCAAGTATTTTTATATTTGTAAGGAAATCAGCTTCTGCCTGCGTGCAGCTATAAAGGTCATTCTGGCCAAGCCATGGCAGATGTAAACCCCACCAGTTTGCTCCTGCACTCTCCTATCCCATGGGTTTCAGTCACTCACCAGCCAGCCTTCTCACCTTTCTTTCTCCACCCTCAGTGCGACAGCATGCAAAACAGAGTACTGCACTCCACAAGGATAATTAGCAAAATTTAGCCCTTTCTGATTTGTTTGTAGGTTTTGTTGTTGTTGGGGAAAGGGGTTATGTTGTTTTGTTGATTTTATTATTTTAAACAATTGTTTAACAAATAACCAGGCCACTTGTATTTGTATGGCAGGACTGCAGCAGGCTGCGTTATGTCAATATTTTCCCCTCCGAAGGCGAGTGATACTGAAACTAGCTTCTTTTTCTTAGCTTCAGCTATTTTTTTTGCTGTCTTTGCCTTTTTTAATATGCAGTAGGGAGTATTTTAGGAAATGTTTTCTCTTCATAGCTTCCCCCCCCCCTTTTCTTTTCTACAGTAACCCTTTTTAAAATTCTGAGTATGCACTTGCTCAGATAAATGTGTATCTGAACACACAAGCAATTATGCTATTTTCATATAATTAATTTTTTTTCAAGTTTCCATGTGCATTTCCTGCTCTTTTGACCATGTAATAATTAATTAACATTAATTATCTTAGATTGCACCTTCTCAGTCTACACATACATTCAATTAGAAAGGCAGGCTCTTTACAACCCTCTTCTTTTCAGGGGGAACATCCACAAGCAGTGAAAATATACTTGTGGTGAGGACACATTTTGCAGCTGCTAGAGTGTTCTGATAAACTATGTCTGTTTTTCAAGAATCACTGAAGTCAAAATCTAAGCCACAAATCCACATGATGTCTGACACATCCATTCTAAGGGCTGGACTTCCTCCCCTTTCCCTTGCTATCCCCATTCCCTGCATCCACAGGGCTATTTCCTTCTTGGAAGGAAGGATATTTCTTAGATATTTCCCTCCTCTGGATACATCTCTTCCTTCAAAGTCCTCTTGCTCTCTGGACCAACTTCACGGCTCTTTTCTGTCCATCTGCCTACCTTCCATCACCTCCCATCTCCAGCTGGTGCTTGCAAACACTCATTTTAGAACCCTGATGTCCCTCTCATCATCTGTAGCAGCTCTTTCTCATCGCCTCATGGGCCATCAAGTACAGCAGAGGGCCGATATCTAACTAGCTTTACTGCTGGCAGATGAAAAGATTTCACATTGGTACTCCTAAAAGCTGAGTATCTGTTTTGTCACTTTGGGCAAATGCTTTGGGTTCCTTCATGGGTTAGGTGCCTGTTCTCTCCAGGGAGAGGTGTCTGGGCAGGCTCTCCTAGAAGCATGAGACATACTCAGCCAAACCACCTGACTACCTACAGCCAAGTCCTGCAGGAGTGAGACTGGAATATGCTGTGATAATTAGGGATGAGATGGGAAGGAAAATTGTCACTCCCAGATAGCTAATGCTATCCAGATGCCACATAAACCCAGCCATAAGTCAATAAGAAAGCAAAAAGTGCAGAAAGCCCAGATGGTGCTACTCAGCAGGGAGGAAGTGGCAGCATGCTTTTCCTAGAAGACAGACCACAGAAGACAGTGCCCTTGGGACTGAAGCTTTTGAAGCACCAGCACGAGGAGATGAATCATCTGGGCAATAAAAAAAAAAAATGAAAGAAAGAAAAAAAAACCCCAAACATCTAACCTGTAACTGTGCAGACGAGCATGGTAGCAACACTGGAGATGAATCATCTGCCACCTGCACTGACTCAGCTGCTCTCCACAGGAAGCAGGCAGTGCTGCCTGGCCCCTGCACCCACGCTCTGGAGGAGACCACCATAAACCCCCTGGGGAGGATGGAGGGAGCCAGAGACAGCAGAAAATGTGCCCTGCTTCATCTCTGTGTCACTGAGTCTGATCCTCTTCACTGTTCAATGTGTTGGGTGCACATGCTGCACATGTTTGTGTGACTGCCTATAGAGTCATTGAATCATAGAATCATTTAGGCTGGAAAAGGCCTCCAAAATCATCAAGTCCAACCATCAAGCCAACACACCATGCACACTAAACCATGTCCTGAAGTGCCAGGTTTACCTGTTTTCTGAACACCCTCCAGGGATGGTGACTCCACCACCTCCCTGGGCAGCCTGTTCCAATGCCTGACCACTCTGTCAGTAAAGAAGTCTTCCCTAATATCCAACCTAAACCTCCCCTGGTGCATCCTGGGGCCATTTCTTCTCATCACACATATAGCCACAGAAAGCATGCATGATTTGGAGCTCATGGCACTGAGTGCTGTTTGTGGCTTCTGAGAAACTGAAGGTCCTTAAGGCATATGTCACAAGCCTGTCATCCAGAGGAGGGAGAGGGGGTTTCCCTCAGGGTAGGTAAGAGGCTTTACTCTGCTCTCCAAGCTGGGATAAAGATGTGATGGATGTCAGAGTTAGCACAGGACTAGACCTTAACTGTCTGCGGTGGCAACAGGATACTCACCCTGGAAATAATTTTTCTTCAGGAAACACTTTTTCTCCAGTAAAATGAACATCTTTACTAAAAAGGGTACCACAAAATAATCCAAATCCATATGTCACCATCAGTGGGCCCTGAGTGAAGGGCTTCCTGCACTCCATGCCCATGCTACCTCCTCTCCATCTCCTGCCATCCTGAGAGAGCTTGGTCCAGTTTCCCCTCCCTTGCCCTGTCTGCACACAGGGGGTTCATCACCTTGGCAGCATTTCGTGGTGTTCTGTAGGCATCACTTCCTCAGAGGGGAGCCAGCAGTGAGGTAAAGCCCCTTCCCTCTGGAGGGAAAGCTCCTCTCTGTGCCAGCAGACATTTCTTCCCCAGGCAGATGCTGTGAGAACAGCTGCAGCTGTGAAGCCTCCACACCTGTCCCCACAGCTGGAGGCTCAGCCATGGTGGGAAGGACATCACCAGCACCCCTCTGCCCTCAGCAAAAGTGCAAGGTCATGGAAGAGGGGAGAGAGAGGTGCAAGAGCTGTCATTTTGGTATAGTCCCTCACAGGGCAGAAGGAGGAAGCCCAGTGAGCAGGGAAAGATATGCTCCAGGTGGCAAACCTCCAGACTAAAATCTAGTTCCAGCTAAAATCACACACCTACATACATACATGCTTTTATATACACCTATATCAGACACCTATATCAGACACCTATATACATGTATTTATATACATCTATAGTGGCCAACAGGTCAAGGGAGGAGATTCTGCTGCTCTACTCTGCTTTGGTAGGACCTCACCTAGAGTACTGTGTCCAGCTTTGGAGTCCTCAGTACAAGAAGGACATGGATCTCTTTGAACTGGTCCAGAGAAGGCCACAAAAATGATCAAAGTGCTGGAGAATCTCTCCTGTCTTCATGACAGGCTTAGAAAGCTGGGGCTGTTCTGCCTGGAGAAGAGAAGGCTCCAAGGAGGTCCTATTGCACACTTTCAGTACTTGGAGGGAGCCTGAAAGATTGGGACAGTCTTTTCTAGCAGGGAATGTTGCAAGAGGACAAGGCAGGGTGGTTTCAATCTAAAGGTTTAGACTAGATATCAGGAAGAAGTCGCTTACAATGAGGGTGGCAAGACAGTAGAACAGGTTGCCCAGAGAGGTGATATATGCCCTGTCCTTGGAAACATTACAGGTCAGGTTGGACTGGGCCTGACCTAGCTGACGATGTCCCTGCTTACTGCAGGGAGATTGGACTAAAGGATTTTAAATGTTCTTTCCAACCCAAACCATTCTGTGACTCTGTGACTCTCTGCATATACCATTCTTGCTTGAGCTACCTTCAGGTTCCCCATTGCCAAGGCCCCAAGCACAAACCTGAGAGCTGTTGCCTTCTCCTCCCAGAAGAGCTGCTGCAGGCAGGAGAAGCAGGCACTGGTGTCACTGCTTGTGTCCTCAAGCAAGAGGGTGCAAAACTGAGCGGGGAGGAGCAAGGAGATCCCCTCCCTGGAGCACAGCCTGACCTTCCTGCTGGCACTGGGACACCATGGTCCTGACATCAAAGGGGGATTTGCTGCCTCTTTTCCAGGTGGTGTTCTTTGCTTCTTTCCTGGAGGGAAGTCATCTAACTTTTGCAGCTTTTCCTTTTCCTTTCCAGTTTCCCCTCCCTATGCTGCAAACAACAGCCCTCCTAAAAACAGCAGCCTTTCTTCCTTGAGGTCACTGATGGCTGGGCTTGTTGGTATGACAGCACACGGGGTAGGGAATGCCTGCATCTCCTGCCAGCTTCTGCTCTGGGCAAAGGCGAGGTAATCCAACCCAGGTGAGGATTTGGGGTCTGTGATGCTCACAGTAGGGACTGACCTCCCTGTCCACTGAGTTTTCATGAGCTGAAAGATCAAACCTACTTTTCATGTTTCCATGCAACAGGAATGAAGTTTACCCTGCAGGAGGAGCATGTTGAGGCTGTATGGCTGTATTCTAAAGTCATCAGCCTGGTGTTCAACTGATGGTTCTGACTTTGCTCCTGGAACATCTCAGAGCATCTACGAAAATGCCTTTTGGTTCTCTTAGGCTTCCTACATCTGTCTGAGGACTTTTAGTGGATGTCTCCTTGGAAGTATGGCCTTTAGGAAAGCCCAGAATCACAGAATCAATAAGGTTGGAAAAGACCTCAAAGATCATCAAAGTCCAATCTGTCACCCAGCGCCTCATGACCACTAAACCATGTCACCAAGTGCCACGTCCAATCCCCTCTTGAACACCTCCAGGGATGGTGACTCCACCACCTCCCTGGGCAGCACATTCCAATGGCCAACCACTCTCTCTGTGAAGAACTTTCTCCTCACCTCCAGCCTAAACCTCCCCTGGCGCAGCTTGAGACTGTGTCCTCTTGTTCTGGTGCTGGTTGCCTGGGAGAAGAGACCCAGCATTCATTTACCACCTCAGCCTCCCTTGAGACAGATGAGATGAAATCAAACTGCTCATCCATTCTCTGTCATACCATGCACCTGGGTTTGAAGGATGGTTTTCTCAGGTCAGTGGGAAGCTGGCCAAACAATGCACTCCCACACAGGAGCATCTCTGCCTCCCAGGTGGCTCAAAAAAAAAAAAAAAAAATCACCATGGAGGAAATGTGCACCCCAAAGCATCCCTCATGTCCTGGAGAAGGAGGTAGAAACATGCAATAGCTCTCCTTGACTAGGGATGTGTGCAGTCTCTCTCAGGAGGCAGTCAATAGGATTACTGTGGTTCATTACAGACAGAAGTGAAGCTGTCAGGTTTCATTTGCTTATATAGATTTTGTTGTGTAAAGCAACACCAAGAAGCTAAACTTTGCTGGGCAAATTATTTTCCTCACTCTAGGTTAATGATTTATAAACAGATAGCTATGCTGGGGTTCCCATGCTGACAAAGTATTTTCAGAGAAGGTGATTACAGTTCACCACATCATGGAGCCATGACCAAAAATAAAAAACATTCCCTCTGGACAAGGCTTCACGAAACGCTGCCTTTCCTCTGGGCTGCTCTTGTAAGCTGGAGGAGCCAGGGAAGAAGGCAGGAGGCTCAGGAGAAGCCCCATCCTCTCTGCTAGCAACTCACAGCAGTGCTGGGCTGTGCCACTGAGGTTCAGAGTTGCACAAAAGGCTTCAGGAGGAGCTGTCAGGAAGAGGGAGTTCTCCCTGCTCCCCCTTGTTCATGTCAAGAGGAGGAGCAAAAGTGTTTGAGAAGTAACAGCCTCCCTGTCCGTGTTAGAACAGCACCTTCTCTTCACCTCTTTCCTCAGAAAGGTTGCTTATGCTTGTGCCTGATCCAAGCCCCAGCTCCATGAGCAAGCCCTCCCCATGTCCTTTGCACTGACCTCTTGGGCTAGGAACCCCCCTGGAAAATGCCTGTGCCTTCCCTGGCTGTGGGAATGATGGCATGACGTTCTCCAACAACTTCTTGGGGGTAAGAAAAAAAATAAATAAAATCAATAAGGAATGAGGGCAGAGAATGAGAAGGCAGATGGGAGCAGCAGGCTGATGTCCCACACAGAGCAAGGTTCATCCTCCCTTGTTGCTGCTCTTGACGTGGGCTACAGCAGACCCAAATCAGGTTGTTGGTGCTTAGCCCTGCAGGAGATAAAGGCCTTCCCCAGGCTGTCCTGTGGGAATTGTGATCTTCTCACTGGAGCAGGAGAAAAAGCCCCAACCTAAGCACTGTTGGATTTTTCTAAATGAGAATGCACCCCTTTAGGGAGAGCAGAAAGCAGACTGCAAGTGTAACAGGACGCAGTTGAGTCAGATGAGAGCCCAGGGAGAGCACCAGAAAGTTTAATGTTAAAACCATTGCCATTTGCAGCCTTTGATAAGGACTGAATGATGGTTTGCACTGATTTGTGTTGGCTTCAACTGTCCAGAGAGCCACACTTCCTGCTTACAACTGGGAGACACCATCAGGGGTTTCACTGAGTATCTGATGGCTGCTTTCTCCTTCATGTTAAATAACTATCTCCATGAAATGAACAAAACTCTCCCCACACACACAAAAAGTCAAGCGTCCAGACTGTGTGCTCAAACTGTGGGCATTTTATAGGCAACTTCCCACCCAACGGCATGACCCTGGGAGACAAACACACCTGCAGGACTCAATAGGGTTTAGTGCCATTGAAATCCAGCCATTGGGAAAGCTCCAGAAGGACAGAAGAGGTTTCAGTTGTGCAAGGCTGCATCTCTCTCTGAGGAAATCCCCCAGAGAAATTCCCCCTTCCTGCAACAGCGAGTTCTGCTGCCCTTTTAAATTAGGCGAGTTAAAGCCCACACAGGCTGGACCATGCTGGCATTCTCCAAGATTTCTCCTCTGACTTTAAAGAGCCTGTATATTTAAATTTAAAGCACTTCTCTATGCTTGGGGATGTGAGTTTTGCTGCTCACTGAACTATGCCAGTCAGTGCCTTCCTCAGGACATCCATCCTGAAGGATTCTCTGTCCTATGGTTATCCTTGACCAGCACAGAGACACTTTGGAAAGACACAGAATCATAGAATTATATTGGTTGGAAAAGACCTCTAAGATCACCAAGTCCAACTCTTGACCTAACTCCACCATGGCCATTAAAGCGTGCCCTGAAGTGACACGTCTACCTGTTTTTTGAACACCTCCAGGGACAGTGACTCCACCATCTCTCTGGGCAGCCTGTTCCAATGCCTGACCACTCTTGCAGGAAAGAAATTAAAACCTCCCCTGGCACAACCTCAGGCCACTTCCTCACCTTCTATCACTTGATACCAGGGAGAAGAGACCAACTCCTACCTCACTCCAAGTTCCTTTCAGGTAGTTGAGAGAACAATAGGGTCTCCCCCTCAGCTTCCTTTTCTAAACCCTCCCTTCAGGAGAAGCAGCATCAGAGTGAGCAGGCACATGAGGATGGCCATGCAGTGTGTGCACACTCCCAGACACGCATACAAGACTCAGGAGTGCGTGTGAGGTAAGCAGCGACAGCTCAGTGCCTATTGTTCAACATCTAATAGCAGGAAGAATGTCAACACGTTGTTCTCAGGGGCTCCTAAATAGATGTTAGTTGTTAATTCCCACCTAGCACTTCCTTTGGGATGAAGCCTGGCAAGTTGCAAGTATATTTTCAAAATCTATTTGCAGAGGGAAAGCCCAAAAGTTAAGTAGGAAAAAGTTGGGGGGCGGGGAGGAAGGGGTGGAAATCTCCAACAACCTGGAAATGACATGGCAAGCAAAGGATTTACTAGGAGGGACAGACCCAGTCCCTCAGGAACCTGTAGCACCCCACTCAGGACACCTGGTTTGCTTCTCCTCTCCTCACTGGGCAGCAGTGCTGACAACATCCTGCTTGCCCCATGCTCAGGCCAGTCAAAATTTGGGAGCCCTTAAAACAGAGCTGGGTTTAGAGCATGGGAAAAAGGAGATGGGTGCAGGCCCTCCACCTCCCCAACTTCCCTGGGGTAGAAATGTCTTAAAAAGAAGCTTTGCACAGCTGCAACTCATGGATGCTGCTTCAGCTGCAGTGATGGAGCTGCTAACCAGCTCACCCCAGAAAGAAAAGACTATTGCTTTTCTGTGGGTCCAGAGGGTGGACTGGGAAAATGACTAAGAAAGGGAGCAGGGCATGGGAGGGAAGGAGAGAGGGAGGACTGGGGGAAGATGAAGCCAGAGCAAGCCCTTCACTCAGCAGGTATCATTAAACCTTACCCTTCATACATTGGTTAATGTACCTGGACCACCCTGGGACTAAACCTGACCCATCTGTGACCCACACTTACCCAAGAGCCAAGGCTTTGCAGTCACTTGGTTTTCCAGAATCTTCTCCTTTGAAGGAGAACCCAGAAAGATGCAGCTCAAGGTGCTGGTTTTGGAGGGACTTCAAGCAGTCATCACCCATTCAAACCCCAGATGATTCAATGCAAAGATTGCAAAAGTTATCACAAAAGGAAAAACAGAACGTGTTTTGTAACCAATCTTGCAGGCCATTGCTGACCAGATTGTAGGGCATTGGGTTTGATGTTTTGGTGACCTGACAGCTCACTTGCACACTCCCCTGCTGTAATCTGTCACAGCCAGGTGGACTGTGCATTCAACATACCTACCCTAAACATTCCCAGAGCAGATACATTATGTCCCAGGCAGCCAGCAAACTTTCTCCCTGGTGGCCTCTGTCATGAGCAGTCCCACTAGAAGCACACAGATCGTCCACGGGGAAGATGAGGAAACCTCCTGAAGCAGGAAAACACTTCAGCTGAGTCCAGAGGGATTTGAAGATTACTGATATATCTCTTCAGAGTGTTGCAAATGCTAACCAGAAGCAAGCTGTGTCTGTGTCGTTTCTGACGATGGCCTCCCACTCACTCCGGCAGGCAAATGTTTGCCCTTTGGCTTTATTTGAGCACCATCTTGTACCCCAAGCCAGTGCTGTCACCTGAAGGGGAACAGCCAGGAGCTGGGACTGCATCACCTCCTGCCCACTAACCAGCAGCTCACTGCCTTGCACCACCATGCCTAAGGAGTTGAAAACAAGTCAGCGAAGCAAGAGGGGAGGTAAGGAGGGAATCATGTAAATAATGCAAACACCTTGCAGCTGTTGGATCAAGAGGGAACACAGAGGAGGTCTCTGTACTCCCTTGTTGCTCTTCCCTCCCAAAGTTACCACTGCAGACAGGCACAAGTTAAAAGGGGTTGGAGATGTCGTTAAACAGGCTGTCCTCTCTAGACACCAGGCAATGCACATCAGGTATTTCAATGGCATGAGAAGGCTTCAGACAGCTCAATTTCATATAGCAAAACCATGGATTTGGGAGAAAAATGCCAAGAAGTTTAAATAGATCGAAACACAAACTACATTAATTCCAGATGATGTTCATCTCCAAGACCAGATTCTGCTCTCTCTGCCTTTGCAAAGCTTATCCTCAGTGAGACTCACAAATTCCAACCTGTACTGAAGCCCCCATTAAAAAGACACAACTTGTTGGTGAAGACCTTTGCCAAGGAAGATCAGTGTGAAGGAGCCACCATCTGATTAATGTTACCTGCTGGGAAAACGTTGCATTCAAAGTGTAAGAGGAGCAAAATGGAAATGATGGGCAATGTGGAATGTGTGAGTCTCACCCAAGTTTGGAATGAAAGGGCATTATGTTCATCAGCTACAAACTTTTAAGCTAAGATGTCTTTGCTGAGAGCATTTATGCATAGATATGTACATACCCTCTCACTCATCTAATACAGACACAAAGCTACCTATATGCTGTCTACTTTTGCCTTCTGTGCACCTGACATGGACAAATCTCTTAGCAGATGCCCAGAGCTGCTAGAAGCACCAGCCTCAGCAAACATCAGCGCTGTTGCCCATTCATTTCCTGTAATGCAATTAGAACAGATTAACATGGGTGACTAGATGTGAAAGACAAATGCACCTCACCATCTCTGTCCCACTTGCCTTTATTAATTTGAGTCCTGCCTGTTTCATAAACTTGTTGCTCTCTTGACCTCCTTCAGATGGAACACCCTTTTTTTTGTTGCTTGAGGATTAAGATGAGGTCTAGCAGGGAGGGACAGCCAACTGAAGTACTCAAAGTCACAGGAACCTCATGGCTGCAGCCCACAAATTTTCTTTCACCAAGCAAGATACAGGTGGGAGCTTCACAGGCTCACTAGTGAGCTGGTAGCCAGCTCTCTTGACTCCTTCAGCAGTCCCTGGCTTCAAAAGCCTTGAAAGGAGTGTTCAATTAATGCCATTACAATTCTTTTGTGTGGGATATCTTACACTTTACCTCTTCACCCTTGAACACCAGACATGCTCACTGGATAGACTTCCACTGACAGGGCAGACATCTTCAGGTCAGCTGCTCCCATCAAGCTCTAATCACAGTAACAACACAAACGACTTAAAAATCATGATCCATGGACCACACTATCATTCACCTGCCTTTAGGTAACCAGCTAAAGCATTGTAGCATGTCTTTTAGACAAATCCTCAATGGAAAGGCACTGCCACCTCTCCTGCTAAATTGCTCCACAGTTGAGGAAAAAAATGACACTTAAAAACAAGAACCTTTCAGACTGAATTGGCCTGGCTTTACCCCCTGTCCATGGTGTTTTCTTTTTGTCTTCTTCTGCCTAATTTAGAAACTGCCAATTGTTTCCCTTGGTAGATCTTTGAGGACTGTGATCTCAACCTTGATTTTTTAAAAATTAAATAGGTTGAATTTCTTCACATGTCTCAGAGGGACACAAGATATTCTGACCTCAGGAAAAAAGTCAGGAACTGACAGCAAGCTGGCAGGTTTTCTCTGACTCCTTTACCTTCCACCCTCAAACAGGTAGAGCCTTCCAGTAATTATTTTGAATGTCCCTTCTTCATATTTCCCATTAGAATTTTATTTTCTTAATCTGACTTCACATTTACATATTTTTACCATATTTACATATTTAAAATTCCTTAAAATACCTCTGAAGCTGGACTTTGTTGGATTGCCATCCCTGTAAATCAAAGAATGTTTTCCATCCAAGTCACTCCGCAGTTTACATCTAGTCATGGTTTTTTTTTCAATGCATATTTTAATATTACAGATCCAGTCCACTCCCTAGCACCCCAGGAAAAAGTATCACAGTATCACAGTATATTAGAGGTTGGAAGGGACCTCAAGAGATCATTGGGTCCAACCCCCCTGCCAAAGCAGGATCATTTAGGTAACACAAATTGTGCCTCCTTCTTCACATGTGTAACTCTATGAGCATTGGTGGCCCAGCAAATGGCACTCCACTCTTTATATTTTATTTTCTGTATGTTCTCCAGCTGGGATGCTGTTGTGAGACTCACAGTTCTTCCTGAGACCCCTAGAAATACCCATAATCTCCACAGCATGATGGAAACGTGAGTCTGAGAAGGTTTGCAGGTAGTTTCCAGGTCCACCCTGTGCCCACATGCATGGATGTGTCCTGACAGGTTCTCCCAAGCTGAGCCACAGGTGCAACATCTTCTCTAGGCAACTTGTTTTAGCACAGAAGTGTCTACAGTCAGAAATTAGTCTTGGCACAGTAGCTGTGGATGTGCCCTGCTGCCAGTTATTCCAGGTTTTCCGCTTTGTTTCCAGAGGATGTGAAGGGCAGTCGATGCTCAGTGTTTTAGTAGGGTTTAACACAGAGCAGATTACTTACCACGTCCTCACAGCTGCCAAACTCCAGATCCAGCAGTGCCAAACCCTTCTGCTCAGAGGACAGCCCTGCTGTATAAGCTGTCACTCCTGCAGACAATCTCTGAACATTGTCTAATGTATTGCTGAAAGTGCAGCTCTCCAGCTGGCTGCTTTTCTCCACCTGAAGTGTCACCAAGCTGTGAACAGCAGAGGATACCTCCCCGTGGCAAACACACCACAGGAGCCAGTTTGCCCTTGGACCGCCCTGTAGAGCTGATGGCTCCAGAGCAGCACCCATGGATGTCTTAGGAGCCTTTTTTACTGTACATCCCCAGTGTCCCCAGGCACACTGAGCCTGTGCCCCCCTCAGGCACTGTCCCCCTGTGGACAGGGAGTTGGTGAAGTCCTTCATCACCAGCAGGTGACTGTTTAACATATACTTACGTGATAGCTTCCCAAATATCTCCCTTCCAACCAACTGGGCTATAACAACCCACCTCTTGACACCCTCTGCTTTTCCTTCTTCATCTCCAAATTCAATTCAATAAATCTTTCTCGTGCTTCCTCCTGAATGTCAGATGAAGAACAGCCTTGCTTGGGATTCACTGCAGAATTTAACCCCGTTTTCTCTGCATAGTTTTCATAAATCAGACATGCCCTTCTCTACCCATCTTTCCAAGCTGTGATCTGTCCCCTAGAGTCTCCGTAGTACCTATTAAATCCTGGTTTGCATCTGTGCTGAGAGTGCAAATATTTCCTGTTTATTTTCTGTACTTCTGGCATGATTTCTGAAGGAATTAAAACCAAATCTGTTTATCTTTGCTAAATCCCTCTGCTGATAAGGGTATTAGGGATCTTTTCAAAAACAGAAAAGCAAGGCAAAGTGGGACTGGAATTAAGTGTCTCAGAAGCAGATCTCTATTTTGAGATGCCCTTAAAGCATCCAGCAGCTGAATTTTCTGAAATGACAAAAACCCCACCCCCTAAAATTCATACCCCTTAAGCCGCTTCAGTTTAGGGACCTCTGATCATTGGCACTCCCACTTCCTTGGCACTGCAGAAAACTGAGGGTGCTGTCACACAGGCAGGGAGCTGATCCACAGATTTTTTCCTGGATGGAAATAAAATAAATACAGAGCAGGCTGTGTGGCAATCAGAGTCTTCAGCCACAGCAATCTCCTTCTCTTACAGCAATCACTTTTTAATACATCTTCTAATTTTTCAGAGATGGAATTAGCAAGACAGAGATTTTTCCCAGCAGCTACAAATGATTGTTTTCCACTTTTTAACAGCTTCATAAAATGTTTTTTTTTCCTGGTCTCTCAACACCCCATTAAGGGAAGGAGAAGATAGGGCAGGTTGTCATCACCAAGAGTCACTGCATCTATTTTTCATTTTGACAGCCAGTGACATAATACACTGGAGGCACCAGCTGCCTGGAAAGGTGCATGACGCTGGTTTAGGGCTGACCATGTGCCACGCTTTGGCTGCCAGCCCTGCCCCAAGGCACCTGCCAGTACCAGTGACCACGAGTGAGTCCCACTTGCTGCCACATTGCCCTGCCCTCTGCCAAAAAGGGGCTCGGGATGGTACCTTATGGCCAAAGAGAAAGGCTGGCAGAACTGAAAGCTGCACCAATGAGCTGTGAAAGGCAGCCAGCTTTTCACCACTGTCCAAGGCCCCCAGAAGACAGAATTTGGAGGGGTTTTTTTAAGTTACTTAAGGTGGCAAGAACTTCTGCTAATGCAGCCCTACCAGGCTATTCTTGTTCTTCAAAGTCTCAAACAAAAAGGTACCTTTTAACACATACATTGTGGTGACTGTATGTCTGGTGTACGTTTGCATCTTTGAGTAGATCTTCTCTGCAGCTTTTTGAAGAAGGGAGGAAGGAAGACAGTGTATCACATCCCCACAGTCACATGAACTACAAAAGAGGACAGAACATGTAGCTCCTTCCCCAAGCTGCAAAACTCCAGGCTACTGCCAGGGAGTGTCCAAACCCAGACCTCATGCCCAGGAAGAGCTATGGTGTTAAGTTTCTGCTTAAAAGAGTAGCAGGCATGCAAGAAAAAAATTAAATCAAGCTGACAACTCAACTAGGACCACAACCACTCTGCCAGAGAAAGAAATCAAAACAGACAAAGGCAGCTGTAACATCTTCTTTATACAATGCTTCTAGATTAGAAAACCTGCACTAATGAGATCATGAGTACACAAGTATTTACATTGCTTTTGAACACACAGTTCAAAATGCTGCTTAAATGCACACTGCAAAGCAGTTAGCTGTGCAAGTAGCTTTTATTAATAGGGCAAAATTGATTTAAGCAGAATTTAACGCAATTTAGTTTTGCTTGCACTAAGGGTATGAACAAAAGTGACACAGACACTTCTGCTCAGGGACTAAGAGTTTCCAAATCATGGGGGTAACGGCAGCCCCGTGATTAGGTTTGAGTTTCTCATCTGGATGTGCTGGGAGAAGGAAAATCAACAAGCCACATCCACAACTTGGGCACATAGCTAAGGCTCCTTCCTAATTCCAGCATTTCCTGTATTGCAGTCTGGGTCATAGAATCACAGAATCATAGAATCATAAAATCATAGACTCATAGAACAGTTTGGTTTGGAAGAGTTAAAGATCATCTAATTCCCGCCACCCCAGCATGGTCAGGGACACCTCCCACTAGACCAGGTTGCTCAAGGCCTCATCCAACCTGTCCTTGAACACCTTACTGGTCACATCATATAGAGGTTTCACAATCTGACTGTATCCAGGAATGTGCAGTCTCCAAAATCCCACTATGCCTAGGAAGCGCAGAGTTTCTTTCTTGTTGATGGGATTTGCCATGGTGGAGACTCTGTTTATCACATCCATTGGGATGTGACGGCGACCATCTTGCCACCGCACTCCCAGAAACTGGATTTCTCTGGCAGGTCCTTTCACCTTGTCTCGCTTGATAGCGAAACCAGCTTGCAAGAGAATGTCAAGGATTTTGTTACCTTTCTCGAAGACTCTGGTGTGTCACCCATTTTAGCTATTTCATCAGCCACAGATGGTTTTGGCTGGAGCCAATCTCCACTGGAAAAAGAAGCACTTTTTCCTACTGCACTCATCCCCACTTTGCACAGGCACAGCTCACACATATGCAAGGAATCCTCCTCCATCATCCCCACTGTCAGAGACCAAGAGAGAGCATGTAGGAGACTGCATGCCATTTTCCATCTGCCTGCTTCCTTAACACTGCTGTGGAGCTGAGGGCTGAGAGCAGACAGGCAGACCAGTGATGCCGGGTGGTACAGCAGACCATGAAGATGCATGACAGGATGCCAGCCACAAGGCTGTGGAGAACTTTGAAAATGAGGAGAAAATCAAATGTCACTAGAAAAGACAGGGAAAAAATTTTGGTAAGGGGATTTCTCTTTTATTCTGTTCTGCTCAGTCCACTCAAGCTCTTTGCTAATTGCAGCAGCAAAGTGCTCACAGCATCTGCTGTCACAGAATATTAATTCCTCCAACAATCAGAGTCAATGGCTGCTGCTACCCAGTGTTGCTCCAGCCCAGAAAGGCAGTGAGAGATACATTCTGTCATGTATGGAGCCCAATATTGATGGCTGATGGCACCAGGCAGGAACACTCCTGATCTCACACCATTGCTTTGACAACACTGTGGAGGGTGAACAGCACAGCTCTGTGCTGGCATGGCTTTCCTCCCCAGAACTGGACTCACAGTTGTGGTGGGGTTTTGAGACTCCTGATGGCTTCCTAATGTACTTGGCAGTACAGCTCACTGTGCTTTGCTATGGCAGGCATTCACCTGTGGGAGGGCACTCAGCTCTGGCAGGCAAGGCTGACTGAGCAAGGCTAGTCAACTCCTCTGCTCCTGGAGGCAGATATTCTGGGGAAGGGCTCCCACACACTCTGCTCTTGTCACCCTGCATATGTTGGTCTGTGTTAATGGGTTGATTTGCTTGCTTTCTCCACTTTGCTGTCCTCCCAAAGGGAGGCAGTCTGGGACTGGAGATGACTGAGGGATGCCAGTGGGCTGTGTAGTAGTTGGATGAGCAAAGCAGGGAGAGCTGACATTGGTCTTGAATGTCATCAGCTCATCTGTGTCCAGGATCTATACATGCTGCTGAGAGTGCCACTCTTCAGGAGAAAACCAGGAGAGACCAGGTCTCCATTTCTCAGCTCACACCTTCTGCTACTGTCCCTCAAGAGGAGTCTCCACTTCCCCTGCATGAAGGATTTGGGATTTTACTCCCACAGCCATGAAAAACAGGCCTGGGGCACTAAAAGGACAATGCATGCCTTCAGACTTGCAGAGGGTCCTCCTGCTTGACCTCTCCTTAAGCCACCTCTACCCTCTTCCCCAGACAGGGGCTTCCCTGCCCTGGGACTTGCATCCCAGCCACGGTCCTGAGGGAAGGAACTGATCATCAGATGCCCAGATCCAGGCTTTTCAGCTACAAATATCCAATAAATCCAAGCCTATAGTCACCTTCAGAGCCATGAACACCACAGAGCAGCATAAAGATATCTACAACTGTCAGCAAAAAGCCAAGGGCTGAAAAGTTCAACCACCTGCAACTTTTCTGCACCACTGATAGACATACCTCCCACCAGCAGAACAATGGTGCTGGGCAGATAACACACTTCAGCTTTGATCTCCCAGTAGGCATCCCAGTCATTTGGGCATCTTGCTCCCTGAACTCCATGGAGCTATGACATTTCCTCTGCACCATCTCATCTGCCTGGTCCTGGAAAAGCCCCATCCTATTCAGGGAAGGAATGCCAAGAAATAACAAATAGTGACTTTTGCTGAATTCAGGGGAAAAATAAAGCAGTGTCCTGTTGTGTTGGAGTCCTGGGCCACCTCCAGCCCCCCACTGCTCACTAGCACAGCTGCAGCCCTACCTCAGTTTGAACCCTGACCACAGGGACAAATGGGTGTCTTGGGACCTGAAAAAGCACTGCCGAAAGTATAAACCAAAGCAAAATGATGGCTTCTGAACTTTTGCTGTTGCCCTGCCCATCAGTGCAACACCTTGTCCCTGTAGGGCTTGTAGTGGATGCTGCTCTAACAGAGATGTGGCCCCATAAGAAATCGATGTCTTTTGGCAGAAGACAGAGATAAACAGCTACACAGAGAAATGACACTGGACATTTTCTGTATGCCTATCATGCCACAGCCAACAGTCCTCTAGACTCCTGGGGTTTACCGAGGAGGTGAAATAGGCTATCTGGTAAAGCTGTTTTCCCTGACCTCATGTGGCTGTTCACACTTTATCACAGGGTGGAGAAAACAGGAATTAAATTTAAAAAAATGCAGGCTCAGTAGAAACAGCTCTGAGCTCCTTCTTGCACAGAAATGTCAAGTCAGAGTTGAATTAGGCCCAGCAATCTACATGTAAGGGGTAGTTAATATAAGCCACTTTATTCTTCAATGCCAAGTAAAGGATGAAAATTTGTTTTCACTAACATCTTTCTGAATGTTTCATGCAAGGGTTTGAAGGAGCCAAGTACATTATACTCCTTTGGATAGTCAGAGTCAGGTTTGTTCATTGCAACTTTAGAGTTAAGAAGAAATTTTGACTGCGGCTGGTGCACTGGCCATCCATCAGGCCTCACTGATGCCCTTCAGCGGAGAGTGAGCTTCCGTCTAGCAGAAGGGCAAGACCCATGCTCTTTCAAACTGTTGATCTAATTGTGTGCAATTACACATTGTACACACAAATGCTCTAATTATCAGCTGAAGGGATGCTTTTCACCTGACATTTTGCCAAGGGAACGTTAGCCTCACTGCAGTGCCTGTTGGGGAAACAAACTCCGCTCAAGCCGTTGACCCACAGTGACCCCCGACCCCAGGTGCCTGTCCTGCAGGGGCACCGTGTGACAATCAAGCCTCTGGGCTTTATTGCTATTAACCCTTAGCTCAGAAAGTGAGACTGAAGCAAATGATTATGTTCCCAGCAGATCTTAAAAGAAGCAAAAGCTGCTCTTGACAAGGATAGCAGCAGATATACTGCTGGTCTAGACAGGCAGGATTCTCAATGAGTTTAATCAGTTGCAATGTCCCTTTGCTTTGTTTTTCTTTCCATTGCTTACAGAAACAAAGACCACCTGAGAAGAAAAACGGTGGGGCTGGGATAGCCCCAGAAACAGCTTCAAAATGCCTCTTGAGCTAAGTGCATTTTAGTGCACTTCCAATGAATCTGCGTATCTCTTCCTCACAGCAGATACCTCTTTTGAAAAATATGTGCAGCTTCAGGCTGGGAACAGCATGACAGAGAAGTAAAAGGCTTTTTTTCCACAACTCTTTAAGGGTGAGAGGGTGTGGGTTAAGTCTGTCATAGCTGTGGTGAAGCTCAGGCATTTTTGTCTCCCAGCTCAATAGGCAGAGATATGGCAAAGTAAAACGTGACAAATTTTCTCATTCATTAAATACCTGGAAGCTGACAGAACTATGTCAAGAGAGAAATTAGATCCATGTCCTGCTCATTAGGCTGCTAACAGATACCAAGAAACCCTCATTGAACTGAATTGACAGAGGCATGCATAACAGAAAGCCCTTGGTTTGGAAGCCAAAAGATCTTGTGGTCTATCAAAATGTGGCAGAACTACAGGAGGGCACAGGGTCAGTTGGGAGGCTTGTAGGTCAAGATAGCTGAGTACAACTTAGCCAAGCAGGGGAGGCTCCTGTAATGTGCCTTCTGCTCTAGAGGGAAGACAGTACTGCTGGCTCAGCAGGACTGCTCCTGGGTTTATTGAGGCTGATGATTACAACAAGCTGTCATTAGGGCAATAAAGTTAAAAAAAAAAAGGAGAGAGAAAGAAAAGAATAGAGAAGCGAACCACACCTATGACAGGAAGCACCTAAAAAACGCACACTTCTCTCATATTCATATGTGCAGGCCAAATATGTATGAGTTGTCTCTTTCTTATCCTCAGAAGAAGATAAGAAGAAAATAATCCCAGCTCAGTGTAAAAACTCCTGCTTTTGGCTTTGAGCTTGATGGGTTTTTTTTTCTCCTTTCTTTTTAAATTTTACCTAGCCAGACAGATTTGCTTCTGCTTGACTGTGCAAAGGAAAAAGAGGGCTGTGCTGCTGCGGAAACCAGGAGCCCATGTGGCACAGTCCTGCTAAAGCTGGCCATTTTTTTTCCAGGCATGTAGAGCACACTGGTATGGAAGGGATGTGAGCCATGCAAAGGAGGGTCCACTGCATCCAGTGCAACCAAGAAAAGCACAGAAGGAGAGGCCTGTCTGAAAGCCTGTCAATATTCTGCCCAGGTTAGGGAGAAGAAGAAGCGCAGGGGATTGAGGTGTCTCTGCAAGTGCTGTGAGAGGTTGAGCACACTGGTTGCAGGTAATGTCAGACAGATGTGCCACACCAGGGGAAGAAGCAACCCTAGGCTTTAATGAATACACACACTTAAGAGAATTTGAGATACTAATTAAAGCCTGATGGAAATCAAGCAAGTTCTGTGAAAGCACAAAAAAATTGGTTAAAATGGAGACGGACCTTGGTTATTCTTTGTGCCATTTACTATTCCAAGAAGAGACTCCATTTGCACAGGTTTAGGCTGCATGAGACACTGCTGAAACCAGTTCTGTGGAAGTAAACACAAAGACCTTTGTCTAGAAAACCCCTGTGTTTGCCAACAGGATAGCACCAGCCAGGCCCTTCCAACAGCTGAGGGGAGCGAGCTGCCTGGCACTGGCATTGGCACTGGCATGGGTACAGGAGTGACACTGCTATCAATGCAGAGCTCTTCTAGCAAAGCTGTAAGGGCAAGCTTTTATCTCCAGGCTGCCTCTGAAATGTTTTGCAGAAATTAAAGCAAACCCAAAACCCAGAGAATAACCTGTGATGTGAAAAACTAATTACTCAGCGATGACCTGAACTTCATAGAAATCATTCTGATGCATGCTAAGTGCACCAGATTTGACATCTTGCTGAAGCCCTTTCTCAGCAGCTTGCCTGCCCTGGGCACAGGACAGCCGGGAACGCGCAGTGCCTACAAAACCCCTTCTGCCACGATTCTGCTCACCCGAGAAGGTCTGTCCGGGAAGCTAATGCTCTCCTAAACGCCTGCCGTCCTGGCTCCGCCATGCTTCCCGGACAGGCTGGAGTAGTTTTGGCTGCGGGGACAGCTCCATGGAGGGGAGGTCACCGGGTCAGCCTGGCTGTCAGGACTCCGGGACAGTGTTTCGGCAGAATGGAAGCCCAGCGCCGGTTCCCGCTGAGGTCGGTTATGCGTATTCTGACTTCTGCTCCCTTCAGCCTCTCGGCTGGCAGGGCTCCCGCTTTCCTGGCGGCCAGCAGCGCGGCAGCGTTCGGAGGGGACAGCGGCAACCTGTCACTCGTTGGCGGGGACTGGCGGGCCGGGAAGGCACCGGACCCCGCTTCCAGGGCCGAGACCGGCAGCCAGAGCTCCTGATGCAGCTCCAGCTGTCGCGGATACGGAGCAGCTTCTTCTGCAGAGAGCAATAAAAGCCGAGTTTGGGAGCGGTGCAGACGGTCCCGCTCGATAGGGATGAATGAGGAATCTCTCACCCACCCGAAGGGACTTTCACCCCCGCCGGGGTGTCTCTCAGCTACTCGAAGGGTCTCTTACCCATCCGAGGGAGTACTTTCGAGCCCGAGGGGTCCTTAACGGACCAGAGTAGCTACGGGGCTAGAGCTTTGCAGACTGGTGGGAGCGGGCGCTCCCCGGCCCGATGACAAGTTAGCCCGCTCTGAGCAAACCCCGCTCACCCGCGGGCAGACACTCACTTTCGGGGAAACCTGGGGAAATTTTGGCCTTGATTTTTATTTTAATCTTTGGGCTTTTGTTTTACGTTGCCAGCCGGCTACCGAGCGGCGTCACCGTACCCCCAGACGCAGCCGGGGGAAAGAAGCCCGAGGGAACAGTCGCGGCCCCCGCAGCCCCCGCCCCGCAGGGACGGCAGATGGACTCCCGCGGCCGTGGGAAAGAGACGCCAGCCCCCGGGGACGGGGAGTGAGGGGGATGCAGGAGCAGGGAGAGGAGTCGCCGGCTGGCCGGCGGGAGCTGTCGCTGGCGGGCGGTGCCCCGCGGACTCACCAGCTCCCGCGCAGCGCGAGGTACGAAATGGGGGACGGGGGGAGAAGTGGGGAAAAGGGGAGAGAGGGAGCCCACATAAACGCCAAAAAGCGGCAGTAGTCGGGGAAAAAACAAACCATGCGGGGCGGCGGCCGCGGAGCTGGTGACGGGGTCAGTGACGGGGCCGGTGACGGGGGCGCCCCCGCACACGCCGCTGGTGCTGCAGGGGGGCGCCCCACGCCGCGCGGAGGTGGGCTTGGCGCGAGGGGGGAGTGCTGCGCGCGCGGGGCGGTGCGGCTCGCGGGGCGGGCGCCGACGTCAGGGCGCCGCGTGCATATTGATGCGGGGGCCCGGTCGCTTTCGTCAAGGAGCAGAAGGAAGCAAGATGGCGGCCCTGTAGGAGAGGGGAGTGCGGCGCCCGGCTGTGCGTGCTGGATGTCGGCAAGGCTGAGGGACGCGGCAGAGGTCAGAATGGGCTCCCCGCAACGGCCCCTTTCCCCTCGACCTCCCCCGGGGGTGTCGTGGGGTCGCGCCGCGCCGACGGGTGTCGTTGGGGGGTGGGCGATGCCGCGGAGCCCCCAACATGGCTGACTGACAGAGGTGGCAGGGGGCTCGCCGCGGACTCCCCGCCGCCCCCTCCGCATGGGGCCGGCTCCCAACTTTGCCTCGCCGCCTTTCCTCGCGCCTTTGTCTACGCGTTGGCGGCGGGGAGAACGGGGACGGCAGCAGGAGGCATCCCGCTGAGTTTGAGCCCCGCCAGCCTGCCGGCGACTCCCCGCCGAGGGGCTACCTCGCTGTCCCTTCCGCTGCACCCCGCCTTCCAGCCCCCGACTCCGCATTCCCGGGCTGTCCCCGCGCAGAGCCCCGCGGAGCGCGGCTGGGGGCCCGGGGCGGTAGCGGACCCCGGCTTTGTGCCGCTGTCCGGCCCCGGGCGGACACAAAGACAGAAGCAGCCCTGGGGAAAGGAGGAGAGAAGAGGGCGGCTTGCGGAGTTTAGGGGGGACGGTATGGGAGGGAAATGAAACCTGGTTCTGGGCGCGATGGAGAAGTGTGTGCGGGTTGAGGCGGGGGGCTCATTGCGAGGCCTTTCTTTTTCTTGTGCAATCTGCACGCACGTTTTGTCTGCCTTGCTGAATGCTGCCGTCGGGGCCACTTGCACAATGTAGCCACGGGAAGGAAAAAGAAATTACTTTCTCGTGCGCGTTTCCCTAAAATACCGCTTTCGGCGAGGTCAGGCTTGTTCCCCACCAGATGACAGACAAGAGCAACAACCGTACCACGTTTATAAGCCGGACGCGGCACCGTGTGCTGACATCGTACATTTATCCACCGGTGTTCAATCGCCCCCTCGGACACTAGCAGTCATTTTCCTTGCCCTGTTGCTAAAAGGAGGCTTTCCGGCTCGCGGTTAGAGTCTTGGAAATTTAGCAAACCATTTTCTGCTAAGTGATTTTCCTTTTCAGAGAGGGAGGTGAAGGGAGAAGTGATGTGGTCTAGCGTGCTTCCATTGAAATGTTGCAACCAAAGATCTCATCACAAGACTTGGTTTCTGTGTTGAGCGGCAGGCAAACGTGCAGACTCTGAGCAGGGATCGGCAGCTCCCAATATCAGTTCAGCATTTTTTTTTCCCCATTTTTGATTCTTTGTTGAATGTGAAGTTTAAGAGTTTCAGAGATGAGGAGATACTTTCTCTAGTGAAAGCAGGTCAGTGGGTGTTGTTTGCCGGCTAATGAGGCCATTCTATTCGCATGTTAATGGCAGGTTGACTTAGTGCAGCGGCGGGTGAGTGTAGTAACAAGTATATTCAGTTGTGTATCTGCATGTGTATTTCACTACGGCGCTTTCTCGGGAGGTTGTAAAATGCAACATAGGACACGGTTGCTGAAGATATTCAACAGGGAGATGGTGGTGGTCAAGAGTCACGAATAAACTTGTGGTAGAGAGGAAACTGACTGAATAGCAGGTGGCAAAACCAACACCGTGATACATGCGGTGTCCGTTTAAGAAACGCCCTTGGAATGGCAGGCTCACCGTAGGCTATAAATCATTCCTTCTCTTATCTTTCGGGAGTTAGGCAAATTTCCTTAAGTGGTGTGTGATGAACATATTGGTTCCTTTTACCAGTAGCACGTTTCTTTGAGCCTTTAGGGCTGCTTGCCCCTCAACTGCCATTACATTTCCCAAAACTTCTTTCGTTCTTGGGGAGTGGGGGTGTATTTCTTTTTCTGGTCACTTCACAATTAATTTCTTGTATCCCTCCAAGTACAGGTAAGCCTATGTAGTTTCCATATAGATTATAATGTGTATATTGTTGCTTTAGCAACAGTAGGTCTGCGATTAGCAACAAAGGTCTGTGACTAACAATGGTCAGGTAAGTTTTTAATGCTGCCATACAGAAACACTGCTTCTTTCAGCTCTTTTTTTTCAAACATGTGGCACTTTAGTTGTTGCTGTTCTTTGACACTTTAGTTTTTAGTTGCTAAATATTTTTTTCAAAGACTCAAATAAAACTGGATATAAAACCTGATACCATTTTACTGCATCTGTGTTAAGACAGTTTGTATATTTGTTTTCTTGTTCTCAAATTATATTCTTGCCATTATATTTAAGTCATGTCTTGAAAACATTAGTAAATCTACTGAGTTAAGAACTTTTGGTCTACCATAGCTGTTGCTGTTAACTCTTTGAAAGAATGTACACATATTGGATTTTGTCCTGCAGAAATCCAGCAATTTGGAACTAATGTAAATAAATCACTGTCGGGCAATGTTTTGTCTCTCTTCCTCTATGTCATGGAAACCATAGTGAGAGCCTTGCCAGTGAAGTCAGAAAACATTTAAATCTAGCAACCAGGATGTAGGGAGGAGGGGAAAAAAGTAAGGGCAAAGACTTGAAAAATAACGGAGCTTAGATGGTGGGACTAAACTACTGTTTACATGAAGTGACTCAAAAGTCATCTCACAGTGTAAATAGGTGTTTCAATTTGGGAAGCTACATCAAAACTTTGAGAATGCATCCAGGGAACCTCAGACAGTGTTTTTTTTACTGCCCATTTCAGGACTAATTATTAATAAATCTTCAAAAGAAGTAAAGTTGAATAGGAGACACAGGCTCCCGAATTTGCCAAACTATCACTCTTCGTAGTAAGGCTTTTAACGAGGACTTTGGCATTGTGCTGATTCCTGGCTTTTAGCCAGGGAAACTGGTATTGTTTTGATATAGTGCGCATGGTCCTAGACTTTGGCATGTCAGCATTGCTTAAAGAACACAAAACATGTGCCCGCTGAGGCGTTATTATGACAAACAGATTTCCAAGGTCTCTTGTTGGCACCCATGCTGCATTGGGTAACAGAAATAGGAGTTTGTAAATGTTTTGGGTTCTGCATACAGAATCAGGAGACCCTGTAGTTTTTGCTGGAGCAGCAACTTAATCTGCCAGAGTTGGAAGGGACCGTTCCCTTTTGCCCCGAGCACTTTAGATGCTGCTGGGACTACATCTCCCGTATGGTTCCTTTAAATACTAGCAACAGTCAGACAGCTCTAAAGAAACAAACAAAAACCAAGCACAACTGCCTCACCGTTCTGGAACAAACCTGCTGCTCAAGTGTTGAAAAACATGAGGTTTGGGTTGAGCTAATATTATGATCCTATTTGGGATTACAGGGAGTACTTCACTTCCAAGTTCATTGCATGGGCAGTAGAGTGATTTTCTCAGAGTGTGCCTAAGCAGTGACTTTAAATCCCTTGCTCTGTTTCATTATGAGTGGAAAATGCGTCTCATGTTTCTACATAAGCCAAATAAGGTCCCTTTTCAAAAGCTGTCCATTTTTCAAGGTGGAATTTCAGATGAGCTGTTAAATTTGGCTTGTCACAGCAAGTGACCCTTCTGCTTCTCTCACTTGACTGCCATACAGTAGCTCTAAGAGTGGTAGCAGTGTCTGTAAGCCAGCTTCACAATTGGACCCCGAGAGTGGTAGAACAAAGTTGCCAAGTTTCAAGTAGAGTTGGTGGTTATCTTAGAAACTCTGCTGAAGAACACAACCACAAAAGATTTTCCCAAATAATATACAGCTCTCTGATTGCTATTAAGGCAGTCAGCCAGCAGCAGTAAGTGTTGTGACATCATTTTGAAAGGCAATGTGCTGGTTCTGAAATGGAGTGGGATGTACTATGATTCATTATTAAAAAAAAAAAAAAAAAAGCTGTAGTTTGAGCAGAGATAAAGCATATGACTGCATCATGGCTGAAAGCCAAGAAGGGAATTATATGAATCAATCACACTTGTAGCATTATTCTGATCCCATACCCCATAAGGCAGTGAATACCTTCTTACTCATTCAGTGATCTTCTGCAGGAAAAAAAAAGCCTTTTGAACACTAAACAAGTAACTAGTAACAAGTTGCCATAGTTCTGGTTGTTGCACTTCAGATCCTCACTGCCTGCATGATCAATTTGCATAGCTCGTCCTTGTATCCCAGATAATAAATTACTACCAATGGAAAGTACCATGAGTAATCACTGCCTTAGTCATCCATTGAGAAGGAGTCACTTCTGCCTTCCCTTAGGGTAGCCAAGTCTCTCTAAATTTTTTTTGTATTCACCCATTTCTCCAAGGAATTGCTCAGTGGGTGAAGACAGAAGTGGTGGGGTTAAGGAATAAAATTCTGAGCCTTCCCCATCAGATGGACTAATCCCAAAGACATCTGATGACTGACCTTGCAAAGTTGTTTGGATTAAAATACTGGGAATGTGCTTTGCATTAAGCAGCAGGGAGTAATAGGAGGAAGGTAGGCAAAAACAAGGTTTGAGAAATGAGAAGAAGAGTTAGCTGTTCTTCCTATGTATCCCACACTGATCTTGAAATTAAGAAACCAAAAAAAATCTGCCCTGCCTTAGAAGATGATAAGAAAGAGTGTTCTACTAGCTGTTCATAAGACAGGATTTTAAATCTGGGGACCACTTAAAGAAAATTGCTGTGCTTTGAAAAACACTCTAACAATTAAAGGCCATAAAGATTTAAATTCCTGTCTATCTTTTCAAGGAGGCTTGTTCATCTTTGTCAAACACCTTCCAGAAAGCTGAATCATCTTAGCAATCTGAACAAAACTTAGGCTGTCCTTCAAAACCAGAATTTTCTGTGGAGCTGTGGATTCCATGTTGGAGTGTTGTTACTCTGAAGCATACATATGGCAAGAAGTCCCAGTAGGATTATTCTTACAAATAAATAAAAGTTTGCAGTATTGAAGCTTCAGATTGACCTAATTCTTGATGTGTGGGTTATATTTTTTTTTCTATGGGGGAAAAAAAATAAAGGCCGCGTTTCCATTGCAGTGTGGAAAGGAGTAAGTTTGTTCTATGCTCACGTTAGGCAAGAAAGGAAAATTCAGCATTGTGATCCTAATCAAGTACAACATATCTTTTAATACCGTTTCAAAGAAGCGAGAAGGTGAGTGACTTAAGATAACCAGGAACAGCTAAAGAACCAAATACCCCTTGGGAGTGTCTTCCAAGGGAACAGGGCAGTAGCCTCAGCACTTTCTGAATAATTACTGTGATCCCATTCAGACAACATGAAATATCTTCATGTGTTCCTACAGCATTACCTCTAACCTCAAATATATCCTGCATGGGTTCCCAGCATATGAATATTGGTTTCAGCAGGTATATGCATGGGGGAGGAGAAGTTTCCAGGTTTAAGCTGATTTTTTTTCTGGATGTATAAAGAGGCTAATGGCTTCTGCATTCTTTACCCACGTGAGCTGACCTATCTTGAAATTTGCATTTCAATGACTAAAATTTAAACAACTTCTCTGGTTAATCTCCTTTCCAATAATGCATAAACAGTCCAAGATTTGTCTTCCAGTGTCCTGGCATGAGTTGCTTTAAGTCATATCACACTGGAAAAGGCTTTGACTCTGCTGCAGAAATACCCTGCTTACCAAGTGTGTAGATCTTTAGGTCAGGAGGATGACTCTCCATGTGGCTGCACGCACGTGGTTAGAGTGTTTACAAACACTGTCCCAGCATCCTCAGCAGCTGCCTTGACGCAGACAGCTAGGACAGAGTTCTAGGAATGTCCCCGGTCCTCACGGGTGGCGGAGGGGAAAAGACACAAAAACCGTGGAGTTTTAAGAAAACATACTGTAGTTTGGGGTTTGGCTGAGCTTTCTGTCTCTGTGCTGCAGTCCTTTGTCAGATGCTGCTGTTTTTCACCCCCACTTGAACGCAATCTGTGCTGTGTCAATGCGTTTGCCTGGAACGGACTGGCTCCAGTTATGAGATGGGAGTTAAGGGAATTGTTGCAATGGTTTCAAATTATTTCCTTGCCCCCATCCCCTTAAAAAAAAAAAAAAAAGGAATTCAATCCCCAAAAGCTTTCATGACAAAGCAGCTCTTTGCAATATAAGAATCCCACTGTAAATGGTTATATACTTTTTTCCTTAATTAGGCATGAGTCACTGCCTGTTAGAATACTAGACCAATTCCCTTTTTAAAGAACTGAAAAGAAATCATGAGTCCTACTAACTTTACAAGTAAAACCAAATAGCTGAAAGTCTTTATTACTTAATGAGACATGTTGACACAAAGAGGCGTTGCTATTACGAAAGCTAATACCACTGCAAGGCAAGGTTTGGATCTCCATTAGACATTAGAAGGTTGGTGGAGATTTCTGTATTTGCTCAACCAAACGAATAATACCTCCCATGGGGGGGTAAAAAAAAAAAAAAAAAGAAGGGGTAAGAAGTGTTGGTAATCATTAGGGTTGTCTTGCCAAGATGATTTCAGAGAGCACTGATGACAATACGTTGTAGCTGGTCAGAAGAACCCAACTGACACTGTGTTTCATGCCTCCCCTGTGGATCTAAACCAAAGCTGTCTCACAGGTTCTGGTCTCTGGAGACACTTGAAGCCTATGCTGTGCATTCACTGAGACCTTATTGAAGGAGGTTCTGGTCCTCATCCAGAGACTTTTTTTCCAGTCACAAAGACACTTTTCAGAACGTGCTGCAGTTTTGCAGCAAATGCTTGTGATGGTGTGCAAAGCACATGGCTTGCTTTACAAAACGAACCCTAAGAACTGATTTTCCTTATAGGGAGAAAGCACTTGACACAAATAGCTCTTGTACATGCTGAATTTGTCTAGATGTGTTGTGGTATTCACCATCATACAAGGCCAGTCCACAGATCTTATTATACATGTGACTTAGCGGTATGTTCACACTGGTTGTTTCCATGGTATGTTAATGTTGGTTACAATCACTGTATTTTTGTTATTACACTCCAGTGGTCTCTTTCTCACCTGTCTTCTTATTTGCAAGACAATTATCTGGGTCACATGCAGAACCTGCTTGTGTTTCACTAGGCTTTTCAACTCCTTTTGTTTTCTTTTCTGACTTCTTTTTGACCCCCAGCTCCCATTACTCTTGCAGCAGCTGGTAGCAAGTAAGAATAAAGCATATATGAGAGAATATGTGACAAAGACATTTCTGAATTTGCGCCAAGTATTTGTTCCTTCTCTTGCCACTTTTAGTGCTGTTAGAGTGATCAAAGGATAAACATTAACCCTGTGCCTGATGCTGACACTTTTGCCCCCAACTTCAGTGTCCTTTAATAACTTTCCCTCTTTGTCCCTTAGCATGAGAGACAACTGTTCATGCAGCACTCACCTCCATTTCATGCCCCTGATGCTTTATTTGTCTTTGTCTAATCTGTTCTTCCAGTGCTACTTCACTTGTGTTTGAAGTCATATACTTTGAAGTTATACAATTTTTATACTGCCAAAGGACACAAAACTCTTTCAGCTCTTATGTAAGCAAAAAAGGAGAAAAGAATGATTGCATATTTCCTTTTGTGTACAAGTAGCATTACTGTCCTGCTTATGATAAAATGAGGAAAATTAATTGTTGCAATAAACGCAGGAGTTGCTTCCCTTCTTCCAAAGTTACTAAAGTTCACAGAAGTGCAAGATTTCCTTGAAGCTCAAAGTGCCTGTATAGCTTCATAAAGGAAGTGCAATTTTTTCCTGAAAGAGAACATATGAAGCCTGAAAAATACATTGGACTCAGCACTCTCTGGGATTTGGAGGAGTGGGTATGTGTCTGTATGTATTACAGACCTTAACATATTTTCTTTCCATATTTTCTTTCTTGTTCCCACTTCTCTCCTTTGCTTGCTTGTCTGATTTCAAGTTTGTCTTCCCAAAATGGTCTGAATTATTACTAAAACTGCAACAATAAAAACCAAGAAAGTTGAGCAACTGAAAAGGATCAGAATTAACACTTATATAACCAGTAGACATCTGGGGGAAAGAAAACCTGTGCTAGTGAGTCCCCATTCAATGCAGTCAGTTTATGAGTGTACACACCACATACCCTGAAGCAAGTGAAAATATTGACTAAATAGAGAAAAGCAGTCTTGATATTTACAAACACGAAAAATTCACTAAACGGAAAAATACAGTCTTTCAGTTCTATGTGGTTTCTATGGTTCTTCCCATAATGTCCACAGAAGATTTGTTCTCTTTAAATGAGTTTGGACCTGTACTTTTGTGCTTCCTTGTAATCCTTAAAGCAGAGAAGCAGTAGCTTTTGTGGGTGTGAAAAATGTAGCAGGAAAACTAAGAATTGAGCTGATTTATTTTCTTTCTCTCTATTGCTACTTGTAGTGCCTGGGAAGGGAGAGACCAGGCAGGAAAACAGATTTTTGTATATTTTTCCACTGTGCCTATGTTGTGCAATTGACACAAAGTTAGGTGTAGGAGGCTTTCTTTTTCCCTAGTGCTGTCAGCTGACTTGTGATCCTGCAAACTAATGGCAGCCCTTGCCATTTTCACAAAGCCCTATTCATTTTCCTTGGGCTCACAGATCTGTAACGGTCTGCCTATGCAAAGACACTTGCAGGAGTGAGGCACCTCATCAGTCACATACTTGTAGCAACTGAAAGAAAAAAAAAAAGTAATCTTGGAGGTGTTTTTCCTTCTCTGAGGGAGGACGGAGAGGAAACAGAGGGAAAGATTTAGAGGCAACTATAGAAGCTACAAACTAATTTGTACTCATTAAAAAAAAAAACAAAAACAAAAACCCAAACTTTTCAAAGCAGTTGCAATCTAACTTTTTTTTTTTTTTTTGCTCTAAAATATAAACTCTAGCTGATGGATTGGAAAGAATGAGTCTTTAACTGAGTAACTACTTTTTCTTGAAGCAAGTGCTGCTAGCTAGTTGGAGATATTTTGCTGGACAAGCTGGAGCATGAGTCTAATTCAAGATGGCAACTCCAATGCTTCTAAATATAAGGAGAGTGGATGAGTGGATGGAGTGAAATTAATTAATGCACATTAGGAGGCACCTCATATCCCAGCAATGAAACAGAATCCCATTGTGATTGGGGCTGTACAAACATGAGCCATTTTTGTTTTGTTTTGCTATTTAATTTAGTGAATGAAACAGTGAAAAGGGGTCTGGCAGTGCACAAGGGGCCAGAGCATTAGTAATTTGTTTCTCATGCAAAGCAGAAGCAGCCAACTCCCTTCCAAAACTCTAAATATTTGCAGCAAATAAAGCAAAGCTGCTGTTGCTACCTATTCTATGTGTGTGTTGAGAGGAGTTCCTAAACAGCATTGCTGCAGTCTTTTCCCTAGGGTGCTAATAATGAGTGGGCAAAATGTGCAAAGAGTAAGAGAAAGAGTACAAAACTAATAACCAACAACTGAGAGCCAAAGCACACACAGATCACACAACGTGGTACAAACCCTGCTGGAGCCATTCATTTTACTGCTTTTTTTTTTTTCCTCCTTTCTTTTTAACCCTAAAAGACACACAGGAAAGCTGTGGTATAGCTGGGAACTAAACCCATATCTCCTAAGCCCCAGTGTTTTATCCATGATACACTCCTTCCTGCTCATTCAGAGGTTTACAGATAATTTTCTCTGGTTACTAAGATAACAGAAGTATCAATTTTAAGAAACAGAAACTAGACTCAGAAACAAGTAGCTTTTCACCTTTGTTTTTTGGTGTGTTTTTTTTTTTTTCCCCCTAGAAATTGGTTTTCAATAGCATTTTCTGTTGATCAACTACATGTTCTTTTTTTTTCTGCACAAGCCTTTGGACCTTTAAACCAGTAGTGCTCACCCAAAACAATCCAAAAAATTAAATACTGCTTTTTGTCTTCTCAGGGAAGAGGATGTCTTTCTGCACATTGCTATGGCTGAAGCACTGTTGAAACCCTCCGCTCCAAGTGAGAAAAGGGTGCAGGAAAGGATGTTATCTCAGTTTTACTGACACTGCAGATGCCTTCATGCACCTCCAAAGAAATAAGCAAACTCTCACAATCAGCTAATTATAATTAGAAATGGTGTGTTGTGTCAGTTAATTGCAGTGTGTGAAATGGAGTTGTGTAATGTCATTTCAATAAGTGGGTACTCCAGTAACTCCCATTAACCATTAATACCCTTGATCCTTCTATTCATTCAGGCAAGATTTCTCAGTCTGCAAACTGTTCCTGTACATCAGCCCCAAACTATCACTCAACTCTTGTTTTGATCTGTTTTATCAATTCAAGGTTTGTTGGGGTTCACAAACCCTCACACTGACATCATACTTGGTAGCAGAGCTCAAAGGAAAGAAGAAAAACGCAACAAACCCAATTTTAATTTGTTGTCAGAAATCTCTCTGCAGAAGATGGGATGCACAGACCTGTGGAGGTGACAGAACATAAGCAGCATTCATAGCTTTCTATGCAACAGTCACTTTTTATCTCCTAGACCTGAAATGGAGACAGCCAAGACTGGTCTTTGGGAGTTCCTTTGCTGTGGGTACTCAATAACTGAGCCTGCCTGGTTTGGTATGTAGTGTGTTTAAGTGAGAGCCTGCCCTAAGTAACGTCAGCACATTCAGAGACTCATGATACAATCCATGACAAAATCCATTTGGACATAAAATCCAATGGGCAATATAGCTCATGCAGCATCTCTGGATGCTGACGAAATCAGTTGGCCATGAAGGACAGATGGATTTTTCCCTGCTGTGATCAGAAAGCTGATAATAGTGCTGCAAACTACCTTGGAACAAGACAGAGTGGGAGACTTTTCCCCAGCTGCTCCTCTCCCCCAGCAGTTTGGAGGTTTGTCCAGCCCAGCCCCACAATGCTCGCGTGCACGTGGCCGTGCTGTTTACAAACACCCTCCCAGGCATCCTCGAGGTGCTGCATAAAAGGCAAGAGGGTGCCACACTGCGGGGCCCAGCTCCCTTCACATGGCAGTCATGACTGAAGGCAGTGCTGTGATGGGCTGGCACAGACTACTAGTTCATCTGGGTTTGCTTGGTTTCCATTTAAGCAATATTCTTGCTAGGGGTTCAGAACGAGGTCATCCATGGTGAGTTGAAAATAGAAACTTCATTGCTTGATAGAGTAATAGTGCTGGAGAACAGTAGCTAGACATGCAGAACAGTGAGAAAGGTACTTCTCTGCTTTCCAGAGACACTACTAGAGAACTGAGTAATAGGGCAGGATTTCAGAAAGCCTGTGGAAGTGAATGGGCACCTTTTTATTATTTCCCACTAAAAACTGGGGACTGCTTTTTGTGCAGGTTTAAAAGACAGGTCTCAAGGAAACACAAGTAGCATGTAGCAGCTGGTTTTTGGAACAGTTGCATTATCTCTCAGAGAGGACTGCCTTGGTTTTGCTTTGTTTTTGTAGGCCATTGGCACACAGCAAGAAGGAGATTTGAACAGCTGTGTGTTGTTGCATTAAACAGCCTCCCATAGCTGAGGCACAAAAAGACAAAGCACGCTTCTTTCCAGCTACTCAGCTAAAATGGTATTGGCTTACGTTTTGCTGCCCTCCTCATGAGTTCAGAGTTCAAGGATTCATGTATCTACTGTACCTTGAGTTCAGATAACAAGATATAACTACACAGAGGGGAAACAAACAGAAAAGTCCATGTTCTTCAAAGACGAGCATTTTTCTGTACGTGTTGCCCTGTTTTGTTTCGGGGTGTGCACTGTTTATTCTTCTTTTGTTTTACTCTCCCTCCCGGTGCCCTCTCCAGCTTACCCTCTGCTGCGTGCACACCCTTTTCAGCCTCCTTGCTGGCTTGCCTGGCCCAGAATTGCAGACTCAGCAGGGGCTGGTAACACTTTAACTCTTTGTCCTATTCTCAGCTCTTCCAGCAAAGGTCAAAGCAAATGAGACTTAGAGCTGCACTTGAAATAGAGCTGGTATAGCAGGGAGAGACAGTGACCACAGACTGTGTCCCCCCCCCGGGCCCCAATTCCTGCATTGTTTTTTTTTTTTTTCTTGAAAGGTATAAAGTGCATGTCCATGGTGAGGTGAAACTCTCCATAGGCTTTGGGTGGCGGTGCCTGCTAATTTCTCATTAAGAGGAAATGAAAGACTTGTGACTTTTGTTTGTACTGGCTGTATCTAGCTTCATGCAACCTCTACCGATAAACAGAAATAATTTAGGAGTTACTTCCTCAAATGCCTGAAACGTGGTCTTAATTTCGTCCATGCAAAGCCAGCAAAAAGCTATTACGGACACGAAGTCTTGGTTATCTGTTTTTGAAGTCATTTTGGAAACTTTGGCAATGTGCCCTCATACAATTCTTTTTCCTAATAGCCATAGTTTTGCATTGTGTTGTGGGACCATGCTGGCTCCAATTTCAGTGACTTTGGGCAGAAATTTGTTTTATTTTTCTTGAGAACAGTTTAGCACTGCCCTTTGCTGTCTGGATGCCATCAACATTAGCACAGATCCACGTGTGCCATGTACAGGAAGAAGGTTCCCATTTGCCCTTCAAACAACCCGCCACGGCATTTCACAGGATTGAGGGGCACGCGCCAGCAAGAGAGTTGGCGCTAGCTGGCTTAGCTAACGTCGATGCTGGCGCCAAGGTTTACCTCTCTGCTTGGCGCTCCAGGTCATGCTGGTGTCTCGCCACGTGCTTACGCGCACATGGCAGCAGTGTTTACAAACATGACCCCAGAACTCTTACGGGCAGTTATGAAAGAGCCAACAAATGCCACATCCCACGCGCCAGGGTGACCTAGATCACCAGTACTGGAAGTGAATAGCGAAGTGCTCGAACCAAACACAGGCTCTGAGAGCACATTGGATGTTTGAGCTGGATGATTTTGATCCCAAACTGTTCCATAATATCTTTGCCACCATGAGAGAGTTTTCGACTGTAAACTAAAAATAGCTACTATTAACTAGCAGGAGCGGCGGGTGAGTGATTCAGCAACTCGAGGATAGGAGTGACTTCTGCAGCGTAAGTCTGTTTCTGTGTTAACTGACTCAGAAAGTGCAAAGTGGGAAGGAACTGCAAAGCTGGCTTACTTCGGCTGAAACAAAAGAACACCATCACTGTGCGGTTCCTGACCGACAGTTCCTTTTTTATTCCTTTGTTAACACTTGCACTGAGGCACTAATGCTTTTTAGTCAGGTTGTGACTATCCATTTAGGAAAAAGATGCCCAAGTAGTTTCAAAGGACATACCTCCAGCTACAAAATACAAATACTACTGCACAGTTGACTTGGTGTTTTGATATGGGCCTTAAGAAAAAAATGCATAGCTGGAACATGCCTTTAGCAAATTAGGCACCGTATGCTCAACCATCAAATGTCCACATTCTATCTTCATATATATTTTTCACAACTCACTTTTGGACACAGTAGATTCGTTAGCCTTGAAGTTCTTCAAAGAAGTTTGTATTTTCCTCCAAATTACTCTAAAGCAGTTTCCCTCCTAGAAGTTCATAGTTTATTGTAAAATGGAAGTATGTGGTCAGACGATTTTTTTTTTGACATTCTAATGCTCTTGAAGTTTTCTCGGCAACACATGTATGTAGAGGAAAGATAGGCTTTCTTGAAAAAGCTGTTAAACTAGCAAACATAACCTATGCTTGTTAATAAATCACTTCTAATATTTATTTTTAGAATTAAAGAATTTAATCCTAGCTTTACAAAACCCTACTAAAAGATAAAAGATTTTTTTCATCCCCTCCTAAATAGAAAGATTGACATTTCAGAAGCAGACGAGATGGTAGAAAGAAGGTAGATCTATTTTTTATTAGTTACTATGATACATCTCAGTGTTTGTAAATACTGGAATGACAGAGCCCTTAGGAGAAATGCACTAGGAGCTTCTCTGTGCCTCTTCTACAATGACATTCAATCACATTACTGAATGAAACTTTTGTAAGTATAAAGCTAGTCCATAGTCTTCACCTTTTCCGTTCATACCCATGGCAGCTCTGCAGTAGAGTTGTCAGAGCTTCTGCAGAGTCTTTTTAACTTTGTAAACAAAATAAAACAGAGACTGACATGTCCACTCCTGCTTAGTTGCCAACTCATTTCATGTGGTCAGATAGCTTTAACCTGAGCAGGTTAAGTGCTCTGCAGGTCAGCCCTGGTTTTGTCCAGCCTCCTAGCTGATTTTTAATGTTGCATTCAGAATGTTAGCAAATGTGCTTGTGTCACTTACTGAAGTTTTTTCACTGCTGAGTGTGCATTACACTGTACATAATAGACCTAGAAATAAGAATGGAAGTACTGAAAATAGGTCACTGCTGTGTTCCCATTTTAAGAGTTTTTGTGGCGTTTCTCCTCCTGAGGAAAGCAAATCCACCTTACTGTGAAACTGTACCAGTATGGGCAGACCCAGAGAAAGGACAAGAGCCATACTATAACATCTTCTCTATATGTATATAGCTTTTTTCCTGAGTACACCATTGTCCATATTCTGGAATCTTCCTGCAGAAGCCCCAAAGTGCTTTTTAAAATATTCTGAATTAGAAAGTACTGAGGTTGACAATGACTTAGTTTTTCTCTACTTATGATGTCTGTGGGCTTTACCCAGTACATGTAACTTAAATGTCTAAGATCTATGTGGACACACAAATTGTCTGGTGCATCTTTGCCTAAGACAACCTTCTAATTATTACTATTTAGGGTATTTTCTTCTTTTATATGGAGAGTTTATATTAGTCACCCAATTAAGAAAATATAAGGAAAGAAATGCTGCGTATAATGAAGAGTATTTTATTCAATGCTTTTAGTTGGGGGCAGAATGGAAGCAAACAGTGTAAGATTACCATTGTATGCTAGAGGGTGAATACCACCATTGTGTCAGTTTAGATGAGTATCTCAGAATAAATACAGACTCTGTCATGAGTTTGTCCTCTAGGTAAAGAAGTAATGGAAATCTTGTTTAACAAGTTCAGCAAAAGGCACACCTAAAGTTTAATTATGTCTTCAGATGCATGGGCGCAATCCTTACTGATGAGTTTTACCTAACTACCAGAGAAGGGGGTTGGGAGATAGGATTTTTCTTACAGTTAGAACATACACTGATCAATAGTCATGTCAGCGCATAACCTGGGGAAAACAATCCCTTGGCATAACAAACAGCTGTCCCCAGCCATAACTGTCTCTGCCTTGTATGTGTGTGAGTGAGAGATTATTCACCAATTTGTAACCTTCTGCCAATGCTCTTCTCCCCCCTTCAAAAGCCCATGTACAAAAAAAGCAGGGGGAGATGGGGAAGAGATGAAATAGTGCTTGTGGTATTTACCTAAGATATTTTTCACTGTTGTCTCTTGGAGCTGGGAATCTTGGATAGGATCTGAATTGTGCTACCAAAATTTACAGCACTGAAAGAGGCAGCGGGAGGATGCCCTGACCCATGAGGTAAACAGACGACGACCACATTGTTCCTCTCTCTTACTCATTGCTTTCTCAGCAGAACATGGTTTCTTAACAGACCAACTGCTTATTCTTTTTGAGCACAGAGGAAATACACAGAAAACCTGCTGGATAACACATTAAGCTATGTTAACAACTGTCCACAGCATTCAAGGGCAAGCTGGGAGCATGCAACAGGCATACAGAATATCTGCTCAGTATAAGCCACAGGAAAAAATGCTTCACATCACTTTGCTTCAAAACAAGTCCTGTTAATTCAAGAGTCACAAGAATTACAATGTATGCAAACCAGAACAAAAACAATGAAAGGAACAAGGAGTATCTTCCATTTTTACAGTAGTGGGGAATGTATAGGGGAAATGGCCAGAGATGTTCTTAGGAAAGCAAGGAAATCTCACATTATAGAGTAAGTTTGAAAAAATAAGTTAGCTGAGCCTGCCAGCAATGGCTCTTCTTCATGTTCATGGGATTAAACCAGCTAGGTACTGATGCTTCTTCCCATGTCTTTCAGTACTACAAGAAACACTCCTATGCTTTGCCTACCAGCCTGCCTTTGGCTGTCGCTGACCTCCAAAGCTTCAAAATATGATTAAACCCTCATTTCTAGAAGCCAAATTATACATCAGGGAAAAAAAAAAAGCAGCAGTCTTTATTATGTAACAGGCAAATGGCAGAAACTGATCTCTCTTGAGATACACCAGGAACAGCAAAATCAGGCCTTCTCTTCTGCTTGTGCTTCACTATCATGGCAGCTTTTTTTTTTTTTTCCTAATTATTTTACTTTGCTGTAGGTTCAAGAGTGAAAAGAAAGGGCATCTTACACATGGCAAATATCATGAAACTCACATTAAAGAATATTCTCTGGTATAGTTCTGATGCGGAAAACTGGGATTTGTTTAATTTGGGGGGGCAAAGAGTACTCGGGGTCTTTCATTTGTGAGGCACATATGGCCTGTGCAAATTTGCTTGCATCCTTGTCCAGGAAAATTGTCACTGGGATATACTAAATGGAATTTTTCTGTACCAGTGCAGAGCACTGAGAAGTTGTTCCTAAAAGTTTTATTAAATAGTTATGGAAGAAACCGTTTAATACATTTTCTTCTCACACACTAAATAAATCCTGCCTGTGACTTTTGACAAATACTTGGACAATCTGCTCCAGAAGACTTCTGCTAGTGGAGATTCTGTATTCTTTCAAATCTTGTTTTGACCAATTTTTTTGGACAGGTATAGCATTGCAGCTGAGACCTTACCAAGGCTGAGAAGAAAGGTAACTTAATGTTTGACAAAGGCTTATAAATAGAACTACAGCCTGTGAAAATTTGCCGTTTTTTCTCAAAAAGATAGATATCAGCTCTTCAGCTCAATAGTCACTGTAACTCCAAGAACTGCTGTTCCTCATTTGGTGTTTGTGCTCATGGTTGTTACTGCCTTTTGAGGCATTGCTCTTGGGTTACCAATATGAGCAACCTCAGGAGAACTGCAGAACAAAAAAGCTACTGTGTCAAAACAGAGAAGTTGGTGTCAGCAAGGAGGAAGAAATGCATACTGGGGAAATTGTAAAATAAGGAATTACACATTTTTGTGAGGGTCTGGTGATCCACTAGACTGAGTTTCTTGGACAAGAACCATCTCTGTATTATCTGGGCACACTGCTGCTATACCATGCATAATGCAGAGTTCTCTCCTACGGAAGAAGATCTGGACAGTATCATAAACAGCTTAGTGCAGGCACTTGCTCAGTGTGACAGTAAAGAGCAGTGGGAAAACCAGATGCAGTACAGTACTTAGTAATATGTAAGGTTTTGTTAAGCTGTAGTTGGTGGAGGTGGAAGCATGTTTTAGAAAACACAAAACATGAGAAAAGATTTTTCTTGAGTTACAGTGCCAAAGGTGCATGGTTTTGCCATGGCAAGACCTGAATTCTCCTTCTCTAGTTCAGGGAAATTTTCAGATGAAATTTGCAAATTATGCATGTTCTCATGTATTCTGACCCCAAATACAATAGCCTGTGCTGGGGCAGAGCCTCAGAATGGGCAGCACAGGACAAGGGAGCAGGAAGTAGAGCACAGTGAAAATAAGGTTGGAGTGGTGAGATAGATACCATTCCTTAAAGGCAGAGAAGGGCTCTCAGGAGCTTACCTTTGGCTCTCCAGCACAGTTTGAAGAGAGAGAGTATTTGAAGAAGTAACAGCCAACATATTTCAAATTGCTGAAAGGGTGTGCTTATTCTAAAGACCTTGGTGACCTAACCTGCTGCTGATGCAGGTTCTTTTGTAAGGAGCAGGCATTTCTTTGAATTAGGACAGTTGTCTAGGCTCCTGATCCTTAGCATACAATCTTCTGGAGGCTTTGAGTCTTACGGTTTTGTCTGTAAGCTAGAGGTTGCTGAATGTATTACTGACTGTTTATACCTCCATCTGAGGCATCTGCCCTTTAGCAGACTGTGACAAAATTGGACAGTTATTTGCTCAAGTGTGGCACTTCTCAGCTGCTGCTGGCTGTTTCCTTGCATGCTCCCTCCTCTCAAGGCTTTGCCACAGTATGTCTGAGAGTACTGCTGTGAAAACAGGGTCAGGAAAATCTATTAGGAGGAACATATGCAAGATGACCACCTGCCCCTAGAAGCTATTCATTTTTTTTTTGTTTTGCAACATCAAGAAAGTTGTAATTAATGCCACCAGCAGCTAGTGTGGTCACTCACAGTTCTTTGTAAAGCAGTAGCACGATCTGGTAAATTACATGAAAAGAACAAACCAGTTCTTTTTTTAAAGATTAGACTGAGGAACAGGGAAAAAACTCTCTCCTGTAGTTCTCTTCTTTTGTTTCTAGTTCCAATATTTAATAAATGTGCTATTGTTTTAAGTTAGACCTGATGGTCTTGGAAGTTAATATTTAAAGCAGATGGCTGTAGTGCTTTAATAAGATGGTTACTATAGAAACACAGCACTGTGAAAGCAATAGTTTCTGTAATGCATGGTCTCACTAAACATGTTAAAGACTCTTGGTCTACATGTAGCAGGCCCAAAGAGGATAACCAAGAAATGGAACAGAAAGATAGCATGTCTGCGTGGAGTATTTACTTCAGCTGGGGTCCACTTCAACCTAGCTGGATAGCTAACATTTTTGTGGTGTGCTAAGGAGCTGCTTGAAACAACATGAAACATGAGAGGAGAGATAAGCAAAAATATTGATGGAGATGACTGTTGGCAGGAGACAGATCATTTCAGTTATCTTTTTTTGGAAGGTGAATTGGACTCAAACATTAATACAAACAAATGTAAAAGCACAACACACCCACAAACAGTTAGCTAATACACCCAAATATTTACTTTGCAATCCTCAGCCTTTTTGTTGACTTCATCCTTGCATATCTAACACTGCAGCCTAATGCATGGAGGAAGGACGCATAATTTACTTTCAGGGATTTGGGCTTTTTACTACTGCTTCCAGTTTTCTTTATTCTGCCAAAAGTGCTTTAACCTGAAAGTAGCTAAATGCCTCTGCATGTTCCACAGGATTTTACAGCCTATGACACAGACCTCAGAAATCCTTTTAAAATGTTAATTATATATATGAATATGAGTTTGCACTAAATCAGGATATTCAAGGGGGGATAATGACAGTCTTTCTGGAAGGGTGACTGGTTCTCCTGTGCAGAACTGGGCAGGAAAATGCTGCCTCATCTGCCTGTGTCTCTCCCTCCAGGGAACTGAGAAGTATTTTTCAGCAGCCACAAATACATGGAGGTTGTGGAACTGAAGAAGCTATGAAGCAAACAAGGTTTCAAAGCAACAGTAACCTGATGTAAAGATAGCACTTGTGAGAAACGTCCATCCTTTCATAAAACCTGGCCATCCTGCTGGAACTCCTGTCTTGTGGTATAGCTAGCAACAGTGCTGTTCTGGACTGGATTCAGAGGGAACTGGAGACAGTCTGGGCATTTTCTTTGCTTCATCTTTTCTCTTGTTCCTTTCTTTTCTCAACTCAGCAGGTGTTTGTGCTTGCATGTTTTTGCTTCCCTTTGTAGTTTAAAACACCTGAGCTGGGCAGGCCTGGTTGCAGGGTTTGCCTCTTTGATGAAGCTGAGCTGAGAGGAAGAAGGGGGCAAACACTGTGAGAAACACTCAGCTAATAGGATTTTTCTCTACTCTGAGACTTAACTTGTTTCACTGGGTTTCTCTGTGGTCATACCCGATTCCTCTGTGGACTTTTTTTATGATTTAAAATTTTCAGAGGTAGAAAACATATATCTAAAATGCCTTCCACCTTTCTGCTTTGTCACTATGGTTCTCACCACAATCATCCTCTACACAACAGACAAAGTACATTTCACCTATTTTGCATTGTCCTTTAATTTCTTTCCTTGGAAATATTCAAATATTATACCTCATCTGACCTGTGGGCTCAGCCTGCCTTATTCCTGGTTGTTTTTTTTTTCTCTCTCACCCCTGTGAAATATTACTGTGAGCAGCACTGCCCACAGCTTTGCAAATTTAGCAAGTCTAGAAGTCAGAGGTATTCCCTGCCCTGCTTTACATATTGTCTGCTTTGCTTTAGGTGTATTTATAGCACAGAAGTAGGGCTACAGACAAATACTCTGAAACAAATATCAAGCCCTTCAGTAATTCTTCAGTACAGCATTCAAAGCCCATGGGTGAAGAAACTCACCCTCAGACTGACTCCACATGCTCTTACATGTACACTAAATACACAGACACAGTACACAAAAACAGACAGAGTATCTCTGTCTCTATTTTCATAACAGGAATATTCTTAGGCATGACATATTATGAAGGAACTCTGCCCAGCTGCACTCAGGATGGATGGGGCAGGCTATTTTGGGTTATTACACAGCACTACTCAAAAAAGAAAGCTTTGTAGCATGCAGGTGAAATCTTACCAGGAAAATCTGGCCCTGGGACACCAGCAAAAGGAGCCCTAAGGAAACAGGTAGCCCTGTGGTCTACATAATTTAGCCCTGGACCTACTCAGTGATCTCAGTAGGGCTTACTTGCTGCATGAACACCTGTTTCCAGCCCTAGCTGTTCCATGCAGGACTGTAGTCCCTGCACTGAAAAGCTTTCCCCCCCTTTTCCCTTCATTAACCATAGACCTGAGCATATGCACTTTTCCATGGTGATTAGCTAATCTCACAAATAACGTCGTTGACTGCAGTGAGATTACATGTGGTTTTAACTGCATCCATGGAAAAAACTCAAAATATAGCCCTTTGAGAAGAAACAGATAACAGTGGAGTCAAAGGTATATTATATGTCCTTACAGTATCTAACAGAAGGAGGCCTCTAGCTTAGCTGAGGCCCGAAGACGTTGCTGTGGTACGTTGATAGCACATAAATATTTTTCCTCTGTAATCTGTTAATTATTTTTAAGTGCGAATACTTGGTAGATGCGCAAAACTCTGGGCCCCACCAAGTGACACAATATAAAGTCAAGAAAATCCTTGCACCCTAGAGCTTAAAATGCTGCTTTTATGGTAGGATACAAGAGTCAGAAGAGTCAGAGAGCTCTTTGTAGGAAGATAACAATGGAAAAAAAACAAACCCAGGCTTAGCATGGCTGGCAGTAATAACATTTTGCCACTTCTCTGTGGTGCGGTGGCTTGTTCACACAAGCAGAAAAAGCAAAAGTCTGGTGATCAGAACCTCTGGGAGTAATGCTGTTGTGATTATCTCATAATACTATCTGCATTACTCCTAAAGGGCTGGAAATCTTTTACATTGAGGAAGTCATAATTAAATGTGATCCCACTGCAGTCAGTGGAGCTATTTGTGGAATTAACTAATCACCGTTATGAGTAAGGGGCTCATAAGTCAGCCAGGAGTTACTGTGGGAAACCTCTGTGGGTTAAACTGAAAGCTGTTGAGAAATGTTGGTATTTAAATGGCAGACACAGTAACTCAAGAACAAGGGGAATAAGAAACTGTGCTTCTAACATTTCCTGGCATATGACAGTTTTGATAAGGGGATTACTTTAAACAAAATTCTCAGTCTCAAGTATGTTCATAGCTTTAATTAGACCAAGCATAGATGGAAATTCACAGTCTGCTTAACTTTCTATTTAAATCTCTCTGATATGTTCCCTTTGCACACCTGTTTGAAAGAAAGTGTGAGTGGAAAGAATAACCTTGTGGTGCTCTTTCAAGCTTTCACTGCACAAGGTAGGGGCTAGGTCTGGGTCTGGTAAGTTGTCTTAGTTGTATTAGACTAATATTTCACTAGAGAATTGGAGTCTGTGGAGAATGCTTGTTAGTGGTTGCACAGGCAGCTTTAATTAAGGGGCTACAAGAGGATACTGTAACCTAAGCATCATGAGGACTCTAGATCTACTAGCTAAGTCTTACGAAGTGCCATGACAATATGCAACTAATATATAATCCTGACACAGTTCTGTGTGCAAACTGTATTTGCTCGAGTAAAAATACACTGTTCACTCTTCACTTGTCTGAAATCACAAATTTGAATGTTACAAGCTAAGGGTGTTATCCTCACAGGAGAAAGTATCACTACCAAGTTTTTAAAGGCAATTTCACATTGACTTTGCAATGCATTCCGTGTTTGCTGAAGGGGGTCTTAAGTTGAATTTTGAAAAAACATATGCAAGCAGGCTGAAGATGCTTAAAAAAAAAAAAAATTACCTTATGTGGTAAAAATAAAGGCCTGAAGTGGCAGCTAACAGATTGCAGCATTGAGAGGCTTACACAGCTGTACCACCAGACCTACCAACCTGACCAAGGAGACCACAACCCACGAGCTATGTTTTAAACTGCAGGCATTGCGTATGTGCTGATGTTCTTTTTATACCTAAAGTCGGAAAAGATCTTCTCACAAGAAGATGTAACCACATGAGAAGAGTCTTGATTTGTTAACAACAACAAAAAAAAGTACACTCCTCAAACACTCCCACTGCACACCCATAAATATAGTGCTCTTTGAATTTAATTCTAAACCCACCGAAGTGACTAAAACAAATCTGATTTCAGTGATCTCAAGATCATTAAGTCTGATTAAGCAAATGCTGCCCAAGTGTAAGGATATGAAGAACTGCACTGACTTTTCATTAGAAAGCTCCCATTAAAAATCTCACTTGATTTGTGTTTCTAATGAGCCCATCAGCCTTCAGGATCAAAGCTTCCAATGATTTATACTTTAGCAGCAAGCTTGTGTGGATGCTGAGTATTCTTTTTTCTCTGCCTGCTGCCTTCCCTTCTCCCCCTTCTCCCTCCCCCTTATTTACTCTGTTCTTTTCCTATCAGTACGTGCCACTGTACTGTACATTGTGCAGTTGCATTACCATTTATCTGATGGAACTGAAAGCCTAGATCTTTCTGTCTAACTTTTGTGAGCCAAGTTTTAAAAGCTTCTCCTTCCCCGCCTCCCAGATCCCTTCAGGGAAGAAGCAATATGAACAAGAATACGCACAGATCTCTCAAGAATACAAATTATGTTCTGAACAGAAAGTTGGCTCATGCATGTCAATTACTTGTTGCAAAGAATAAAACATTCACCTATAGTTAACCTTTAGAGAGAATGAAAAAAATAAAGGTATTGCTTGCTATATGCTATTTACTAAAGTGGTAACTGGCAGGACGAACTGTAGAGGAGAAAAAAAAAGATGCTATAGAGGATTCTGGGGAGTAATTTTGAGCCAGTGGAGAGAGAAAAAGTCTCAGAGCAAAAGACAAAATTGATTTGTTGCCAGGGTGTTCAACAAGGGAAGAAGAGACATGCTCAGCAGTGGTGTTTAATTGTCCTTTTTATACTCACTGCACTCTCTGTAGTCAGGCAGAAAAACCACCCAGTCCTGAGTCAAGTGATACAAATGCATAAGAGTTTTGTCCTGCCTAATCCAATAGTGCTGCTTAAGCTCATTGCTTACGTGTGTTAATTAATATGTGATTTTTTTGTCACTTGGAGATGTACTGTGGATGAGTTACTTCAGAAAAAGCCTGTTTCTGGAGCATCTACTAGTATGTGCCTTTCAAAATGCTTTTGCTGTTAGGTGAAGAGGATTCCTCTCTTTGTATTAATTCAAGTGGCATTTTAGGCTTGCTTTTAAAATTTACTTATTGCGTATTTTTGCCCTCCATTGTGGGTTCTCAAAGCAGTAATATCTCCAGGAGAAGATTGCATTGGCCTGTAGTGACACAATTGTAAATCTGCCACTTTCAGTAGACAAATTAGTATACTCTATGACTTACTCATGTAAACATCTGGAAAAGTAATAATTAGGTGGGCAGGGGGAATGGAAATTGCCTAGCCATTAGTAAGAGCATCAGAGCTGTTGGACAAGATGATGAAGCGTGCTGCCAACAGAAATCAGATAAAAAAAATCTTGTGAAGATGCATAAATGCAACTAGAGCACTTAAGTTTGAAATTTCTTTTTGCCCAATGTTCATGAGAAACTGGACCTGACTCATTTCTCCTCTTGTTTCCAACCCATGCTGCTCCACAGTGCCAGGGAGGATAGACTCACAGCCTTCACACTGAAATGATGTGCTGTAGACATCTTCACCCATGGTGAGGCCCAAAACATCCACTACAGTTTGGTGGATTAATAAATCTCTTAAGACACACTATCAGCTACAAATTAATAGTGACTTTTAACTTTTTTCTTCTTCTGTTTTTAAGAATAGAATTATTATTTGCTTGGGATCTGCCTGATGTCTGTGTACAGGTATAAAGCCTGGCTTAATAACAGAAGCCAATGACTTCTCTTTTCACAGTCCAGACCCAAGTGACAAATTGACATGTGAGGTTATTTGGTAGTCTAGATCATGACCTGATGGTGTGTGCCTCAAAAGGCACGAGGAGAAGTTCAGTCCCACACTTGCTGCAGACGCTCACATTCCTGAGAGAGAGCGACTGGTGCATACGTGTAATATTACCCATGGTGACAATCAGGTGATGGGAATGTGCCTGGGATTGCTCAGGTCTTTATATTACTCTTGACTTCTGGTCACCTTCTGGAGGTGAAATCAGAGCTAGTTGTGCAAATGAGATAACAAGGGATGCAGCAACTGCAATAAGTCATTCCTGGTTTGTTTGGAGTGGAAGGTGTTAAATAAGGGCATTTCCTTCTTCAGGAAATGGGTACTTGCAACAGAAAGTTATTTTTAGTCACTCTGTACTCCAGGAGTTGATACATAGAGCTCTGACCTGCCTGCTGATAACACATTACCTCATTTGCAGCTCCACTGTTGACGTGCACTCCACTATGTCCTTGCTTGAACCTGGCAGGCACTGTGTGGTACAGTTGTCATGGCATTGTCTGAAGGATTAAACTGCAGCAATGAGGTTGCTGTTCAGACTGACACAGAAACCCCAAACAAACTCTAGGCAGCAACGTCTCTTAGCAGTGAAGCATGAGGGGACAGGCTCACATCTACATCCTACCAAAAATATCTGAAACAGTGCCGTTTTACAGCAGCACAGCTGGCACAGTCTCATTGTGCTAGTGTCATTACTCAGACCTTAAGTCAGAACTCAATCAGTAGGGCTCTGATGAATCTGTGGAGCGACCCCAATCTACAGCAGCTTGACATCTGCCCTTATCTTCTCCATTTCTTGCAAAATTACCAGATTATTTTTGGTCAAGGCAGACAGGGCATCTTCCGCAAGTGTTCAGCCTCCTTAGAAAGCTGGTCACGAATGGGCAACGACTACCTAACGGGCTCCTTTCCTCCTTTCTGCCAGGCCTTCACTGCTGCCAGCACAGCGCCACATCCATCTGGACAGCCAGACGAGTCACTCCCGTTGGAGGCAGCCCGGCTGCCTTTCCATGACTTGGCGCGGGGATGGTGTGGCGGCGTGCCGATCGGCTGGAAGCCTTCCTCTGGGAGTACGCACGTCACCTCTGTGGCATGCTCGCCATCCCTTGGCCCGAGGCCCACGGCCTGCAATCCCGAGTCAATGCTCAGTCTAGGTTTGCCACCCAGCTGACAGTGTAGTGACCTTACTCTATGACACAGATTCGGTTCCATGGGTCACAGGAAAGATATCGCATAAGCCATCTGATCGTTTTGAAGGGGACTTTCATAGAAGCTATTATGAACTAGCCAGATGGGTAAATTCATCTTCTCATATTTTTTCCTGTGTAGTCATTCAAGACCTTTCTGTCATAATGCTCGTCACTGTTACCATTTGGTCACATCATGCTGGCTCTAGAAGTAGGTAAGAGCAACAATCATCGTTCACAGAAAGCCAAACCTCGCAGTTTCATTAGTGGTGTGGCTTTAAAAGTAAGAAAACAGAAAGTCTTACTTCTGTATCATCTCCTTTCTTGGCAATATAAACTTGTTTCACCTCTTGCTTTCTCTGTTCGCTTTCTACAAGCTGAAAAGGATCACTGCTTTATTTTAAAACTTGCTTTCATAAGCTTTTCTTCCACTGTGTCCAGAACCCTTTTTTTCATATCAAGCCTTCTCCATTGCACGTTTTCACCCACATCTTGCCCTCCTTTAAGATTTTTTCCTTTTATCTCACTGCTTTTTTGTCCCAAAGAAGGGCAGACATCTGACTTCTCCAATCTAACTAAGGTCTGCATCTGTATCTGGATACATTAACAGCACTCTTACTTAATTCTTTGCAGCCTGTTTTCTCCCCAAGCACCTACACGTTTTCTGCTTACCCTCACATCCTTCAAATCTTTCTCTTGAGTTCTTGCCACCAAACATTGCAACTATCTTCAGCTGTTTCCAAAACAGTTTCCTTCCTGAATTAAAATTAGGAAGGGGCTACTTCTAATATACTCCCAGGTTCCAGTCCCTTTTGATCCTGAGGCTCTTCAGACTTTTATGTATGTGTCAATTTAACATGTGTGAAATTGTTCTCTGGGAAAACTTGTTGACTGGCACCAAATTCCTCCCCTGCAGATGCATGACTTAACATGCATTAAAACAACCCAGAATTTTTCTAAACTGCACCACATCTCTATCCTGCCCCTTTCTGAAGCACTGCTCTGGGTGCACTGTCAAACACTTCTGATTTGCTTTTCCCAAAACATCAGTTACCCAGTTTCTTTTCCACCTAAGACAAGAAAGCTAAGTACTGTCCTCTAACAACTCCCAAATTACAGTAAGTCTATTGCTTGGAAAGGACATGCTTGATTTTACTTCTTACCTTCTCACCTCTCTTTGTGAACCCAAACAGTGACTGTTGTCAATAAACCCATTTCAGCTGCCTCCAGAGGAGCTCCTCATGTAATCTCCAATGACCTTGCAGGGTCCAGGCATCAGTTTAGACAGGAATGTTTAAAAATCATCCTTCTTTCTTGTCTCCTCTCCAATTCCCGTTTTTACATGTAACATTCCCTGGTGTCCTTTGCCTAAGGTGGTATGTCTGACAGCTTTCTTTTCTTCTGTTTGAACATATTTCCCTTACCCATTAATACCAGTGACTGTTCTGCTGACTGCTACAAGCTACTGCCATCATACATCCCTCTTGTGACTAGAAAGATAGATAATAAATTAGTTTCCCAGCAAAATGAATAACACATGATGATACCATGCATATGTGACTGTCCATCCCCTGCAAAGAGAGTCTGAGTCAACTGGCTGGTTTCAGCCATGTGTAATAAGGTCTAGTGCTCCAAGTGCTGTGAAGATTGGAAGCTTGGTAAAGAAGAAAAACCCCATACACATCCCAAGTGAGGGAACAAGGAATGTGTAACTTCATTAAATGCCAGAGAGCCCTTATACATGTTCCAGCCACAGGGAAAGCTTCTGCTGAAATTCACAGTTGTCCAAGAAAAGCAAGTCCATGCAACTCTCAGGTTTCCTGAGGCTTGCTGCTCCCAGAACTACCTGCTTGGAAAGCATGCATGAGTCCCAAATCAGGAATAGTTCCTACTCCAGTCAGAATCATTTAGCATTTGCATTTCAGCTCAGGAGTAAAAGTATTGTGTTTTTAAACCTCAAAATGCAAGTAACAGTACTGAAACCCCTTGTGACAGGTTGGACTCGATGATCTTTGAGGTCTCTTCCAGCCTTCTTGATTCTATGATTCTATGATTGCATGGCCTGGAAAGACATTATTTCTGAGGTTAAGGTTGAGGTTGTAAGAGCTCTGTAAGTAATTCAGGATAAGGACAGGTATGTACCAGTTCTAGAGGAACTGTCAGCCTGTTGGAATTCTTGATCTACTGACTCTCATGGCATAGCACTTCTGCTTCTCTAGCAATTAATTTTTAGTATAATTGCTCACTGCAGAATAATAGGGAGAGCGTTACAAGGTCCTAATATAAAGGTAATTATTCAGTAGAAACTGTAAGACAAACTGGGAAATTTTGAGGAAGTCTCAGACTATGAGGTATTCATACAGAAATAACTAATAACTGCCATGCAAGGCAAGAAAAAAATATTGTAGGTAATGCTAAAGTGATTTAGAAGGACCTGTGCAAGGCTAGAGGGGGGAAGGGAAGCACATGGCTGAAACCACGCAAGAACATTCTGGCTTGCACACAGTGTCATGCTCTCTAATACAGTTACTCACAAGTCTATATATAGCTCTGTGTGTCCCAAAGATTGTCAAGGTATCCTGTACAGTTTATAGAAATGAAAACCCCACATGGAAAGATCACTCCTTTCACTCCCTGCCCTCTCCTCACTCAGAACACAAATGTAGTTAACTATTTCGGAGAAAGACAGATTTTTGTGCCTGTAAATCAAGCTACTTTAGGTCTTTTTGTGTTCAGGGTTTGGTGCTAACATAAGGGGAAGGTGGTTTAACATACGGAAACATGAGCCCTGCTTCCTGCAGCATTTGTCCTTCCTAACTGAGTTAATTTACCTCCTTAGGAAGTGAGGTCCAGTAACACAGCTTGAGGTGGAATTGCTACTACCCTTTTCTTGCTTTGCATAACAATTTTACATCAGCTTCAGAAGGCTGTTTCTGGCAACTGCAGCTGGCAACCAGGATCTCATGTAGGTCAGCGGCTGTTCCACAAACTACATACAGGTGTGCTAATTGAGTGCCAGAGGCAGGCATTTTGGTGGGCTGGCTATCAAAGCACCAGCAGTACATAGGTGAGCTCAGGTACCTTGTGGGAAAGTTGTGTTAGCGGGCATCTCAAGTGTGTGTGCTGTGGTCACCAAACCTGTGTACTTGAATTCTGGTAAAACAGGCCCTAAGGACCACCTCTCCAGAGATTCTTTAAAGTCTAGAGTCAGATGGGTACTTCTGTAATTCCCATGAAGCTTCTGATTACATTAACTAATAAAATGATTTTGTAAATCCCTGTGAGGTGCCCATCTGCATGTCTCTGTGCACAAACACTTTGGCCCATCTTTTGCTGCTTTCTTCAGTCTTGTATTCAAGTTTTGCTAAGGTTTCCCCTCCATTTGTTGGGAAGCACAACACCCACTGACCACCTGCCCTGTGCCCCACTGTTGTCCCTTCCAGTCTGAGCAGGAGTAAACACGGCTTCCCTTCTGTATCCCTGTGTGCTATGGGTGCTGGCCCAGCAGCCTGGCTGCGTGTGGAGCTGAGACCTGCTTCCTCAGCATGTTCCTATCGGGCAGCTGGCTCACACCCAGTGAAAGAGGCTGCCTCCAAAGCATGTGGATGTGCGTGCAGCTTTTTCTAGCTCAGCAAAGCTGTTCCTCTCCAAGCCTAGAGATCAAGGTCCTCACAAGGAGCCAACTCCTTTTCTCCCTTGAGGATTTGCCCACTCTGCCTACAGTAAAACTTTTGTGTGCTTGAAAGTTTCACAGCAATTATTCCCAAGTGAAGACAACAACACACACACACACAGTGGAATAACAGTGAAAGCAGTTCCTGAGTGCTTGATGTACACTCAGAGCTCATGCTAGTCACATACAACAGCTAGATAAAAATCCAGCTTGTCACTTCATGATATCTGATCAATGTGGAGACCATTCTGTTGCCCACTTTGCAGCAGTCACCACTGAGTTCTGCATTTGCTGGTTTTCCCCATTACACAACCCAGTTAGCTATTTTTCCTGAATTAAACTACTCCCATTCCTTGCATGTTTCTGTGATTACACCATGATTATCTATGATGTAATTAAGAGCTCTGCCCATTTGGCATCATGTGTGCATTCTGGAGTAAAGTACCACTTTGCACTTCTACTTGTGCCTTCTGGTTTCCAAGCAAGGCTGTGGGAAGACAGACACTCAGCTGAGCAGCAAAGCCTGCAGGCTTTCCTTACTAAGACCTTAACATTGCTGCCTTCACAGAAAATCTTTTCTTTTCATACTGAATAGCCCAAGTGCTTTTGGTACAACAGAAACAGAACTCTTACAGTTAAGCATATTTGCTGCTTTTTCACTATAATTAAAAGTTGCCTAGAATGACATTCACCTCTCTCTTGCATGACTTCCTTCTGGTTTGTACCTTCTCTGCAATGCAGGCATCCATGGGGGGGGGGGGAGGCGGGGGGGTGGGGAGTGAAAGAGACAACCACCCTTGGCATTTTCATCAGAAAAAGCTGTTCCTGAAGTGCTCTTCCTTAGCGTGTTGGTTATTGTTGTCCATAAAATAATGAAAGGAAAAATGTGCCTATGTTAACTTGTCAAGGGAAAGAAGCAGGGCAAGAGGCTTGTTTTTAATTAGTCATTTTGTGAACATTTGTGCAAGGACAAAGTTTGCTGCCAAACAGCATCTCAATTAGCATGTCCCTGTGGGCAGACCTTGCTTGGGCTGATCTGTGGCTTACAAAGGTGGCAGAGGGAGAAGACACAGAAAGGATTTGTTCACTTCTTTTTCTTCTTCCCTGCTGCTTTTTGTGTTGCTAGGAGAGCAGACTGGTACAGTGGGTGGTGTTTAATGGGGAGCAGCAACACAGTTCAATAAACCTGTCTGGGCCTCTGTGGGATTGGAGCAGGGCAGCACAGAAGAGCAGGCTGGGACTCCACCAGCCATGGAAGCAAGTAGCTGTTTCTGGTGAGTCGTTAGAGAACAGAAATGAAACATGAAGCAGTAAGACAAGGAAGGATCTGAGAAAGCACAAGGACACTGAGCAAAGACATGCAAATCCAGCCAGCAGTTTTTGTCTGATTGCTATTTCTTTTGTAAAGACCACTTTATTTGTCCAGTTCTCCAAACTTGGAGGGAATACTGGGGGAGAGAGCAAAGAATTGAAGGAAAGGAATATTTCTTCTTCAGAAAAAGATTATAAGATTTCTGCTTAGGAGATGGGGGTGGCAGTGAAGAGATTAAAATGATGATTTAATCAGGAGACTCTCAGAAATCTGCCTAGTGATAACCTTTTTTTTTTTTTTTGTAAAGACTCAGACTCTGTGTCTTAGTTACAAAGGAGGAGTCTTAATTAAAATTAGCAGGCAGATGAAGCATTTGAATGGGCATCTTTCAAATCTTTTCCCTTTCAGCTCACAGTAAACCCTTTTCACCTTTTCTCACAACAGCTTAAGTTTGCTTCAACAGTTTTTCTTGTCCTTTTTCTTTCCATCACACACACACAAAAAAATCCCCTTTAAATTATACCCTCTCTAAAATGTGATGCAAATAACTTGCATTTCTATGATTCTTTTGAGCCAGGAGCAATTTAAGAGGCAGTTCTGTTTCTTGTCAGCTTGCAAGTTACTCTGTATGTCACTGCCTATCCCCCATTACAGCTTGTGAAACAGGCACAGAAATGAACTTAGGGTCTGCACCACGATTAGCTTTTGCTGAGCGTCCATAACAGAAGTTACATGTGGTTTATTTGCAAGTTTATCAGATCAGAACAGAAATGTTCAGCTTGGCTCCAGCTGCTTCTGTTTCTGACACCTGTTGACAGTTAGGGATAAGATTTCCTGCACTAGGCAAGCAAAAACTCAAATTGTGCAGACCATAAAGCTAAAATAGGCTGTTGAGCGTTCAAATATGTATACACATAAAAAAAAAAGGCAAGATTCTAATGTCAGTGGCAAAAACCATTTCATACTACATGAATTCAGATAGAAGCATTATAAATGAGGGTAATCAACAATTTAATTTGCTCTCTCTGTTTCATTATCTATTAATCATGCAGGAGAGCAGGCAAAGTTCCACTCCCTGCTTTCACCAAAAAAAAGAAATTGTTTTTTTTTATTTACAGTGTCACTTCCTTAAAGCAAACTGTCCTAACACAGCAGACAGCAAAGGCAGCACGTGCTGTTGAGTAAATGACAACACCTAAAGGACAGAATGACAAAATTAATTTTCTGACTATCATCATACGGATAAACAGCACACAAAGCCAGGTAACCTAGCTTTAAGTTTGTTATGTTCCTGGATTTTGGAACAGCTTGCTATACATGTATTTTGCCAGGCAGAGCAAGCCAGCTTGCCACATTTCTTGCTAGGGTTTGGAATTAAAATGTAGATTCAAAGCAGATGGGGGTGTTTCTGCAGCAGCTGAATAGAAATACACAGAAACTGAGAAAACTCCCTTCTTCCTCCCCTCCCCCTCCCAAACAAAGTCAGCTATCATCTCGTTCTGACAAAGGCCTATTCTTCTGCAGACCACATAAAATTATCTGTCTGGTGAAGATATGAATTTATGCACTATCAGGACTTTTTGTGAAGTGCTGGCAAGCTCCTCAGTCAGCAGCAGCCGTGTTGCTTACAATGCTGCTGTTGAGAGAGGAGCAGGGCAACCTCTGTTCAGGAAACTCCTCGAGCACTTGTTTTACATACAAAGAGAGAGGAAGACAAAACAACAAGAACCAAAATCAGTGAAACAGAAAATTATTTCTGAGGCTGGTACCTCTCTGGCATTCAATCTAACCTGTTTTGTATTGGAGCAGCACAACAACTACTGGATTAGAGGTTAGTAAGTACAGGCAGCTGGTCTCCCCCTGGATCTCTCCCCCACACTGACCTTGCACAGGGAATCCCTCCCCTACTTTATCCTTAGATAAACTCCCATCGTCCCTGAAACTGGAATAACTGTGCTACCTCACATCACTTCTGCATCTGCCAAGCTTCACTGTGAGCCACCTTTGTTTTCAGCAGGGAGTTTCAAGTCATTACCTGCCTAAGACAGGATTTATTCAATGCGTTAGTGACTCTCAGAGTTTTCTTAACCCAGGCACAGGAAGATTTCCTGTATTTGCATTTTTCTTTTCTCTTAAATAAAGATTTCATCAAGTGATGATAAAACCCTCCACTTCATCCCATCCTTCCTTTCTCTCAAAACCCTAAATGTTGATCTCTGCTGTTCCACCCTTGGTAGGTGCATTTTCCTTCTACAATCTTTGGATCCCCCCCTGCTGCTCTGTCCATCTCTTTTTCTTACAGTCTTTTCAGTGTAATTGATCTCAGCAGTGATACTGTGTATTTTCTCCTTCCCCTGGGCAAATGTCTACCCAAGCAGTTTCTGTCTGTTTTTTCCCTCCCTCCTTAAATAGTAACTCACCTTTTAGGAAAACACAACTGCCTCCCCCTGTGAAACTGTCCTTATCTCCTCCATGCATAGCAAGAACAAGAATTTCTACTTCTTGAGAAAACACCCATGAGCTCAAGGAGAGAAAAGGTCAACTGTGACAAAGTATACATTTCCGTAACTTCTTTCTCTCCTAATCTAGAAAGATTCCTATTTTATGTCTGAACTATACAGCTAGAGTTTACATTTGCAAAGCTAATAATCTTGCTACACCACTTTTATTGCCTGCCACAAAGTGAAGATACTGCTCTTCATTATGAACAAGGTTTGTTTTTCTGCTAAAATGCCATTTAAAGCTAAGAAATAATCTCTTTTCCTTGCCCCTAAAGATAGCTAAGGAAAACCTTAGCTCTGTTTTAAAATTGCAAAGAATAAAAGGAAAAGTAATCCAAAACTTTTTCTGTAGGACAAAAAGGCATGAGGTTTACCCAAATTTTCTTCCTTCCTCAGCAGCTCTCAACTATAAATAATGTTGAAATGAAAACAATAAAAACAACCAACTGTAAGGACTGTGGAACTGAAGAAAGAAAGAAAGAAAGAAAAAGATTTATGTCTGTCCATTACTGATTCAGTTTCTCACTGTAAAGCATTCTGCAGTTTTAAAGTCAGCAAAGATTTTAAGGGAAGAAGCACAATTTCTTATTGATCATCTGTGGTAACTGAAGTTCTGTATCATGACTAAAAGATAACAGGAGAGAACTGTGTTAATCTTCCCAGCAGATGACCACCATAACTTTTTCAAATGCAATTTCTAACTATAACACTGACAGACAAAGCTGATGATCTTTGCTCTTTGGAGGTATTTAGTACCTAGTAGCATCCCTCTTATTTTCTTCATTCAGATATTACAAATCATTTTTTTTCCCTTTGAGAAACTAAGAAATACAGAAACTAGACTTAAAAAAAAAAAGGCTCACAGAAGACTTTCCCTTCAAGCAAAAATGACAATGCAAATAAACATTGTCAAATAATGAAAAGCTCAGTATTACTAAAGAAGAGCAGTGGAGGAGTTCCTGTGGCATGATCAATATAAAAAATACCACCACTGCCTGCTTTTGTTATAAATGGAAGTATCACCTCTCAGTTACTAGAGTCTCTAATGTTTCTATGTAAAATCTGGTCTAGTCAATGCCAGTTTTCCTGCCCATTGCAACGGATGCAAAAGTTTATGGTCCTCTTTTCCACCTATAGTACATGTAAATGAAAGTGTAAATACAGTAACAAATCACTTTGCACTTAAGTAGTTGCACCTAAAACTAAATCTAAATGATGGTAAGGCCACAGGTGAGTACAAAAGTTAACTAAAGATGCTATGGCTGCTCCTATTTCTGGTTTGCTTATTGAAAACCTGCTAAATTTAAAGTCACCATAGTTCATTTAAAACTGCTACATTTGCAATGTCTATGAATAGTTCATCCCTGAACTTCTGGTCAGAAAAAAAACCCCAAATCAATATACTCTACTATGTTCTCTGCACTTCACCATGCCAAGCTGTACACACTACATACCCTGTGGCCACTGTTTTATGGACACATCAGCTGTGATTTGAACAGGCAGATGCACAACCTTCCACCTCTCATGTTAGGTCCTAAGTCTCCTAAGTATTCAAAGAACCAGATGCAGCACCTGCCAGGTGCCCAAAGGGGAGCCAAGGGTGGGAATAGCATTTTGCAGGCTGCATTCCACAGGGATGGAAAATGTGCTGGGGTTTCCCAGCTAAGTCAGTCAGAGATGTGGTGGCTGGCTGGCTACCCTGAGTCCTTCAGGGAGAGTTACTGTTCAGTGTGACTTGTGCATGAATTACTGTCCTCATGTTGTCATGTGTGAAATGCAAATTTTCTCTTAAAAGATAATATTGGTAGTACTTGCCTTAATTAATCTGTCTCTGTATACTATACCAGAAAGAGGTAACAGCCTCTTAGAGTACTCAAAGTGCTTACAAAATGTGTTTCCTAGATGTTGTACATTGTTACCTATTGATTACTGTAATTGCCTGTGAACCTGCACGTGGTTCTGACCTGCGTGAGCAAAGTAACTGGTGAATGCTGATGCCGATGCCCTGTTCCAGCTGGAATGTAATATGAAGGATAAGTGGTGTCATGTGCAAGCCCTAGCATCATTCAGTAACCCACTGGTTGCTCTGGGGAGGAGGGGGCTCTCCAGAGACAGCCTCAAAGAAGTGGCTTCATAAGTCCCACAGGTCAAATGAGCATGGCTGCTTGTACCAGACTAGACTGGAGGAGAGGATTGCAGTGCAAGTGGGCAGGATCAGGGAACCATACACATGTGGACAAGTTCCTATAAAGACAGATTTGAATCAAACTGACTCCAGTTACTTGACAATGAGTGCTATAGTTGCAGACTTTAAACTTTTGATTAAGAGGGAAGGCTTTTCTCATCAGCCATATCTGGAGGAACCTACTTGATTCTCATACCTGGTTTTGGGCCTTTGAATAACTATTAAAATTCTAAGTAATAGACAAGACAGAAGATAAAATGCTGCAATCGTTTAATCCAGAATTCCACTGCAGTCCTTCACTGACTCCTCTGCACACACAGGTATTCTGTATGTATCCCTTTGCTGGTTTTTAAACAAAACCTTTTTATAACCAGTAAGAATAGTCAGTGCAAACTATGCAGTTAGTTCCTAGCTGACCTAAGGAAGGGGAAGCTTTTTGTAATAAGTACCTAATGAAGGTCAGTGCCTGCCAGTCCCTGGGGGGACACACTGTCTTCAGTGGCTGCTGCAGGAGGATCCAAACAAGGACGGACTTGGAGACTGGGTCAGTTGGCAAGCCCTGGTAGTTTCATCTTCAAAAACTACTGTGTTTGTGCACATCTTAAGTCTAGTTTCTAGCTGCTGTGCTGCCTTTCTTGAACTTCCTGCAGCTCTGCTGAGCACATTCTTCCATCCACTTCCTCTTGTTAACCTTGCAATGGAAAATCTCTCTCAAAAACCTCTCTCTCTTCCTTGCTGCTATCTGAAGCACACCAATATTTCCTCCAACACTAATACAATCTAAGACAAAATATAGAGGGAGGTTTATTACTGCTGACCACACATTCTAATATTTTATAGCAATTTCCTTTGTAACCCTGATGGAGCTTTTCAGTATTCAGTAGATGCAGGCTCTCCCTAATGGTTCTCTTGTAAAATAGACTTCAAATCCTTGATCTTTGTATTTCCCTCCTTGCAGTCTAAAGCAATAGCAGTGGTTACTAGTATCTAGTTATTTGCATGATAGCTTGTTTGATCAAATCAGGATTTAAAACCAGCATCAAAGAAGCATCTCTTATATCATGAAGGTTTTATTCTTTTGCAAGGCTGTGTGCATTGTTAGAAAGGAGCTCCTCAGCCATTAGTCCAAAATACCAGACTGGTTTTGACATAATCTCAGTTTTTTTCCTCAAACTCATTGGCAGCAGCACTGCTAGAGTTAAAGTGTTTTGGGTTTCTGTTTTAGCTTGAACATCCTTCTGCTGATTTCTGAGTATCCTGTAGTACAATAGCCTCCTTCAAGCAGTAGACTCCAGTGCAACATTTAATCTTCAGAGAGCATAACAAAAGAAATCAGCCCTAGTTACCAATAGATCATTGAGTAGTAGCAGCTGTTTTTAAGACACTGAATTATTTCAAATGAAGCCAGAAAAACTGAAGCACAGACTAAAACTTTGTGCTGCCTGGTTATATTGTGGTGCATGAGGAAGTGGGATAGAAGGAAAAAGAGCAAACAAGTATTTAACATCAGAGTAGACAGTGTCCTGATCAGATAAATCAACTGTTATTAGCCTCTGACATCTCTGAAGACATCTTTGCCTCCATGCCTCCAGGAAAAAGGGTTGGGACCTCAGGGAGGGGGAGGTTGGGAGCTGGTGAGATCCCCATCAGTTTCCAGGTCAGGACTGGGGCCCTGTGAAGCGGTACTGGTACATACCCTGTATCACTTGTATGGCCCCTCCACGTGAAGAGAGGAACACGGGTTTGTTGGACCAAATAATAGTGCCAATGGGAGAAGGTAGGGAACAGGGTGGGCTGGGAGGCGCCAGCACCCTGAACATAGACTCTAAACAGCTTTATGCCATAATTTCTCTGGAGGATGTGGCAGACTGCAGAGCTGATGCACAGCAGTATGGGAAAACATACCCAGTTCCTAGTGCTTACCTGATTTGCTTTAGTCCTCCATATGTATTTTTAAGGTTAACTGCAGGTACTTCAGAATATTTTTTTTTTTGCCCATCTCATTTGTAGTTCTAATTTTAGATGCATCTAACTTTTCAAAACATTTGCTTAATCATCAATACTTGTCCTAAACTTTTAAGATCATTTTGGTTTGGGGAGTTAAGACATGCTTCTGATTTATTAAATACCAATTACATGTAAGCTTTTATGAGCTAGATGAGGCTGTTAGGAAGGGGTTGTTTGCTGGGGGTATAAGCTGGGGGTATAATGAGCAGATAAATTTTGCCATTCATCATTGTCCCTCACCCTTCCCATAGTAAAATTGTTTGCTCATTTTCTCATATTCAGCCTGTCTGACCCTCAGATTGTTACGAAACCAAAAATAAAGTTGCTTTGAATGCATTCAGCAGTGGCATGCATGTTAGCTTAAATGACTGCATTAGACACGTAGTGTCCTGATAGCTGTCTCCTTTCATCTCACAGCCCCCACTTTTTATTTTCCATTTTAAAGGAAAAGCAGTTGTTCATTGCTCCCAAAGGCTGTGTAGAAGTAATGCTACCACACACAGACTGCAGTGCCTTTTCTCCTGAGCAAAACTGGTTGCATGTGTCAGAGCTTAAGGCCTATCATCTTTGCTTGGCCCCAGCCCTGTTCTCTCTCTGGTGTGTTTTGGGTGAGGGGGGAATGGAAGAGGGAGTGAAGGTTTACGTTGGCAAGAACAGCAGTGACACAATCACACTTCACGTAGAAGGAAAGCTTACGGGAACTTGATTAGCACAATGCAAGGCGTTCATCCCTTCGCCTCCATTCCTGGGCTCAAGACCACTGCAGCTCTTAGGCTTCTGGCTGAAGGACTAGACTGGCAAACACTTCACACACGTTGTCAAGAGAAGCAGTTCTGCAGGACTTGCAGGATCAGGTCCTCACTGCTGGAGGTGTGGGTTTAAATAACAAAAAGTCACCTGACTCTTTTTGAGGAGAGTTCACCTGCCACCCTTCCAAAGAAGGGTAAAGAGAGGCATACAAAATGCTTCCATTATTTTTCACCATCTATAGTTAAGATGTTTACATAAGCTGGAAAAAAGTCTCATTTATGATTTATGAGTTTCATGCAAAGTAGTCCTATAGCTTAGGTTTGTCTATAGCTCCCAGCTTTCCAAATCCAGTTGAGTGCATACTTCACAATGGTGAGCTTTTCATCCACACTACTTCTTTGTGCACTGAGAGCATGACTGTGCTACGGACAGACAATAATCAATTAGTGAAATGGTATCTCGTGACTGAGAATATGAAGTGGGCTTTGCAGGATCTGACAACAGCTCTTTTAACTCACCCATTTCTGTACGTCTCTTAAATATCCCAAAATATCAAAGGTCTTTCATTAGAGCTTCAAACTCTTTCACATCCATGCAGGCCACTGGATACCTCAGAAGACTATGAACTGATGTGAGCCGGCAGCAAATGGCGAGTTGCCAGAATGAAGAACAACTGACTGTTTTCAAAGCTTTGAAAACATTTGAAAAGGAGGGACAGAGAGAGGAGTGTTGTAGTTCCCTTCAGCACTGCTCAAATACTGCTCTTCCAAGTGTCAGCTGCGGGAGGCTGAAAGTCTTAGCGAGAGTTAAAACACAATCTGCCAGTTTCCCACCCCACCCCTTTTAGCTTGGCGGCAGCAAATTTTCTGTCTTTTCATGTTGTATCTTGCCATAAAGAAGAAAATTTAAACAGGAAAAAGAATGTGCTTTGAATGATGGGAAATGAAAGGAAAGCGGGAACGCCAGCTCATTCTGGGATCTCAACCCTTTCTCAGCACAGCAATCGCCAAGTTTTTATCCAGTCTTGTAATTTGGTTAAAGGAAGAAACCTTCATGCAAGAGCTGTGTTTTTAAACAAACATCTCCTTCACAAAACCTAGACTTTTCACTGGTTTCTAGTTTTCCTGAAACCCCAAGGGGAGATACCAGACAAAGGCAAATACCTGTCTCCCTCTAATAAGATATTTCTTGTAGTAGCTTTCTGACTAAATATTTCTTGACAGAAAAAAAATAAGATTTCCCATATAGTGTCTTATTCATACCTAAATGTTAATAAGTTTTATATGGCTATAGATAAAACCCATGTTCTAAGTAAGTAAGCAAGCATGTATAAGTAACAAGATAAGAAAGAACTTGGAGGTGGCCTTAGTTGTGTGGAAGCACAAACTGGATCCTGTTGCTTGATCTTCATAACAGGATTAATAGAGACCTTCTAAAGAAAAAGCTAAAAACTCTCTTGCCAAGTAATAAAAAGCTAAAATTAGAAAGTGGAGGGAAATGACTGTAGCCAAGATAGTATCTGCTGAAAATCTGCTTTTCAAGCCAGCTTTAAGAAGTCAGGCTGTGAGTCCCTGATAAACGCTGGCATGATGTGAAATGGGTGTCTCCTGATTTATAATTTGTTTGGGCCCTGAGCCATTTTATCTAAGATTAGTCAATGACGAAGTTTTTTCCAAGCCTGTATGTTGAGTATTCAGAATTAAAATCTAGTCCCATATTATCATCTCCAACCTAAAACTGAAGGAGATGGCAACAGTAGCCATGCCAAGCTCTCATGTGCTCAGAACTGTGGCAAGGCAGGACCAGCTCCCATGGTTTGTTATTCTCCCAGAGCTGTGCTTTCATCAAGGTTAGGTGTTGACTGCTCTTAGGTCATCAGCTGGCTCTGGTCATCAAAAACACCTTGTCTTTCATCTCTTGTACATATGGAGAGGCAATTGAAACTGTTTTTTCTCAGATGTAGATTTCAGCATGATAATCCATGCCATTGTTGCATGTAGATTGCAATAACCCACATGAAAACTGCTCCTGAAGACCACACATGAATACAGAAAGAAGCTGAATGGCAACCATAGCTCCAGAGAGCATTTTCTAATAGATCTCTAAAAATGCATTAGATTCTTATCTTCTATGGTGCCTCAGCAGCTGTGGAAGTCAGAAGAGATGTTTGTGCCAATAGCTCACAGACTTGCTGCAAGCCAAGTTTTAAGGAAATAACTTTGATAAAACTCTGCTAGAAGTAACAAGCCTGTTCTGTTGGTTTCAGTGTTATTTATATAGTGCCTCTCAAGCAGAGGGGATAAAACTGATTTTAGTTACTGGGGAAAAAGCCAAGTTAATTCATACAGGTATTTGAAATGTTGTACAGACACATATCAGAGCTGTTTGTATAGCAAACATCTGAACTGGGGAAAAAAATCTAGTAGACTGTGGCACATGCATAAGGTGTGCCAAGAACAGACTGTTGCATTTGCTTTGTGACCTCCATGCATCTGGTCAGGGAACAAATGGTATGGTTATAGATCCACCCAGGGAGGGGACCAGATGTCATGACCCAGGTTGTTTATTCTGTCTAGGGGGAAGCAGTAATAGTCCTTTACAGTTACATGGGGAGAAAGAAGCCATAGCACAGAAGGAAAAAAAAAAAAAAAAAAAGAAAAACAAACCCAAAACCAAGCAAACTGTTCCATGAGTCTGTGGTAGATGGGAAGAGATGATCTAGGGTAATGTTTTAAATAGTAGAAGCTTTCTCATAAGTAAGGTTAATGAAGCACTGCATGAAACTCTGTGTGTTATTATGCAACTCTCATCATTAGAGACCTTTGAACACAGGTTGGAGTGGACCAGTCAGTACAGGTCTGCCCTGGAGCCAAAGGCACTCAGGCCCCTGATAAACTTATTTTTTCCCATGTGTTTATGAGCAATTTGTTGGATTTTCTAAGTTGTGCAAGGCACAAATTGGAAGGAAGGGAAAAAAAAAAAAAATCACAAGTGGGCAGGAAAATACATTTTAAAATCAAATCACACAACTCTGTGTAGTGTGGGAGATGTCTCTCATTGGTGCCTCGCATTTCTTAACGATCAAGAAGAGTAGATTGAAAGTTGAGTTCACTACAGCATCCTAACCCTCGTGTGGTAGAAGCAGGAGAAAAATCAGAGGAACAAAGGTATATAGGGATGTAAATGCTACCATAGTGAGGCCAGTGCAGGGGCTGAAAGCTATATTGTACCATATGGACATGTGGGAGCAACAGTTGCTTCTGGAGAAGAAATTTAAGAAAATGACATTTCATCCAAAATTCTGCTTTCATCAGAACTAGGAGACGAACAGGATTTCCTATTTGAAGTTCAAAGGATAATGGAAAACAGAGTTGTGGAAATAGGTTTCCTGAGGACACTGCAGCCCACAGTGTCTTACTCTCCTTGATCAGTTCTTCCACCCACATGCCAAGCAGGACTTTTTTTGTTCCTATTTTCTAATGTTACTGTCCCAACGTGATGAAACTCTGAAATCTTTGGCTTGCCAGTATTTTTTCCTTTGGGTCCTCCCTTTCTTCCTTATAGTACAGGGTGAAGAGAGCCAAGAGAATCTCTTCCACTGCTTCGAGGAGGTTGTACTACTTAATAGGGAATTACTTAATTCTGCCAACAGCTGTGATGAAATCATAATGGATAACCGACCTTCGACGGATGTCAGGAAGTCATCAACCCAAGAAATCCCTACTCTATCCAGGTCTGAAGCCAGATGGACAAAGATCACAGAAACTGAAAGATAATGATGACACTGACCTCTTGGTAACCTTCCCTAAATGGCAGGTTGATAATATCAAGTATGTCTTGAAGAAGGGTTCAGCCACCAGTGCTTGCTTATCCTGGCATGCTCACAGAGGCATGCTGCACCGCAGAGCTGGATTGGAGCAGCAGGAGCTGTTCGCTGGTGCTCTGGGCTAGCTGATTTTAATCAGCAGTCAAATGATGCCATTTGACACATCATGTAACTGAGAGGAAATTTATCCCTCAGATATCAGCATTTTTCCAGAAATGAAAACCAGGCCTGAGCATCAGTTGTGCATCTGATAGCAGCACCCACCCTACCTTGCCAGCCTTTGCTCAACACACCTAACCTATCATGAGAACTGTTTGAGTCCATGACAAAAAGAGACTTGGTTCTGTTTTCCTATCCCAGCATGTTTCTCAATGTTTAATCCACTGGCACTGGTGAATTATCTCAACAATGCCCTGTGTGGGTCACTATCCAAAACAATTTTGTTGGCTCAGACTTCACAGGCACACAAAAAAAGTTTCTCATGATACCTAGGCACGGAATCATCTTGATTGGCACACACATATTTAAGCATACCCAGTGTTTTAGACTGGAACTCACATCCCCCACAGCCTTCCTGTCAGAATCATCGACTGTAATGATTCCCCAAACCAGCAAAACTGAGAGAGTGTTTTAGTTCAGCTTCCCTGCATTTGTGAAAGATGTGTAACAGTAAAGGAGGTGCTCAAGAAATTGGGCAGTACTGATTCTTGGAGTATAGAGACAAACCAGCAGCCAAGATAATGTCACACTGGCTAACCTGGGAAGTAATATAGCTCTGTGTGATAGCCTGCCTGGATCCACCATACCCTAAATCTAACCCACAGAAAGCAGCAAGAACAAGCATAGGTGCCAACCTCATCTTCAGTCTTCTGGTTATGACAGCAGGAAGGTCCTTTTGTCTCTTAAATCCAACTTGTCTCTTAAATCCAAATCTAAAGTTTGACTGTTTGGGAAGCATTTCTAATCTTGCCATACTATGGTGAGATTGCAAGCAACTTGAAGAGTTGTACTCTTCTGTTACAAGTGCTACAGGATACAGTCAGGAGCAAAGTTTGTATAGGACATAGATCACAACAAAAATAGCAACTGGAGAGCTGTGCAATGTGACTTTATCATTCCTATTTGCTTGCATTTTATATTCCTGAATTCATTTCCTTCACATAATTGGTTTTTTCCACCTGTATTGTAGAGGCATTTAATTTGCACTCCCCTTGATTTTATGCAATTGTTAAAATAGTGCAATTTTTCATGTCTCTGTGGATATTATGCAGGATCCAGTCTTGTTGATGGTTATATAATGTAGTGAGGGGAAATCACTGTGCAGACCAGTTTAGCTTTACTCTCTTGCCCTCTTCATTAAGGTCAAAAATCAAACTGATTCAAGGGCTTTTGCATTTAGATCACTGCATCACTGAAATGCAAGGACTGGTGTCAATAAATGGAGGGGGGCAAGCACTAGTTGATTTTAAAATGCATGAATTATGAGGCTTCTGGCTTGGATAAGATTTAATGAATTATTAATCCTCATATTTCACAAATCCCATGCTTTTCATTCCTTTATGTCTGCTTATATCTATACTCACTAGTCACTTCCCCCCCCCGTAAATTAAGGATAAATTAGCAATAAATTAGGTAAATTTTAGCCACCCCACATTTTATTGTCTGTTTGACATAGATTTTTTTTTAGATCTAAGTGCCAGAAGACAATTATGTTCATGTAATATGACCTCCTGCAGAATACAGTCACAGAATCTCATCCAGTACTTTCTAGATTAACCCATTAATTGCTATTTAAAGCTACCATAAGAAAGTAATACACATATTTTAGAAAAATATAGCCTTTCCGTAAAAACATCAAAGGACAAAGATGGCTCAGGACTGTTATGTGAATTTTTTCCAAAGCGTTGCTAGTGTACTGAAAAAATACACCATCCAAATGAAGAGACAGCTGAATGCAGTGCAAAAGGACCCCATTGTAAACCATAGAACCCAGCTAGCAACAAAGTGTCCTTGTCCTTCTGGGGCCATCTGCATTGAAGTTGCGCTGTTTTCCACAGCCACCACACTTGCAGCAGGGCAGCAGTAATGCTGGTAGGGAGCAGAGCATGCCTTAGGGCATCTTCTGGAGTTTAGAGCCTCCATTCACCTTGGGCATGAATGCAGTCTCTCTTTTGAATCTGCTTTGGACCAGGGTTATAATTATTTCATGCTTGTGTTGGCTTCAGAAAAGCACATTAAACCCATATTTAAACAACAAGCCCACATGGGATTTGCTTTCTGATGGTATTGTATTTATTACAAACTAGCAGCAGCCCTGGCTTGGGAAGAGGCTGTTCTACAAATGGCAAACCTTCCAGAGTCTGGGCAGGCGTAGTCTTGGTCTTGCCTCTCCTATTACTTTCCATGTACTTTGTTTCTCAGTTTATAAAAACAGCACCTTAGGTGTGAAACATATAGGAAACCCTTAAACTACACTACAGTGTTCATATGTGCAACATTTTGTCCCAACAGTCATGGAAATGGCTCACAAATAAGGAGCGTTGATGTGTTTCATCACCCATTAGCCATCTGAATTCCTGCACATCTTTTCTCTTCTAGTGACATTTGCAACTTGCTTACAGGTGTTAACCCCAGGCACAGATGAAGCAACTGCTACTTGGGCCAGAGAAAAATGACATCCCACAACAATCACACAACTATAGATTATGGTGTTGAGCATCATTATAACTGCTTACATGACTTGTTCCAATGTTTAACAAGAGAAAACTTTGACACAGAGTTAATCAGAAACAATTTTGCATGTAAGCAAGTCCAGAAGATGCCATGTATGAGTGTTCCTACAAAGGACTAACCCTTACTTAGGAATAACTCTAGTATTGCCTTTTCTTGATTTGTCATTAATTCTTGAAATACAGGGAAAAAATGCCTTCACTTTAGGAGCTTTTTCACTTGTTGGCATTTCAGGATTTAGACCTCTTTGCCAGCAGCATTAGCTTCAGAGGAGAGAAGCGATCTCACGACTGCACATCATAATACGCAGCAAATTATGCCAGAAGCCAACTATCGCACCCAGGTGATGCGAGCAGGAGAGCATGAGCAGAAAATGCAGCTTACCAAACTAGAGCTTGGCAAGGCATACAAGTCAATTCACCTCCTATCTAGAAACTGCTGTGAGGGTTTCTTCTCTGGGAGCAGTTTAGACCTCTGTGTCATCTGGCAGTGGCAGAAGGGTGCCAGTAGGATGGAGGCTGTGGCAGCACTCCAGGAACAACCCAGCAAGCCATTGACAAGGTCCTGCATATCTGACTTCTGCTTTCTTGAGTCTCATCCTGATAATTACTTGGGCACAAGTCAGCTGAGGTCATGATCTGCAGAGGTATATTTCTGCTCAGGAAAAAAAACTCTATTTCTATCACAGCTAACCCCAGAAGGGGAAACAACTCATCTGACATCTCACCTTTTAGGGCCAGGAGTATTCTGACACAGCATCCTCCCACCTATTTTTTTAACTGGGACTCTTGCCCAGCGTTGCCAAAGATTGTACTCCCCTGCAGTGCATGTATTTACCTATTTATACATCTGAGCAGCTTTGTACGCACAAACTCCCCAGATACACATGCTAGATAAAATGAAGCATGAACCTTTAGAGTGGGCTAAAAGTAAAGAAAATTACATAACTGAGAGTGCTCTTGTTACTGCAGGAATATTTGTTACGCTCCAACACCACCTTCCACAGTCTATCAGTATTCATGTATTGATAGAGGTGGCAAGAACAGGCCAAACTTGCCCATAAAACAAACAAAAAAAATTTCTCAAACTCTCTCCCAGTACCTAGCTTCCAATTTGTGCCCCACATGAGGCAAGAAATAAGTGTAGACGCATTGCTTGGCTCTGACAAAGCCAGGCAGCAGCAGACAGAATTACAACTGGAACGCATATTGGTGGGATGAGCTGCTGATCCATTTGCACAGTAATGTGCTATATTTAAGTCACGCATCGTGGCATCTTCAAAGAGGCCAGTCATAATTATGATGGATTAGACTGCAGAGTCAGTCCTAGATGCAGTAATTGTTTCACAGATGCTGCTGATGTGACTTGAATTTCTAATGAGGTATAGCTGAAGAAAAATATGCGGAGCTTTCTAAATGGTCTGGATAAAATACAGTTATGGGAAAGAGAAGAAAGGCTAACTGCTATGCTTAGGGAGAAGTAGATTTATTTCAAGAGGCAGACAGTTCACCCCACAGCAATTGTAAAGAGCACAGAGGCTTTGCAAGGTACAACCAGGTCTGTTTAGTACTAGGATCAAGCCTATCTTCCGAGTGTCCAGTTAAAACCATGAAGGTATCACTGCCATTTCTCTTTTGCCAGATGTAAATTACAAATAATTGCTGTGATTTGTAGCTGGTTTAGCATGATTTGCACTCAGGTGTGACTCAAGGGTTGTGAATAACTGACTATAGACAGAAGTATAAAGCAAAGTCATCACAATCCTGGATGCATTTAAAAAAAAAAAAAAAAAGGCAAATCTGTCACTTTTAGTTAACAGTATTTGGGGGAACCAGTTGACTCATGAGGTCTTTAAGAACACCACAAATTATTACAGGTTGTTACCTGTGTCTCACAGCGAAGTAACCTTGTGGGTTTTGAGGACGGCGTGTACCGAAGACTCTTTTCTGAGGCGCAAATGTGCTCCTTTGAGGGGTTTGCAAGGTAAGTTTAGAGAAGTTGGGCAGCTCCCACTTCTAAACAAAAAGGTGTTTTTACCTGTCAGTAAGGAGTTGAGAAGGAAGATTGTCTGAGAACTCTCTGAAGGAATTTAGTTGCAACCCACATAGTGCACCAGGATACGAGCAGCAAGGCAGAATCTGAGGGCCAGAGGAAGTTTCTCACGGATCAGTCACACAGACTAAAACTTTTTTCAAAGAAGTAAATATGTTAGAAGCAGCACGACAGCACAGTGTTAATTACTATGGTGCCTTTCATTTCAGCTCATACTTGGCAAAATACAGCAGCCTACATACACCTGAGTTGTGGTTCAGCTGCAGTTTCTAGGTATGAAAGGTGTGAAGGCGAAGAATGGCTTCCAAATTAGACTGACATTTTATTTTTGAGACATTCTGGGAGCATCATTCTGCTACCAGGCCTAGAATGACACATCAGAGGAATCCTTTTCATGCTGCTTTCTATTAAGTGGGGAGTATCATCTCCCTGGGAAAGCTGCACAGGCTCATGTCTTTTGTGGTACTTCAAAGCTAGGTTGGGAAATATACTGAAATATATCTAGAAGGGAAGAAGCCTATGTTGCCTTGTCAAGAAAACAAGCTAGATGGCCAAACATTCTTTTCCATCTCCCTGTTCTTGCCTTTCCCTTCAAAAACTCTTTTTTTTTTAATTTTAAGTACTGTTATTTGCAGAGAAAACTTCTCTACTCCTGCCATACAAAACATAAGCTGAGTACAGAAAAAAGAAAGAAAACTTCAGGAGGTCAAAAGTAAATCTAAACCCAGGTTTGGGATAAGGAGGAAGTAAACACAAATCATCACACAGATGCTTGCGAGTCAAGATGCATGTTTGAATTGCCCTGATACTGAAATCAGAGCTACAAATCAGAGAGGATTCTGCTGAATGGAATGAATCTCATGAAATGATACTACTTTTAAAAGCATTGTAGAATCATATTACTCAACTGGCTAAGGCAATAGTGCACAGAAAACTGTAAAAATAAAAACAACCAAAAAAACCCAACCCACCCAAAAACCCCCAACCAAACAGACAAAAATATAGTGTAGGATAAATACATAAGCAGAGCAACCAAGACAGGATAAATTTCTCAGTACAGCATTCCTGCCCTAGTAGTAGCAATACCAGCCACATGTAAAACTTCTCCTATAGTCCAACCAGGGATGACCTGGTAAAGGAGAACCTCCAGATTCCCCTTCATGCAAACCAAAAATAAAAGCTTCAGGACAAAGATATGCTCGATCCAAATTTTCCCTGTGCAATCTCACATCCGTAGCACCCTCTGTCAGTCTGTCTTCTGTCATTTGTGATTGCTAGAGAACCGTAAAGCCAACAAAGAATAAATTACAAGCAAAGTCAAACAAGGGCTTTATCTGTGTGAACTGGAACTGTGAATCCTGGGAAGATCCATGTGAACAGGATTAGCTTGTCATTGTATGGAATTTCTTCACTGCAGATTGTCAGTACTTTTATCCAATGAAAAACTTCATTTTATAAAGAAAATATAAAGAGTATATAAGAAAATGGGATTTTACATGCAAGCAAAGAAGAAAAAAAAATCCTAGCTCCACAGCTGGGAGGCTCAGTTCAAACCCCAAATGCATAGCTTAAGCCATGCTTGATGTCTTGATGTCTATATGCAAAATTGAAAGGATATTAATACCTGAAAAAATACCACATCAAACCTTTCCAATAGTTCTGGATTTGTTTCTGTTAATATTATCAAGATGTTGATGAACTGTAGGAGTTCCTAAAACCAGCAGCCAAACATGGCTTTGTCTCACATGTACTGTGCCACTTGCGTGGTCTTTAAGAATGCCAGCTTAAAGGATCTTGTCATACAGCTGAAGACAGAGAAAAGGAGGTTTTCCCTTCTAACTGGCAAGCTTGGAGGCAATAATCCTTCGAGTCACACAAAGGGGTTTGGCACACTTAATCAAGTAACAGCGTTAGCACCAAGTCTGGGAACGATGGTTTCGGCATGACTTTCTGCCTTAGCAAGGAGACAAAGTGATGACAGAGTAGTCTGTGCAAATCATTCAAAAACAGAGAATATTTTTTGCACCATTAGGAGAAATGCTTTTTGGTAAAATAGCTGCTTATGTGTTAAATGGGGGGAAAGAGCCACACTGTATTTTCACTCTCTTTTCATCTGGAAGAAGAAATCCTCAAGAAATAGGGAGAGACAGGGCTGCAAAACGTGACAGGACAGTGAAACACTCCCTGGATGTGTTTGCTGCCCTCATGTTGTGTGTGAAAGCTGGTCAGAACGATGGGTGCTTGAATGCTGCAGGAATTGTCAGTAGTTTGTGTCCATCTATGGAAACTGAACTTGACTTAGATTCTCTCCCATTTCTTTTCTCTTTCAGATACGTTCAGAGGGTAGCCTTGTGGATGGCCCCGGAGCAGGCCAGATGGAACAGGACAGAACCAACCATGTTGATGGCAATAGATTGAGTCCATTTCTAATACCACAACCTTCTCACATTTGCCAGGAAGAGCCTTCTGCAGTGAAGCTACAGAATGGAAGTCCAGCAACAGAGAGGCCCGAAGTTGAAGTAAATGGAGACCACAAGCAGCTATTCATTAAAAGCAGCTATGGAGTGCCCCACCTGAAGGGAAGCCCAAACAACTGTGTTAGTCCTGACCTTTTACAAGAAAAGAAAGTGTACTCCAAATACCTGCAAAATGGTGGGATAAAACGCACCTTTAGTGAGCCCTCTCTGTATGGACTTCATGAGAGCAAGAAAGTGAAACAAGAGGTAAACGGAGAAAAAGCTGAGCCAGAAGATAATAAAGAAAACCCAAGCATCTCCAATTGTTACAGTGAGAAGAAATCTGAGAGTGCAACAGGACAAGAAAATGAAACTTCAGATTTGATACAGTCTACAAGATACAACAGTGGTGGTTCAGAAAACCCTCATGATGTCCTGATTCAGGATGAGCAGGAGCAGGAAAATGTTCATTGCCACAACAGGGACATTGTCTTACTACTTAAGAACAAGGCAGTGCCAATGCCTAATGGTGCTACAGTTTCTGCCTCTTCCATGGAAAGCATGCATGGTGAACTCCTGGAGAAAACACTGTCTCAATATTATCCAGAACATGTTTCCATAGCAATGCAGAAGAACACATCTCATATCAATGCCATTACCAGTCAGGCTACTAATGAGTTGTCTTACAAGACAACACATTCATCCCATACCTCAGGGCAGATCACTTCTCCACAGACCTCAAACTCTGAGCTGCCTCAAGTGCCAGCTGTAGTGGTAACTGAGGTCTACAACACAGAAGACTCCAGTAAACCACCTGTATTGCCAGGTAGCCGTTCACTTCAGAAACCAGAACTACAGCTACAGCAACAGATTCCAAGCTATGATCCACACCAATTACCCATAGGAAATAGTACTGTTTGTGGAAGCATAGGGCAGGTTCCCAACCATGACCTCTCTCTTAGTTCCAGCAGTAACCTGCAAGCTCAGAGAACCAATCTGGAAAGGTTTTCTGAGCAAGCAGAAAAAAATGGTGCTTACTTTACACACAACTCAATGTTTCACAAAGATTCCTCTACTCCTCCTGCTCCGGACGTGAATACTGCACCATCTGTTGTGGTGCTAGAAGGACACCATTCCTATGACAACAGATGTGATGAAACTCTTCCTGGGGAAATAAAGAACGAAGGACAGCAAGGACCAATGTCAGAAAGTCCCAGCTTCAGCCACCAACAACTGCACCCTCAGCAGAGACTTCCACAGCAGGCACAAACGTCACAAGAAGATGTCAATGAAAGCACCCCACAAGCTGCTGTGGCCGCCTCAGTTCAGCAGCCCCCAGAAGAAATTATGCCGGCGCCAGAGCCTCCCCTCCAGAACCTGCAAGGGCGTGGAAGTGAGGGTGATTTACAGCAACACTATCAGCACTTCCCAGGACAGAGAAAACCTGAGATTCCTCCTGACAAAGAAAAGGACCAAGTGAAAGATCCCCTGCAACAGGCTCAACATTATTCAAAACCAGCCTGGATAGAGCTGGTTTCCACCCAGTTCCGCCAGGGAGAGCCTCCCCAAAAGCCCAGCGAAGTATATTTACGATCAATTCTTCAGTTTCAGGCACACACAGCTGAAACAACCTACACAAAGCAGTATGCTGGAAGTCCTGATGCAGTAAAGGGGCCTTCAGGACAGCCCCAGAGCCAGAAGATAACACAACAGGAACAAATTCCTCCCCTGTACAAAAGCGAGAACTCCCAGACACAGCCGCATCCCACAGCTGACCAGCAGCTGCCATTCCAGAAACACTCACCACAGCCACAGCTCAGGAAGGTGGATTCTCTACTCAAGTCCCAAGTCCAGCAGCTCTGTTTCCAGCAAAGACCAGAGCAACCAGCAGAACAACCTTTAAGGGCCCCACTGAAACAGCAGCACCTGAATCCCCAATCAGGGGAAAAAGAGCCATTCTCACATTCACACATTTTGCAACAGATGCTTCAAAACCAAGCACAACAGGTGCAACTGCCTTGTGCTCCTCAGTTAACCCCAAACCAGCAACAGGCTCTGCAAAGGAAAAGTAAAGACCTTCCCCAAACCATTTCCCACTCCCAAAGCAACACTGAGCAGCTGCTAGACAGGACAACCTTCAGTCAGCTTAAAGCAGATGAATGCTTTCAACCTGGGAATAAGTACATGAAATCAGCTGCATTCCCACTGCATAACCCTCAGCTAAGCCTGGAGCAGGTACAGATCATGAACAACAAAACTCCCCTTTACACTCAGAAATCAAACACTAGTCTGCAGCATCCCTGCCCAAACAACATGCACTTGGTTCCTGAGAAGAAAGAAAACACCACAAATGTTGAATGCTTTGGAGCCAACAAAATGCAGGACTTGCAACACATGCATTATTTTCCCAATAACTTGATTGCAAAGCAAGATGTGAATCACTCTTTTCAAGAACAAGAGCAACGGACAAAACAAACTTCAGTTATGCAGCTACCACCACTCCAGCAAACACAATGCTATGGTGGTAGCCTGAACCAAGATCTCCCAAGTCAACAAGCCACACAGATTTCTCAGCGGTACTTACCACACAGCCAGCAAACTGTCTCACCCTCCCAAGAGCAGCGAGGTTGTCATCTGCAGTCCCAAACCACTAAAGATTTTCAAAAGCATGCTGCTTTGAGGTGGCATCTTCTGCAAAAACAGGAGCAACAAACATACCAGCAACCCAAATCCGAGACTGGTGCTGGTGCAGCGTGCAAGCCGATCAAAATCGAGGCTGGCACAAAGTCTAATGTCTGCATGCGTCCATCAGCTGGACAGCCGGAAAACAAAATGTGGAAAAAAACAATTAAACAAGAGAATCAGCACTTTGGCTGTGAGAACGTCCAGCAAAAGAGCATCATTGAGACAATGGAACAGCAGCTAAAACAGATACAGGTCAAATCACTGTTTGATCACAAGACTTTTACTCTCAAGTCACCCAAACATGTGAAGGTTGAAACAGCAGGCCCCATTACGATCCTATCCAGAAACACCAGTGCTGCAGACTTTGACACTCAGACTCCAATCTTAGATCAACAAGCAAACTCATCTGTTGAGAAAACCCCAACCAAAAGAACAGCTGGAACTGTTCTCAATAATTTTTTAGATTCACCTTCCAAGTTATTGGATACGCCTGTAAAAAATTTATTGGACACACCTGCCAAAACCCAGTATGATTTCCCATCTTGCAGCTGTGTTGGTAAGTGCTGAGATGTACTAAAAATTTCACAGCAAGGAAACGAGTCTTCCAGTTAGGATCAGGGGGTTAGTTGGATCTTTTTGTTGGAGGATTTTCTGGCTTTTTTTTTTTTTTTGTTTGTGGGGGTTTGGGCTTTTTTCTTTTTTTAATCATTAATTAGTAAAGACTTGCAATTGCAATTTTATACACTTACCCAACCCTGCACTGGGGCTCTTTCTCAATATTTTATAAAGCAATTACCTTGTTGCTTTTTCAGTCAGAATGTTTATGGCCAGTAATGCATCCCATCACATTCATTCTCCTTGAGCAGCAGACATGTAATGACAACACACTGATAAAAAGTAGGTCATAACTTCATAATCTAATGTATTCATCAAGGTCAGATACAGCCCTGGGACTAAAGCATGAGATCCTTACTCTGTTTTTTGCTCTAACAGTGAAATTGCTGAAGTTCCCCCATGAAAAGCCTAAGCAAAGAAGGGACAACAGATTATTCCTCACTTGTTGCAAGAGTTTGTCCTCCCTTTCACACACTTGTCTCCTGCAAGGATAAAACAGATCAGCATTTTCCTAGAGAAGCTACTGAAGCAGCACCAAAAAAGCAATGAGGGGGACCCTCAGTATTTCTTTATGGTATACACAAACTCCAAAAGAGAGGAATAGAGCAGTGGGAAGCAAAACGGAGTGACACACATGGCCTCATAGCCTCAGCTTCCATACAGCACTGAGACTGCACATAGCCAGGTCTAACAGGCACTTTTAGGCTCTGCTGGAAAAACTATGTAGGCTGAGATAAAAGGTTCAGCACTACAAATGGAAAGAAATATATATCCTTGTTATAGTTTCACTTACTGGGATTTCATACCAACTATAAAAGAGGAAAGTTGAACCAATACTCCTGCAGAACTGCTAAATGGACCTTTTTGCCTTTTCAAACACTTGGGGTATGTCTCAGAGATGATGCGTGTGAACAAAAAGAGGAAGTAGTGGATTTCCAAAGCTCAGAGAAAGAAAATTGGAAGCCAGTTCCTTGCTGTTCCTTGTTGTTTTATAATAAAGAACTTACAAAATTTAGAGATTTTTTTTCAAGCACTGAAGTTTTTTTCTTGAGACTGTTTCTCACATGTGGTTGGCACAAGTGTTTCTGGCAATCATGTCATTATTCTCGCTGTTTTTTCAGCCGATACTGAAACCACTAACTAAGCAAAAGGGCTTGTTTTCCACTTGCATTTTAATTCTTCAGTCTTAGCAGACCCTTTATGAAATAAAGAAATACAAAACTTAGTTCCCATCCCCTTTGAAGACCCCAGTGCTGCAGCATAATTGATAGGGCTTATTGCTCTCTCCTGCCAATGCTTGTCCTTAGGAAGATTAAACTGAGCCATTCCCCCATTGACATGTTCAGGTTTACAATGCGCCCTCAGCATGCTTCCTGAGGCTCCACCTTACCTTGTCAGCCTTTGGAGTTAGCATGGCATAAAGTTATCCCTCAAGCAAGTCAGCACAGCTCCACCATTTTCTCCTAAACCCAGGCAGAGCCTGGCCATTTCTTTCTTACTGCTGGAGCCTGCCTCCTGATACCAAACCAAATATGTAGCATATGTTGTGCTGACATGGTCCTACCTACACACAGAAAACTCAGGCCACATTCTTAGCATACAAGCATTTTGACTAAGCCTTGTGCAGGATTTCTTTCAGCAAAGTTACTTTATTTATCATTTCACAGAGCCTTTCTGTGGGTGGCAGAAAATCTCCATGTAACCTTGCTGGCCACTTTCTCGAGCTGTAGGTTTCTACCCTGTAACATGTCTGCTGAAAAACAAGTACTGTACAGCTCACTGATGTCAGTATTTACCACTGTTATCCTATTTATCCTCCTTCCTAGATACTGGGAGAGGAGGAAGTGGGAGAAGGAGAAACAATTGTGTGATGATAACAGGAAAATGCCTTTTGAATTTCAGTGTACAACCCAAGATGTGAAACAACTGTGCTAGTGAAAGGCACACAAGTCTGTTTGCAGGATTAGCCACATGCTTCGCATGCTTTGTACAAATTGCATGAGCTTTAGATATAAGTGGTTGAAAACTCTGAACCCAGACCTGTACAGCAGTGTTCTAACAAGCAAGATATAAGCTTTGCAGTGTGACTTTTTTGCATTACAGAATCAAGCTTCAAAGTAATAACCTTTGTTTTGTTTTAAACAGAGCAAATTATTGAAAAAGATGAAGGTCCTTTCTATACCCATCTAGGAGCCGGTCCTAATGTGGCAGCTATTAGAGAAATCATGGAAGAAAGGTAATTAGTGCAAAGGCACAGGGCAGATTAACATTTATCCTTTTGTGGATGTCAGAATTTTTCCAGCTTTTGCACATAAAGAAATAAACAATTGCAAATCAAGTAATTACTTGTAGGCTTAGCTACTCCAGTGTTGCCAACACGACGCACTGTGCTATTCACCAGAGAGTCACAATATTTGACAGGGCTAATAGTCTGCTGGCTGGTACAGGCTGTGCACTTTGAGACAGATGCCAGCAAACCCAAGCAGGAACAAGTATTCACCAGCCTGCCAAGCAAGACGGTTGGCAGTGCCTGCAAAAGCAGGCATGGACCTGGCGTTCCCTCTGGGAAGGAGAATGCCAGATGAAGAGCAGAATACCAAATTCCAAAATTAGCTCCCCCCCTGCCAAATTACTAACCCTAAAGAGCTAAATCTAACTTGGTCACATCCAGAGGAGTGCTGCAAAGTTGTTGGATAGGATTTCAGCCCAAGTACCGATGAGTAGTTTTGGGGAAAAAAAACTCCCTTTCCTCAGAGCACTGCACAAAACCAGCCTTATCTTGACTGTGGACAATCCCTGTATTGTGTTGTATCCCATGAGACATTACATCTAAGCCAAGCAAACCAGGAATTTTGAGCAGCACAGAGTGGATATATGATCTGTGCTGTTTAAAAATATGTGTAAGCACAAAAGCCACCAGCCTTTCTAAGTTTTTTAAATTAAGAACTTTCACAAAAGTGACTTCTGCACTGTGAATTCTGTATTACTTGTAGCTTTTTGCTTGCATAGACACTATTGGTCAGAGTTTGAGAGGTATATGGGAATTCCGTTCCCCTCTGAACAAATAAGCAAGCAAAAAGCTCCCCAGTAAGTCAGAGACAGATGGGGAAATCTGGGCTCCAGAACTGCAAAGAAGCTCCAGTTAGTTGCAGAACCAAAAGCAAATGGGCATTATTGCAGCGCTGTGCCTGAGCTAAGGAGCACTGTTTCTTGGCAAGGTCTGTTAGCCTGTGCTCATCTCTGCACAACCACAGGCCACTTAGGGCATATTAAACCCTTCAGATTACCTCCAGGTCCTTTCTCTTTCTTAGCACCTCCTTCCCTGTGACTCCTGTGCAGGGCTTGCCCCATACTTGTTTTCAGCTTTCTGAGCAGCTTGAATGAATGTAAGCTGCAAAAATCAGCTTCTTCCTGTGGAGGGGGAATTAACACTGACCCTCCTGAGAAGCTTCTTGAAATTTATCTCCGGAGCTCTGGGACTGGTTGATTCCTCAGTAGTTACAAATAATAAGTAAAAGAGGAAAGTCATTCATGTCATTATGTCAATTATTAGAGATGAAAATTTTTCATTACTTTAGAATGTAATTTTTCATCCTTAATATTAACCTCACTGTTTTATTTTCTTTTCCCTTTTATCTTTTTTTTTCTGCATTTAATTTCATTTCATGTTGCCAGAGGGAAAGCCTGAGAGATTATAGATAACAGGCATCTACTCAGCCAGGTTCAGCAGGCATCTACTCAGCCAGATTCAGCAGAGTTTAGCAGCAGCCACTTGAGCAATGGCTAGTTTTCAGCTGTTCATATGGTATGAACTGTGTGATTCCCTGACTGAAGAACTCCAGAACTTGTTCTCATTAGATAATTTTGTGTCCTTAAGTTTAAAAAACCCCAACATTTAACTGTAAAGATATTCTTAAGCCACATGTGTGCAGTTGGTGACAGTAATCACAACTGAAGCACTTCTTAACTGGCTTCCCATGAATATGGATTGGCTTTTAAGGTATTAGCTTTGCCAAACAAACCTGGATTTGGATTTAGAGTTGCAGTCACTATTTTAGCTATACCAGAACAAATTTCTTGCAGAATCCATGATGGTTACAGACATTTTACCTCTTCCTTCTCCTGATCCCTACTTCATGCTCAGTGCAGTTTTGCTCCACTTTTAAAGCAAGTCAGCTTTGGCCTGAGAGCAAGCATCGCAAACATCAGGCATGAATTCCTTTGTGACTGTTGAAAAGATTTGAGACAAAGTCCATTTCATTTCTAATGTGTGATATTCAATGTATTTCTTTAGCAATATCCACACAGTTGTCCTGCAATCCAGATCAGCAAATTGATAAAAATGTTAAGATTTTAAAATGTTTTTTAATATGGTTAGAGGAAAAAAAAAAAAGTCACCTAAGGTTTAAGCCCAAGCAGGAAATAGTGACCTAACAGTTGCCTGCAGAGCATGTGTAGTACAACTTGATTTTATTTGTATAATTTCCTGTGACACTGAAATTTCACAGTGAGATCACAACTGAAAATAAGCATTTTTTCATTTCCTTTACAGGACAGACATTTAAATACAAATATTTTCTCTTAAATAAGTCACTAAGATTTTGGTGCAAAAACAAGAGATGAAAGGTCAAAGGTTCTCAAGGCATCATTAAATAGCTGCTTAACAGGAAAGAACTATCTCAGCTGCTCTATTAGTAACAGGCAAAGAACAAGGAGACTGTAATTTAGTCACCATACTTGATTATTTGGGGAAAAAAAAACAAACCAAAACAAAACACAAATAGCCCCCTCCCCCCCCAAACTACACCAGAAAAAGATAATGCCAGTGAGAGTGGCAGAACTCAAGAAATGGTGATTGAAGAGCAATTTGCCAAGTTCCCAAAATGCAGCCAAGTCAGTGTGGGAGGTGGATCTGTAGGGTTGCAAACACTGAGGTTCTTAAATGCATAGCGTCACCAGGTGCCCAGACAGATCTCAACCTGGTGCTCTGCAGGGCTCAGAAGTGGGTACCTGCCAGCTGCAGCAGCCCAGAGAGAGGCCTGGCCAGAGAACATGCCTGGAAATGGCTTAATGGGTCTGATGCTTTTTGTTCTGTCAAGATTTGCTTCACTTAGAATTTGCTGCATATTTCTACCTGGTCCATCGGAGGACTTGGAAAGTAGATCCCATTTCGTCTGGGTAGCAGCACTGCTTGCGTGTGGGGCTGCATTCTGTCTTGATGGCATAATCAACTTGATTAAATGCTTCAGCAAGAGCCAAGCTTACCCACCTGGGGTGCAAAAAGTCACATACAAACATCATTGGAGGGCACTCTGTGATCCCATTCAGTATAGAAGTCAGGCAAAAGTAAAGAAGTTACAATTTATGAACAGATGATAAAGTAAAAGAACTAAATATGGTGACAATTAATCATGACTTAATTGATGCACACTGCAGCTAAGCCAGAAACAAGCACAGCAAATGGATAGATTGACTGCTGTGTTCCAGCTGGTCCATGACAACTTAGTTGTATACAATTCAGAGCAATAACTTTAAGTTTAACCCAGAAAATAAAGCAAAATGTAGAATTCTTTCCCAAAATAGAGAGGTTTCAGTGAACCACTGTAATAAAAACAGCAAGATAAACCACACTGCACAGCATTCCCTGTATCTCACACTGTTTGTTTTCTAATATAAGACTGGCAAATGTGCTCCATCTTTCCAGTTTTCACACAGGACCAGATGAATCTGCTTATTGTACATATTTTTCTTTGTTTAAGATTTGGTCAGAAGGGTAAAGCTATAAGGATTGAGAGAGTTGTCTACACTGGGAAAGAAGGCAAAAGTTCTCAAGGATGTCCAATTGCTAAATGGGTAAGTGATGAAGACAAATGTTAATACTAATGTAGTTGAGCGTGATGTCTCATGCGAGCACATAGCAGTGACATGTCCTGTGAGCTGACACTATGCAACTTAAAACAGCTCAACAGCAGCAGCACCACAGGACACCTGTAGCATGCTCCCATCTCTGTCTCTCGTGTTCCGTTTTCTTGTTGCATGGAGAACAGCAAGAATAAAATCAGGCTTAAAGGTATGAAAACTTGAGAAGGAAGGAATTCACTTAGATTTGAGATTCACACCAGCAGGCATTCTCACTGCTGTTTAATTTTAGTTCACCAGTAAGTCCAGTAAGTGCACTGCTGTGATCTTTCTAAAATGCACTCTTGGTTCAGGAGAGGCATTGGGATACTCTCCCAGCAAACACTGTCGTGCTTTGGCACAAATTACCCAGTGGTTTGGGTAGGCTGGGGAAAGGCAGGATGAGTTAAAACTGATAGATGATTATAAACTGTGTCAGACTGCACCTGTTTTTTTTCCAGCAGTACCCACAGTAGTACAGGCACTGAGTAGGAATACTCTTTTATTTGAACATCTACTGCTTTCCTGTCATCACTGCAATATTTGTATGTAGGAAGGGCAGGTCACAAAACTTGAGTGGCTGATCACAAGATTATCTGCTTAAGTTGGGGAGGGAAAGGGAAACAGCTCCCATGCCCGGTTATTTAGTGCTTTCCTTAGCTGCCTGCTTTTCCCTGCATGGCTCCTGCCCTAGGTGTAGGTGTCCCAACTCTGTGCAGGGAGGCAGCTTACTGCTCACTTCCTTTTGCTCACTCATCAAACTGGGACACATGTACCATAGTACAGATTCAGGAGGAGATTCCTGCTGAATCAGAGCATGGGGAATACCTTTACAAAGCTGTTTTCCACCACCATGGCTTTCCACACCAACAGTCAAGCCTGTCACAGTCAGCTTCATTAAACAGAAAGGGTAGCCCTAGCCCATATCATTAAATGAGAAAAAACAGACCAAGCTGCCAGAAACAAAGAGGAAGACAGAAGCAGAAGTAAGTTCCCAGCACATGCAGGAGTGCTGAGGTTTCCTGTTCTCTTGTTCTTCACACTAAGAACTGCTTCGTTTGTATGGGGGCTGTGGGGCCCGTGTTGCTGTGCATGCAGGTAGTCCGCAGAAGCAGTCAGGAGGAAAAGCTGCTGTGCTTGGTGCGTGAGCGAGCAGGCCACACGTGCGAGACGGCCGTGATTGTCATCCTCATCCTGGTGTGGGAGGGAATCCCGACCAGCCTGGCTGACAGGCTGTACTCCGAGCTCACCGACACCCTGCGCAAGTATGGCACGCTCACCAACCGGCGCTGCGCCCTCAACGAAGAGTAAGTGCAACTAAGGGAGTGCTCACCCAGCTTGAAACCCCACTGTCAGCCCTGCTCATCCTATTCCCGGAAATACACAGAACCTTTCCAACCATTTCAGGCAGCTTGAAAACCCACAAAAAAGCAAAGTAAACGTTCTCATAAATCAGGGAGAAACAGCTGCCTGGGGTTGTGAAGCATCGCTGGGTATTTAAAGGATTGGATCTTGGCAGGGCCCAGGACAGCAGATACCTCACCCTTGAAATAAAAACTCGACGCACTAAACCATAGTGTAAGCTTACAGGAGCTAGCCTTAATCTAAAGAAATTGCACTGTGTTGTTTTCCCATGTCTGTCTGATAGACCAAAAGAGCTATCACAGGATGTTACTTTGGCTTCATGGATAGAGTCATATGTGGCATATGGGGATGGCCCCTGAATGGTGTCTGGGAGGCAGGAGAGAGGGAAAGAGAGAGAGAGAGAGAGAGAGAGAGAGAGAGAGAGAGAGAGAGAGAGAGAGAGAAAGACACACAGAGGGAGAGACTGGACACCAGGAATAGCTCGCTTAGGCAGGAGTTACTGCTTAGCCCCTGTTACAGGGCTTCCACACTCTTGCAGATCCATGCCCCTTTCTGGTACCAAGATTGTCACCACCTAACAAGGCACTACACAAACATACCCTCTCTCAAGGCAAAGCCAGGTTTCTCATAGAAGTGTAGAAACCCTGCAGTCCTTGCTTTGCAACCATGAAGTTTCTCACTGAAATTCCTCTGTTACAACACATATGCCTCCCTTGTCCATTGCTTTGTTATGTGCTGAGGGAAGATGATCCCAGAGCATGGGCAGAGCACCAGTGCCTACTGTGGGAGCACCCAGGAGTGACCTGCCTGTTGCTAACAGCCACATCCTCTTATGTTCTAGACGGACTTGTGCATGCCAAGGGCTGGACCCTGAAACTTGTGGTGCTTCATTTTCCTTTGGGTGCTCCTGGAGCATGTACTACAATGGTTGTAAGTTTGCCAGAAGCAAGATTCCAAGAAAGTTCAAGCTGATGGGAGATGACCCAAAAGAGGTTGGTGTCTGTTTCTGAAATGAGCTTCATTTGTGAGGAAATGTTTTCTGTCACTCTGCAAACACAGACACAGTACGAGAGAGCACAGGCCAGAGCCCTGCCAGAATGGCATACATGCAGGGTAATGAAATAACTGCCAGTCAGGACTGATTGATTCCAGTCACTGAGCCAGCTGAATTGACTGTCCAAATTCTGACAGCTGGTAAAAGCCCTGAGACTTGAAACCATGTTTGCAGGCTTTCACAATTAGAGGGGAGGGCATGGCCTGAATAATTGTGGCTGTGTTAGGCCTACAATTGGGCATTCCCCAGTGGCTGAGTGGAAAGTTTACCAGCTGAAGGCACATAACATTGCAATTGGGAACCAGAGCAGACTGCATAGAGCCAAACTCTTGAGATGACAATAGGAAGAAGAGGGTAGGGAGATTCATTCTACATGCAGTCCTGCCCCACTGAATGTTTCAAGACTGGGCTCTGTGTTTCAGCAGACTGGCAACTATGTCAAACCAGTCAGAGTAATAAAACACTGACCTTAGCCTGGACATAAGATAACTTTTGATGTTATGACTGTAGCAACTCCTGGACAGCTCAAGCTAGTCATGTGTCTGGGAGGCTCCAGCAGCCCAGCCTGGTTTTGGCAAGCACATAAAAGTTTAGTCCCTTACTTGTGTACTGATGCATAGCTCCACATCTTTCACTGTACTCTGGTACCTTACTCAAATCCAAGCATTTCTCTTAAATGATCCGTGTGCCAGGTACTCCTGCACCCTATGGCCTGTGCTGAGAGCACTGCAATATTTAAAATAGCACAATTAACAGTTTTTCTTCCCCACTGCTTTTGTATAGCTCCACCAGTTATGGAATAGCTCCCCTTCAACCATAGTGTGGCACAAAGCCTTCTTTATCATAGCCTGCAGTCCTGAACTCTTTACATTTGCTAAGCTGGATACCTGGCCAGAGCGTGCCGGGCACTACTCCAACTTGCATTCTTGGATTCACTTCCCATGGAAGCCAGAGCTGGGCAGAGAAGATGATTTTACCCTCCAGTCTTGTTTCCACACAAAATCAGGGGCAGCCAAAGCACACATCCATACCAGGGACTGAGTCCCACAGCATAGACACAGTTTAGAGACAACACAAATAAGGTTCTCACCAATAAAAAGACTATGGGCCATGTAAAAGCTTCACGTTCTGGCAGCAGCCACAAGGTCCCAGCAAGATATTTTTGGGGATTTCATAATGTCATTGTGGAGTCCTAAACTAGGATGTAATCCCATAGTAGGAGATACAAACTTCTGATGCACCAAACACTTCTCTCTCAGAGCCGTAAGGTTTTTTCAAGGTCTTCAAAGCAAACAAGCTTCTAAAGACAAATAAACCACAGCAGTATGCTGTGAATTAAAAACTGAAATTAAAAACTGAAAGCTAAGGTGAGGTTTTGAATTTGGGATTTTCATCATGAGAGGACGAGGGACAACTTGGTGTATGTTATTAGAGTACTTCCTTTTTAAAAAGCATGTACCTCTCCTTACAGCAAAAAAAGAACTGTGCTCATTCTTCCCTCGCTATCACCATGTCCACAATTCTTCACTGCTTAAGAACTGTGAGCTTTTTGAAGCCTGAAGTATTTAAAAAAATTTAAATTGCTGCATGAAAAGGTAGCTTGGTGTGTTAAAGTGCTGTCACTGCAATGTGTAAAACTTAATTAGCTGGATTTACTCAATGGATCATTCTGATACTGTTGCTTTCAAGCTTTCTAAAGATGATTATTTTCCCCAAACTCCAAGAGGGAAAATAATAAAGATCATCACACTTGGATCTAAAACATCTCCTTGTTGGAGAATGTGATTCTCCTCGATATAATCCAAATTAAGATTACAGTATGTGAAGTCCTCTTGCAAGTGTCCTCTTACGCTACTTAACTAATTCATTATTTTAAAGGTTGTGAAACAATAAAATTGAAAGAAGATTCACAACAGTTACTGGCTCAAGAATGATGAAAGTCTAAGCAGTTACACAACTATCAGTGTCACCTTAATTGTGTAAAGGCCCTAACTTTTTAAATCCCATAAGTATAGTATGGAAATGTCACTGAACTCTATTTCACCTCCTAACAGGAAGAAAAACTAGAATCCCATTTGCAGAATCTGTCAACCCTGATGGCACCTACCTACAAGAAGCTTGCACCTGATGCATATAACAACCAGGTACGCTGGATTAAAAAGGAACTGGAACAGTCATGCAAATAACCCACTTTTTACCACACTTCCCAAAGCTTCAGCCTTGTGCAATCCGTTAGGTGCACTTTGCGACAGCATTCCTTTGACACCAGGGTAAAGACAACTGGAAATAAGAATTCCACTTAAGATGTAAAACTAGCAGAATTGGGTCCACTAAGAACTAATCATTTTTCTGTCATCAAAACAATAAAGTTACTTCACAAGAGGAGAGCTCTCATCTTTACAACACAAAGTTCTGGATTTAGCATGTGTCACCAGCCAAACTAGCAAAGCAGCCATGAATATGGTGCGAGATGGGCAGTGCCGGAAGGCAGTGTGTCATGTCACACTTGAATCCTGAAGCCACAGTTTCAGTCCTGCTCTCTTCAGTGGCAAATGAATTTGATTTTCACCATAACAGCCATTACAAACATGCTTTAAAGGAAAGTCTTATATTTGAGGACGCTCAGCCCTACAGATGCACAGAAATGCCTGCACCAGCATTCTTGCATGAGAGGATCATGCACACATGTTTTCTGTGAAACAGCTCTCTAGCACACTCCAAGTTTTTATGAGGTTCCCAGTGTGGCTGTATGTCATCTGCATTCCTTCTTCAGCTATTTGCATCAATATCTGACAACAAACTCCCTGCAAACACAGAACTGTTTGCCTTTGTTGTTCTTGCTCAGGTTCACTGCCATTGCAAACAGTCACAGAACTTAATCTCCAAACTGCCAGCATCTCTACAAACTATGCTAGCATCTTTCTTGCTTGTTGCCACCATTATGCTATAGTAACCAACAAATTATTTGCCATAAAACTCACTCCTTTACTGCATATTTGTTAGTACCTAGACAGGGTAACCAGATTCAGTACAGACTTCACCTCTTCCACTTACCTGATCAGATAATGTTTGGAGACTCATTATGGAGGAAATTGTGGCTGTATGCCCACTAGCTGTGCTTATCTGTCCAGATACCTGAGAGGTGTTCTGCAAGAGAAGAAACAAAGAGGAAGAAGAGAAAAATGAGGGTGTGATCAACAACAAAATGGTTTTTTGCATGGGCTTTTTTTTTTTTCTCACCAAAAACCCACAGAAGGATTTTTCTCCATGTAAGCCATGGCCCTGCCTGACACTTGTTAAAAACAAATGCTTTTAGAAGTTTCAGTGTTCACCTTGTGTAGTAAGGTGTGTGTATGGCTTGGTCTATTTCAGCAGTCTCATGCAGACCTTGTATTTGTGGGGAAATTCTGACCAAGTTGCTGTCAATGCCTTTAAAGAGATGATTGGGGCCTAATTTGTATGGTATTGTAAAAGGTTCTAAACCCAAAAGCCTTAAAACCAGCCCCGCTCTGAATTCCGAATAGAAATTCTGAATTCCCAGGTTTATTCTAATCCAAGCCTGAATTGCTACTGGATTAAAATTTAGAATTGGAAAGAGTCTGTTTTTCCAAGTAGACCAAATAGAACATTTCAGAAAGTTGCACTGGTACACTTCAGTCAGGCTGTCACAGCCTGGCTAATGCTTCAGACCACACTTGTTTCATTCCTAAGCAGTTTACATGTTTTGAGTTTTATTCTGCTTTTATTTTCAGACTCCAAGGAGGTAAACACTCCAAACTTGAAAAACGAAGGTCTGTGAGCAAAGTAGACATCTTGGATTATTTTTGCACTCACTTGAAAGGTTCAGGAATTTCAACAAAGCATTTTACAAGCATGGTTTCATTTTTAATTTCCTAAATAAAATATGAAACCATTGCTTGTCTAAAGCTTGATCTTCCGTTACAAAATAATTTCTTTTTGTGTCAGGTTTATTGTTACATTATCAACTATTTGTTAAGCTCCTTAATAATAAGTGCAGGAGTACAAAGTGCTGTCTTGGCTGAGTTATCTTTTTTTGGTTGGGGGTTTGGGGTGTACTTAAGCTAATGAAATACATGTTTAGGGTGCCAAAATATTACAGATCAAAAAGCAAATTATTATTCTTCATGAAGTCATACTGAAGTCAGGTTTCTAAAGCCATTTCCCTTAATAGGCTGGTATATTTCCAGCTGACACAAACATATCACTCTTACAGTGCCAGATGTGCTGCATTTGTTCTGTAAAAACACCAACCACTGGCAGAGAATCAAAGGTAATATGCAAGAAAAAAAATATTATTGGCCAATTTCACAATCCCATCAGAGACAGAAAGTAACAGGAACAAAGCAGCAAGGAGTGAACTATGATACAAAATTGCCACTGAATGGCTTGCATTTACTTGCCTTCAAGATCTGTTTGTTGCCACCACCAAGATGTTAGGACGCTTGCATGCTGCTGTCACAGGGGAGCATGCAGTGCCAGTTCCACAGACTGGAGCATCCATTTGGGTTGCAGTGACAGCTGTCACCTCTTTGCAGATCGAGTATGAACACAGAGCCCTCGAGTGCCGCCTGGGCTTGAAGGAAGGTCGCCCGTTCTCAGGGGTCACTGCCTGCCTGGACTTCTGCGCACATGCTCACAGAGACCTGCACAACATGCAGAACGGGAGCACACTGGTAAGGCCCTTCTGCATGCAGCCCCCCGACTCCAGCACTTATCTATGTATTTAATTCAGCACAGTCTGTTTAAATTTACCCTCGCATAACACAGATTGCTAAAAAAAAGAGAAACATTAAGCAGTAATTGGGCTAACTTACTACCTCCTACACAATTTTTCATTCATGTGAGTGAGACTTATGGTGTGTTAACGCAAGTTCAGTATAGAACTGGTAAAAAAAAAGCTGTGGAGACAATGGAAAAAAGGTCCCAGCAGGGCTGAAATGCCTGTGTCAGTGTTCCTGGAACAAAACATGCCTCTTGAAACACTTTTTTTACTAGCAAATTAGGATTATCTCTTCTAATAAAAATCAATATGTAAACAATTATCTTGTTTCCAGAAGCTGTGGATTTGATTCCAGCTTGCAATGAGCAGAAAATCTGCAAGCCTTGCCACCCTTTGTACTGTGCACATACCTTTTACTTCCCTCAGTTCTGATCTCTAGTGTGTGCAGCAAAGGTTCTGTGGAAGACAGCAGAAAAGCAAGCTGGTTTTCACTATGCATTGGGTGACTTCTGTTCCTTGGCTACTCTCTCTGTGACAATGCAGTTGCAGTAAACACAAGAAAGAATAATCTTCAGTTTTGAATAATCATCCTAGTTGTAACTTGAAGCAACTACCTAGATTCACAATGCAGCTCTTATTACAATCAAAGAAAACATCTTTTTCAGTATCAGCTACATTTTTCTTGTTTTCAGGGTTTGACTTAATTGACAACCACCACCAACATACTATGCACTCCCAGCTGAGCTTTCTTCCTGAAACTGGCTGCTGCTATGATTTTGCTGCAGAATGTCTGTCTCAGCATCTTTTTCCACTGAGCTCCTCCTACTACTTGTTGTAGTGGGAGCTAACACAGGGAGCATGCTTCATGACATGGCAGTAACTTCCTTAAATCTTATGTGACTTGCTCGTTGGCAAGGTGCTGGAAGCTGCCACTGCAAGGGGTGTGAACTGCAATGGCAGTATGTCCTGTTACACAGTTGTGTCTAACAGGTAGCTAACTAATGTGTCACAGCCAAAACATCTTCAGGTGATAGAGTCCCAGGTTCCAGTGGTTTATCTCTCTGGCCACAGTACAATGGAACACATAGGTTATTTCATGTTAGGGGAATCCCTAACTGTGCTGTTTATTTCAGCACAAGAAAATGACACATGAACTTCCTGTTTCTATTAACACTGTCCAACAGAGGAATGGAAGACATAAAATTGCAGGCTTATTGTGATATGCATGAGCTGCACAGAAACTTACAGTCTACAGATAGCTTGCCAGATGCCAACGCTGACTGCAGCAGGGCAAGGTGCAATGCACAGGCTACTGCTTCAGATCTATTCTTCTCAGACAGGTTGGAGAGAGTTACTCTAATGTGCTTTTCCAACAGGTTTGCACACTAACTAGAGAAGACAATCGTGAAATTGGCCAAACACCTGAAGATGAGCAGCTCCACGTGCTCCCATTGTACAAAGTCTCTGATGTGGATGAGTTTGGAAGCACTGAGGGCCAGGAGGAAAAGAAGAGGAATGGCAGCATCCAGGTCCTTACCTCCTTTCGCCGAAAAGTAAGGATGTTAGCAGAGCCCGTTAAGACGTGTCGGCAAAGGAAGCTAGAAGCAAAGAAAGCAGCTGCAGAAAAGCTTTCCTCCTTGGAGAATGGGTCTAGCAAAGCTGAAAGAGATAAGTCTGCTGCAGCACGCAACAAGCAAGGCAACTCTGAGGCAGCAGGTCATGCCAAACAGCTAGCAGGTAAACGCATAAATCTGAATGGGATCTTTATCAACAGTGGTAAGCTTCCTAGAAATCAGGGCCATTTATAATGAGTCTCAAGGAAACCATTATTCTCAGCCCAAGTACAAAATGGTAAAGTAAAAAAAGGAAAGAGAATTCTTGTAAGTAAATATCAATATTGTATATTTATAAATACTAGAGTGCCACAGACTGAGAGACCTGTATAGTCTGGAGAAGAGAAGGCTGAGGGGACCTTATCAATGCCTACAGATATCTGAAGGGTGACTGTCAGGAGGATGGATCCAGTCTCTTTTCAGTGATACCCAGTGATAGGACAAGGGGCAATGGATGTAAACTGAATCACGGGAAATTCCATCTCAACATGAGAAAAAACTTTTTCACTGTGAGGGTGCTGGAGCACCAGAACAGGCTGCCCACAGAGATTGTGGAGTCTCCTTCTCTAGAGACCTTCAAAACCCACCTGGATGCGTTCCTGTGTGACCTGCTGTAAGTGGTCAGGCTTTGCAGTGGGGGTTGGACTCGATCTCTGAAGGTGCCTTTCAACCCCTAGCATTTTATGATCCTATGAAATTGTGGTCAGCTCTGGAAAAGAAAAAAGGAAAAGGTTGTATGGGAAATCCTTTCTTGTTGGACAGTTAACACCTCTCGAAATCTGGTGCTTTTGCAAACTCTGCTTGCCATGCTGTGTATTGTGAAGTACCTTCAAAAGATTAGTAGTGCTAGAAGCCATGAAGAGAAGTATGTGAAGCTGCTGTCACAGAAAGAATGACCTACACATTGTCTGCCACTGTTACAGAGAACCTTGTGATTTGAGGGGATTCAAGCCTAACCTCCTCATCACTATTCATGCGTTCTGCCTCAAGACCAAAATCAGAGCAGGTTTTTCCATAGTGGAGTAAGAGTTTCAAAATCCACTTAACAGTCCCTTAGTCCTGAGCAAAGGAGTTCATCATGACTATCTTATTACAGCAGCTTTCTCAGAGAGGGAAAAAAGCTATACATCCAAGACCACCCAGAAGGTCACTGAAATACCTGCCAGCAAAAGTCAGTTGTCCCATGACCCAGGCTAGGATTGTAACTATTAAATGATGCCATTTCACTTTAATGAGTGATGAGTTTGCTCTTACTATCATCAGTTAATCTCTCGTGTTACTGTACTCTATCAGGGAATATCACTGTTGGTTTTTTTTACATAAAGATAGGGACTTTTTTTTTTGTGAGTCAGTTCTATTAATATAGATAAGAATTATTTATTCTCAGTGAAGAGAAGGTCACCTTGTGCACAGCTGTTTGGGAGCACTTTGATGCTCCATTTCATGGGCTACTTAAATGACGATTCAACATTATGGATTTTGTACATGTGACTGATTGCACTGTTCTCTTTTTCCCCATTACCACTAGCATCTGATCTCCCTGGATCTGTGCCAGAACAGATCAGTAGCCGTAGCATTTATTCAGCTTCTTAAAGAATGGTATTTGAGATAGGAGAAAGGGAACCTCTGTTGCTGTATCACATGATAGTCTTCTTAGAAATTTCACAGATATGAAGAAGGGTCTATAAAGTATGTAGTTTGTTGGGGGAGGTCCCATTTTTCTTAATTTTATTTTTTCAAATCTTGTTTGTTGTGTTGGTTTTCTTTTCACATCTGCAGATCTCTTACGTCTTTCAGGACCAGCCACACAACAACAGCAGCAGCAACATCCACAGCGTGCTCTCCCCAACAACCCTCAGTCCAATTCTCTTAACTCTTACTCGGGTTCAGATTCTGCAAATCTCTATGGAAGGTTGCCTAATTCAGCTAGTGCTTTCCCAGGCTCTTCATACACTTCAGATCCCTATGGAGGGTCCAATCACATGAACCTCTACACCACCTCATCACAGCCTGCGGGGTCTTATTTGAATTCTTCCAGTCCCATGAACCCTTATTCAGGATCCTTAAGTCAAAATAACCAATATCCACCCTACCAATGCAATGGAAACATACCTATGGACAACTGCCCCTCTTACTTGGGCTCCTACCCTTCTCAGCATCAGCACATGGACTTGTATAGTTGTCAGAGCCAAGACCATATGTCTAAACTCAGTCTACCACCCATTCAAACATTATACCAGCATAGGTTTGGGAATAACCAGAGTTTTGGTCCCAAGTACTTGAATTATGGAAACCAAAATATTCAGGTAGACTCCTTCAATAACTGCACCATTAGACCAGATGTACACCACGTAGGGTCTTTTTCCTCTTACTCCACCCATGAGGCTGACAGCCATTTCATGGAGGTTGCCTCAAGGTTAAAATCTAATATGAATAATCTGAGCATGGATTATGCCTCCAGGAGTAAAACCAGAGACCATCATCACATGCAACCCCTGCCACATTTAGCACATGACTACCATTCTGCTCCAAGTATGTTTAGTGGTCCTCCTAATTCACTGCATCTCCAAAATAAAGATAGTGAAATGATTTCACACGCAGTTAATGGTTTGTCTAACACACTTCCAGGTCAAAACCATGACAGGACTACACCCCAGGGTGGTTTAGATAAAACCGATGTGCTGAATCCAGAAAAGGCAGAGGATCCTGATGAAGTCTGGTCAGATAGTGAGCAGAACTTTCTGGATCCAGAAATTGGAGGAGTGGCAGTTGCTCCATCTCATGGGTCAATTCTCATAGAATGTGCAAAACGTGAGCTCCATGCAACAACTCCCTTAAAAAACCCCAATAGGAACCATCCCACCAGAATATCCCTTGTCTTTTACCAGCACAAAAGTATGAATGAGCCCAAACACGGTCTGGCTCTGTGGGAAGCAAAGATGGCTGAGAAGGCAAGAGAGAAAGAAGAGGAATGTGAAAAGTACGGCCCAGACTACGTGCCTCAGAAATCGTATGGCAAAAAAGCCAAGCGGGAGCCTGCTGAGCCACACGAGCCCTCTGAGCCAACCTACCTGCGCTTCATCAAGTCTCTTGCACAAAGGACACTGTCGGTCACCACAGACTCCACAGTAACTACATCTCCATATGCCTTTACACGGGTTACAGGGCCTTACAACCGATACATCTGACTTCACACCTCTCTTGGTTACCTCATCAGCAAAAAACCACCGTGTCGCTAGGGTAGTAGTTCTTTAGGTTTGAGGGAAGGCAAGGGTGGAGAAGAAAACAGTGTTCATGCAGAATGCTCAGTGGAAAAAGCCTCAGCACACCAGCAAAAAGAGCACTTATTTTCCACTGATGTTTAAGTGGCCACAGATGGCACGTAGGGAACAAGACCAAAGCATCCTATGCAAAAACAAAAAGAAAAGACAAAACAAAAAGGTGTTTCACAATTTACCTTTGAAAACACTGTCTGCGTTACTGAGAGAGATAATCTACAAATGAATTTATTTTTATTTTCCTTACAGTTTTGCACATCTGTGGCCACTTTAAAATATCATCAAGTTTGCATAGTCATGGAGAAAAAAAAAAACACCCAACAAAACCCCTAAAAAATAATCCTGTAGTATTACAACTGCAGGGACCTTGAAACAACATCTGGTGCTGAATCTACAATGTACTGAAATACTGGAATCGTGGCTTTTTACCATGGCAGTTTTTACTGTAATCTTATTAGTATCTTGATTTTATTTAACAGAGTAGATAAGTATAAACCATACCGAATAGACAGCAAAACACTGAATCTGTTTGGATGTTCTAAACCCATGGTGCTATCTGAGAGAATGGTGTCTTTATTTAACAGTCAAACAGTTTATGCCTTTATAACAAAGTGTCAGTGATGTAGTCAAACATTCTTCAGTGACAGGGAGGACCTTTACATTCATGTATGTATTGAATTTACCTGGTGTTAAAATAAGCTTATTATTTTTTAACGTTGGAATTACAAAGACCTCTGGATTTTACTCATCCAGTCAAGTCCTGGAAAAGGACAATAAAATATATAGAGAGATTATTTTTTTTTTAAAATAGTGTTTCAAAAGCACTTTGTCTACCTAAGCTTGGCAACTTGAACAATGCTGAGGTACTAAGACGTTAAAGAAAAAAAAAAAGAAAATTAAATTTTAAAAAAAAGAGTTTACTTTGATTTTAAAATGCAAAGATAATTTTTTTAAACTAAAAAAAAAAAAAAGCTTTTAAATACTTTTGTTTTAGCCATGCATCTGCTAGTGGGCTACGTATCCATTTTTAATACAGTCAGTTATGGTAAAAATGGAGCTTACTGGATATAAGGGAATACTTTAGTACACAAAACACATGTTTTCCTGGTGCTCATCTCACACAGCTATACTGTAAACCGTTTTCTACAATTACTATGACAAGTTCATTGCTCAGATATGTACAGTTTTAAGGAAAGAATTTTCTATTAACCACAGGTAATAATTAGCAGCATGCGACAGACTACAGCTTAGTTAGCTTGGGCTTCTGCTGTGTTCGAAGGTCTCTATGCTCTTCACATACCCAATGGCAGATCGCTTTTGTGGTGATAATTATGTCACATCGTAATGCAAGTCATTTCTTGGTGCAAGTGTCTTCTTTTCCAGGAAGATTGAGCAGACTGATGCCTACACAAGATGAATGAAACAGGGTTAGTACTGTCTGATTCCATTGAGTAATAGAGGAAAAAAAAAAAAAAAGGCAGCTGGCTTGCTGTGGTGGTTTTAAATCATTAATTTCTATTGAAAAAAAAAAAGCAGGAGAGTTGTATAGTAAATTAAACTGTAAACAAAACTTTTTTTAACGCGATGCTTTAGTATTTTAGTACTGTAAAAATATTAAATCTATATATATTTGGGTTTTGAGCTGAATTCACATCATGGTGCTACTCAGCCTGCTACAAATATATCATAATGTGAGCTAAAAATACATTAAAAAGGTTTGAGTGATGTTCCTACTTGTCATATACCTCAACACTAGCTTGGCAATAGGATATTGAACTGAGTGTGAAAGTTTTTATATTGTTATACCATCTTTTTTTCCCCCCAATAGCCTTTGAAAACAAATAAACAAACAAAACAAAAAACAAAACAACACACAAAACCCCCACCTCTCTCAATACTTGACATTTTAGCAAATATAACTTGAACTTCAACCTTTCTTTTTTTCCTTTCTTTTATTTTTTTGGTTCTAAAACTTCAGGGATATTTCAGCTCATGTTCTCCTATGCCAAGGTGTCACCTGTGTGTATGTAAAGCTGTTGTAGGTTAACTATATTATTCTTGGGGGGATTTTTGGTTTGTTCTGGTTTATTTTTTGTTGTTGTTCAGGGATTTAATGCTTTTCTTTTGAATCCCTTCTCTAATTTTTCCTGTACATGTTATCGATGTAACTAAAACTAATTTTGTAAATTCGTTAGCTCTTTTTATTGTAATGAAAGTGTTTAAGAGATTTAGAATGTTTTGCCTGTTTCAGACAAATAAACAAAAAAGAAAGTAGAATGCACTGAGCTGATTAAAGGGAAATACGTATGGCAGGGGTTTGGCAAGTGACTGTTTGCTAGAGTTGTTCGAGTCACTCTCTAAACAAGGCTTCTTGGATGCTGTAGTGAATAAAATAGACTATAAAAAGGTACAGTCTGTACAAGGGCTTCCCTAAACATGCAAACCTCCATGTCCCAGAGATATCTTGTGCAATATACTGTAAGTTTAAGTTCAGTCGAAAGAAATTTTTATCTACCAGAATCACAATCAAGCTCGAGTAAATCAAAGGAGGCCATTGGGTTTAAGGGTCAAATATTTATTATAGCAATTTTGGTTTTTTAATTCTCAGTCTGTGACTTTATCCACTGCATTGAAACAAAAGGTTTGCCTTTGAAAAAGAGGAAAAAAGAAAAAAAAAAATGAAATGGTTATATGTCAGATTAATTAAATCATTATAAATCTTCCTCTTTTGGCAATTCTTTTTCTTTTTTTAAAGTCTTATATTATCCATGTAATCCATAGTAGATGTTTGGTTACTATGCCGTGCACTGTCATTTGCCAAACTGCTGGCAGCAGGAGCAGGAAGCTTAGCTGGAGAATCAGTTTTGTATTGTAAATACCCGAGCTGTAATTTTTGGTGTACAGAACCCTGCTTCTGCTGGAACGAATGACAAAGCAGACATGAAATTGCTTGTACAGGATTATCAGGTTGACTATAGCCATACTTGAAGATGCTTCTGAGTGGTGTCAACTTTACTTGAATGACTTTTTCATCTTGATTGACGCACAGTGGTATAAAGTTCACTTCTAAAGCTAGTGGTTAACTTGTGTAGGAAACTTTAGCAGTTTGACACTAAGATAATGAACTTCTGTGTGCATTTTCTATGCTTATGTTTGTTTGTTTTTTTTTTTAACTTTAGTTTCATTCATTTTCATGAACTGTTTGGTATGTCTATAAAAAGAGTCCGAGGATGGTTATAAATACTGTAAGTATTGTAATGTAATGCAGGTTATTTGAAAGCTGTTTATTATTATATCATTCCTGATAACGCTGAGATGTGGGTGTTTTTAATAAAATTTATATTTATTTAATGCACTCTAAGTCTGTCTTGCAGAAACTTGTCTTTCCCTATCATTTCATCAGCTAACCACAAAGCCAGCACAGTCAAAACATGGCCTCTAGTACCAGCCATGAGTTAAGATCCCCCACAGAATGTAGACAACTGTTCCAGGGCTGGGGGTGCTGCTAGCCTGGGGAACTCATCTAAAGCTGTGTTATGAGAAACAGAGGAAGTTCCACAGTTCAACAGCTTAGAATCTGAATGCATTGACTGACACACCAGGACAACCCAAATGTTTCAATGAAGCAGACCCACATCCCCACAGGGGTTTAGCTCACCTCCATGATCTCCAACTCCAACATCACACTCAAAGGAAATGCCTCACTAGGGCCTTCAAAACAGGAGATCTGGACAACAGAGCTATTCCTAGTTCTGCTTTGGCTCTTGTCTCTAATGGGTTGGGACACTGGCTGCCCAACTCAGGCTACTGCTCAATAAATCCTATTTTTACAGGGAAGAAGGGAAGCATTTCTGTGGGCAGGAAAAGGGTGTAGAGCATCACTGCTGGTTTCCTACTGGCATTTGTGGACACCAATGAACATAGCAGATTCATTGTCGGAATTTCCTCGCTACTGAAGTTGCAGCCACAAATACATACCTGGCAGAGGCAGGACAAGGGGGAGACTGTAGGGATTCATTGGTTTGTTTGTATCTACCTGCTCATGCATTTCTTCAGTTGATTTCAAATTCTTTCCAGATGGTGGGATGCTCCAACAGATAGTATTCTTATGCCAGGGAAGGTTTAGGCAGGTAATTAGGAAAAATTTCTTCACCAAAAGGGTTGTTAAGCCCTGGAAGAGGCTGCCCAGGGAGTCACCTGGACATGTAGATGTGGTGTTGAGGTAGTGTTATTTATAACAACTTAGTGTTAGTTAGTCAGCTTAGTGTTGACCTGGTAGTGCTGGGTTAACAGCTGGACCTTAATAGTCTTTTCCAACCTAAATGATTCTGTAAGAAAAAAACCAAATTACAACAGCCTAAATCCTCCTGTGTAATGTAAATCACACATCACTTAGAGAAAACCAGAAGCAATAAAAAGTGTTTGAATCAATACCACAACATACGTTCTTGCGGGCACCAGACAAAGGCTTGTTTTTATAGTATATTCTTTTACCTTCAAGGGATTCAGGACTGAATCCTGAAATATTCTCTTCTGTGGGAAAAGACCAAAATTGCTCTCTCCACAGCTGCAAAGTGTTTCTGTGACAATTGGTACTTGAAAGCTTTTCTTTAAGACCCCAAGTTTGTTTTCAGCTTTGGTTACCCCATCCATCAATGCCATGCACCTTGGGAAAGGCCCCCTACTCTCTACATTCACACAGCCAAGTGTTGGGGAAGCACTGAATTACAGCTCAAACCCCCCTGCACCGTTCAGCCCTCGGCATATTCCCAGATGGGAATGTCTCGAGGCAGGCCAGCGCTGCGCAGCCAAGTGCTCCTCTTTTCTGCGTGCAGCTGCACTTAATGCAGGAGACAGCTGGAACTGACAGATGCACTCACTCCAACAAAAGTCTGCCACCCCTTCAGCCTCGCCCAGAAAAGCTCCTGCCATTAATGACCGTTTCCACCGGCCGCCTCTCCACACAAGCAGCTGTCTCTTCAGTGCACGGCGACAGATCTGGCTTCAGAGGCACTGAGAACACTGGCACAATGTGCTCCCAGCCAAGGCCACTGGGAAGTCAAACCACCCCGGCTGACCATGCTTCTCCCACAAGCACAGGCTCTCCTCAAGACAAGGGTAGCTTGCCAGTCTCCCTCAGGTGGCTGTGACCAAAGCATCACTTTCCATCGCTACCCAAACCACAGGCTGATCAATTAGTTACGACTGGTGGTACCCAACTGAGCATCCAGGTAGCTTCTGCCTTGCCCTTCCTCTTCTTCTACCCATCTGTTCTGGCATTTTCTTCCCTCTGACAACCAGCAGAGAGGACAATACCACCCTTGCTATGGGAATGACTGAAAAGCCTGTGATGACCAGCCAAGCCAGGGTGAACAAACCCTAGCAAAGATTTAAGAGAAACAGGTGACTGTGCTGGAAGATACAGAAAAGTGTCCAGCATGGAAGAGTGAGGAAAGGGGAAAAGGAACACACACTTACAAAGGATTTCTTCTGGAGCAGTAAAGCACCTTACAGAAGGTGCAAAGATTAAGAAGTGGTTGATAATGGTGGTTTTTCTGTATGAACATTTTCACCACTCCTTTCAAATACAAAATGTTTTTTAAAACCTCAAATCTTTTCACTCAAGTAAAACTGAAAGCAGGGGAACAAGGCCTTGGATTTAAATGTGAACCCTGTGATTTATGCCTAGCTACAAGCAGTGCTTGGAGAAATGCACATGGCCCTGCCTGCAGGCAGTTCAGAAGAGCAGGGCACCCTGCCTGCTGGCAGAGCTGCAAGGCAGGGCTCTCCCTTACTTCTCCAGTGTGTGTGAGGAGCACCACACTGAACTCACTGAAGCTTGCTGATAGTCCAACAGCATTGAGACTAGCATTGGTAGATATAAATAGACAAAGATAAAAATACATATAGATAAAAATTTCTATAGGTATATTAATGGTAAGAAGACGACTAGGGAAGGCGTGGGCCCCCTCAGAAAGGAAACAGGTGAACAGGTGACAAGGGAGATGGAGAAGGTGAGGTTCTCAATGACTTCTTTGCCTCAGTCTTCACTGGCAAGGGCTCCAGCCACACTTCCAGAATAATGGAAGATAATGGCAGGGACTGGAAGAAGGAACTGCCCATTGTGAGTGAAGATCAGGTTCGTGACCATCTGAAGCAACTGAAAGTGTTCAAGGCCATGGGACCCGATGAGATACACTCACGGTTGCTGAGGGAACTGGCAGATGAGGTTGCTAAACTGCTCTCTATTATATTCCAAAAGTCATGGCAGTCAACATCTTTGTTGGTGACATGGACAGTGGCATTGAGTGCACCCTCAGCAAGTTTGCTGACGACTCCAAGCTCTGTGGTGCAGCTGACACGCTGGAGGGAAGGGATGTCGTTCAGAGGGACATTGACAGGCTGGAGAGGTGCACCCATGACAACCTCATGAGGTTCAAAAAGACCAAATGCAAGGTCCTGCATCTGGGTCAAGGCAATCCCAAGCATCAACATAGGCTGGGCAGGGACTGGCTTGAGAGCAGCCCTGAAGAAAAAGCCTTGGGGGTGCTGGTGGATGAGAAGCTCAACATGAGCTACCAGTGTGCACTTGCAGCCCGGAAAGCTAATCACATCCTGGGCTGCATCAAGAGAAGCATAGCCAGCAGGTCGAGGGAGATGATTCTCCCCCTCTGCTCCACTCTGGTGAGACCCCACCTGGAGTACTGTGTTCAGTTCTGGAGCCCCTATTACAAGAAAGATACGGACATGCTGGAATGTGTCCAGAGAAAGGCCATGAGGATGATCAGAGGGCTGGAGCACCTCTCCTATGAGGACAGACTGAAAGAGTTAGGGCTGTTCAGTCTGGAGAAGAGAAGGCTCTGAGGAGACCTTATTGTGGCCTTCCAGTATCTTAAGGGGACCTACAAGAAAGATGGTGAAGGACTTTTTAGGGTGTCAGGTAGCGATAGGACTAGGGGGAAAGGAAAAAAATAGAAATGGGTAGATTCTGATTGGATGTTGGGAAGAAGTTTTTCACCATGAGGGTGGTGAGACACTGGAAGAGGTTGCCCAGGGAGGTGGTAGAAGCCTTAGCCCTGGAGGTTTTTAAGACCAGGCTGGATGTGGTTCTGGGCAACCTGATCTAGTGTGAGGTGTCCCTGCCCATGGGGACTAGGACTAGGGGGGCTGGAACTAGATGATCCTTGAGGCCCCTAACAATTCTATGATTCTCTCTCCTCTCAGCAGTAAATTAATACTCTTCTATTTAACTGATACAGCAAGTTTCTGTTACACTCAGCCACATTTACCTAACACAGACACAATTAATAATTTTGAGGTGCTCAGTAAATGACCATTTTTTCTCAGAAAACTGACAATCTTACATCCACCAGCCCATGAGCTACAGCCTGACTGCTCTCCCTCCATTACTTTGTGTGAGACATTTTGGTTTTTAACTAAGTTTATGTATTAAGTGGTTCCCTTTACTTTAGCCTGGAAATGATTCCTTAAGTTAATCAGAGCAAATACTGTACCAGGAGAGATGCTTTCAGAACTTACAAACTGCTTCATGTTTTGTTTGCCTCACCTCTAACCAGCAAAGGGAATAACTGATGTTCTTGAAGTTAGCACAGAAAGTGCTAATAAAAAATCCTTATATTTAGAGGGGGAAAAAAAATCTTGCACCAGAGTGAGGAAGTAAGAATGGAGGAGAAAAGATCTACTCCTCTCCTTTCTGCTCTTTCTGATCAACAGAGAAAATGGCCTTGAGTCTGCATACTCAACTTGCACATTGCCAACATGAGGCACTCTAGCCCCTGATAAACAACACGCTCACTGCAGCCACCCTCCAGCAGAGTGAGGGGCTGGTGGCCCCTGTCTATGCAGGGGTACACAAGGGAGGGATCTCCAGAAGCCAGGCCATGGGGAAGAGAATTACTTCCTATAACATTGTATAAAAACATAGTCAAGGCCTTTCAGTCTAGAAATCTCCTTATTCTTGACTTAGGGGTCACTCTTCTTCCAGGTGCAGGAGCGAGGAACCACTCTTTCTCCCCCAGACCATTTTGCCATCAGTTCAGAGGTTTCAGTACTCACAGTCTTGACATTCAGGTCCTTCTTGCCTGAAGAGATTTAGCACACCACCATACAGGATGTGAAAGGCTGGATCCACCCTGGGGTGGATTCATAGAATGGTTTGGGTTGGAAGGGACCTAAAGATCATCTGGTTCCAACTCCCCTGCCATGGTCAGGGACACCTTCCACTAGACCAGGCTGCTCAAGGCCTCATCCAGCCTGGCCTTGAACACCTGCAGGGAGGAGGCATCCAAGACCTCTCTGGGCAATCTGTTCCAGTGTCTCACCACTCCTACTGTAAAGAATTTCTTGCTAATCTCCAGTCTAAATCTGCCTTCCTCAAGCTTCAATCCATTCCCTCTCATCCTATCACTACAAGCCCTGGTAAAAAGTCACTTTTCAGCTTTATTGTAGGCCCCCTTCAGGTACTGGCAGGCTGCTATAAGATGTCCCCAGAGCCTTCTTTTATCCAGGCTAAAAAGCCCCAATTCTCTCAGACTGTCCCTATAACAGAGGTGTTCCAGCCCTCCGATCATCTTTGTGGCCCTCCTCTGGACCGTCCCCAGCAGTTCCAGGTCCTTCTTGTGCTGGGGACACCAGAACTGGACACAGTACTCCAAGTAGGGTCTCACAAGAGCAGAGTACACACAGGCACATCACATCACCCCCTCCTTTCCGCATCACATAAAAATATACTTCAAATCATTACATGAAGTGGCTGGAGGAGGACGAGCCTGCTGTGCCACTTCCTCTCAAGGAGGGGTTCAGCCCTCAGTGTGAAAACAGGGCCACTCTCCCAATTCATAATGCCAGCAGAAACACAGCACCTGCAGCTAGAGGCCACGAGGGGGATTGCAGGTTCCTGTCTTTTACAGCTGAGCTGATCAAAATTAACCTGCTTCTCCCACACAGGATTTGCTCCAACTAGCACATTAAATACTTTGTCTTCATAGCATCTGACACAAGGAAAACCATCCTGGGTTAAGCACATTTCCTTGGAATGTCATGGCAACACAGCTGTACACTCCTGCGCCATGGCAGAAAGGCCAGCCCGGTGCCTGGTAGGAACAGCTTGGGATTGTGGTTCAGCTTCCTTTTAGCATTAGCAACTGGGACCTCACTGGATTTTCAGGCATCTTCCTCTTATTTTTCTGCTCCTGTTGTGATTATTGGTAGAAATGACAGCACCATTATCTTCTTGTATGTAAGCCTTCATACAGACCACTCTGGTAAAGAGATTTAACTGGAGGGGATGGCTTAAAGTGCAGTCTGCTCTGAAAAGGGTTTGGGTTGGGCTCCCAGTCTGCACTTCAATTACTATTGTAGCTTATGTGCCTGGCTTGGAAGGGGGGTGGTATTTCCCCCCATCTATCCCTCCCCAAACAGAAGCAACAGATCTCCTCTGACTAGCCCTTCTCCCCACCTGTGTTATTCTGGCTCTGTTGACATTTGTACAGGCACAAAGCTGGTCAGATGGCAGCATTCCAGTTCTAATTAATGGGAGCAAATGGTTTGCTATAAACAGAGGAAGGGCTGGCACAGGGGGGGAGGCGACAGATGTCAAACAAGGGGAAAACATCTATTAGCTGTTCCCTCCTCCACCACCACCCCCAGCACGTTTGTTTCGCATGGCAGCCCTTCAGTTCAAGTCCTGGTTTAAAACATCCAGACTCGGCATAGTGGAGCTGTAACTGAACCTTTGCAGCACCCTCAAAGCCCTCCTAAGGCAGGAGGACAGGACACTAAAAGGGACCGTGCAAGGCAGCTTTTCAAAGCTCAGGCTTGCCTGCCCTTCCAGAGTCTACACAGTGGTATGATCAGTAACCCTGGCAAATCTCCCCTCTGGTTGTCTCTCTGCTGTTAATACTCACCAGAAGCACACATGAATTTGGTCAGAGTGCTGCAGCTTGCAGACACTTATTCTCCTAGATCTTAAGATGCAAACAACAGCTCATTGTCACCAAAACACTCCAATGTCTCTGGCACAGGACACAAACAACAGCAGCTTGTTTCCACCTCGAACCACCCTTAGGGGAGCTGCAAGACTCCTCAGCTGAGCCAATGCAGACAAGACAGGGACCAAGGCCATGGCACAACACTTGCACCTCGCAGAGGACACATGGGGCTCCTGCTGTCCAAAACCCCAGGTAACAAAGACTAACCGATCTAATGGTAGCACAGAGGAAACTCATTTGCATCAAGACAACGACACTGCGGAAGTACAGGGTGTGGTATGGGGCAACGCCAGCCACACTGAATCAGTGCAAGGGAGAAAGGGGGAGTCTGACAGTTTCTGCGGCAGTCAGATTGCCAAGTGCAGATCCCAGATACATAAGGTGACAAGACAAAGGTGAGCCCCTCTCACAGGACTACCAACAGGGCATAGAGAACGTTTTAAACCTGCTGTCTTGGTGATTTTGCCAGCAGCAACACATTGGCATTTTACAGAAGGATTCCTCGCCCCAGTGCAGGCAGAGGCATGGCTTCCAGGGTAAATAAGATTGAAAGCCAGATGTGCTTTTGTCAAAGAAATCAGGTCAAGTGTAGCCACGAGGTTTCAGAGCTCCTGCAGCTGTGCCTGTTACATGAAGAAAGCAGTGCTGCCTCCTCCTCCGCTACCACATTTACTGTGAGCTGCTTCCTTGGGAAAGGTAGGCAAGCAGCTTGCTTACACAGAATTAGATTTTACCCCCCCCCCCCCCCCCCCCCAAAACAATTGAAGTGTAAGAGACAGAATAAAACTTCACAAAGTCTGAGGAGGACTTGACAAATATCCGTGAACCCAGCAAGTATTGCTCTGTGCTGTCATCCTGCACTTGTTGTAAGGTGCTACAAAACTGCTCAAACACAGCAAAGCACAGTCAGGTTCAACTGACATTTGACTACCAGGGAACAACAGCAAACGTTTTCTTCCTAAGAAAGTAGTTTGCTGCCAGTTGATAGTCACCAGTTCTACATGGCTGTTAGATTTCTTTGTAGGCAGACCTCCACAGCACAGTTTATGGACTATGGCTCTGGGAAAGCCCTCTTTCAGAGGTGTGGGGGGTGTATACCTGTGCTGATAAGTCGAAGAGATCACCTGCTTGCCTTTAGAGCAGTGAGCAGAGGCTGTTTGATCCATGGAGTACCCTGCTGATGGCGAGTATTCCCAAACAGCTCCTGGTAAAGAGCAAAGAAAGTTTTTGCTTGTTCAGTTAACTCTGATCAATCAATAACAGTTAAGAAGAGAGATTATACATTACACATGACCTCTTGCCACAGGGGCTGGAGAGAGATCTCTGGCCTACTATACACACAAACATTTTCCAAAAACACAGCTGGGTTCCTGTTAGAAAGCTTGATCACCATTTATAAACCACTGCCAGAAGACAGTCAAGCCTGCAGAGCAGGGGAGAATGTGAGGGCATTAGTCCAAGATATGTCCCTCCTCAAGGAAGGAGATTCCTCCTGCCACTCAGCCCAGATTATGATAATGTATTTGCTGGGCCAGAAGGACAGAAATGTGCCTGAGGGGAAGTGTGACTTTGTAGTATGGGAATGGAGAGCTCTGCTGCCTGTTCTCATTTCCGCTTACAGATGTGATGTTAATATTAAGCAGCACATTAAAAGACAGTGCTCAGAGATAGCACTTGACCCCTGCCTTCCCCTTCATAGGCAAGCACCTTCCCCAGCAGACTCTCTCCTTCCCCAGCTATGCTTTAAAAGCAGCCAACACAGCAGTGGTGCTTGTCAGGAGATTGGTCCTCCTGGGCCATGAGTTTGCTTTGATCAGAACTTAGGCAGAGGAACACTTTGTTTTGGGGTTAGGTCATGCTTCCCTGTGAGCCATGCTGTGGGAGTCCTATTCTGAGCACTCCTGGGCAAGTATAAAAGCAAAATCCAGCTGCACAGATGTCAGGGAAACACATCACCTCCAGTGGCAAGCAGTGACTGAACAGGGAATATACCGAACACGGATACAGATTTCAGCCCCTAAACTCTGCTTACAACCTGCTTTGGTACCCAAGCCCCTTAACTATATTTCTCCACCACAGTTCCCTACAAAAGGCTTTGTGCCAAACCACACAGGAATGTTACAGCAATAAATAAATTAACCATTTAAGTGTTCAGATCTTCTGGTAACATCACCTGAATTATGTATCCTTGAACTGGGACAGCTCAACTGCATTTTTTTTCTGTTTACATTAACTTCTTTCCTGCTTCACACTTCCACCCCTTATGAGACAGGCCCTGTTAAAACACTTGGCTTTTCCTCATCTTTGCCTAAAAAATACCTCCTTTAGAGAATTGTTCCATTGTCAATCCACAGTTTATTAAAAAAAGAGGGAGGTGGGGGGCCAGAAGGAGGAAGAATGAAAGAGCTTTCTATAAAATCTTCCAGTTCATCTAGCCCATCTCAAAGCAGGTACAGACAAGAATAGCTGCTCAGCGTGCGTGTAAAATTGTTTTACTGAATGCAGAAGGAACAGCATTGATTCAATCTCATGGACATGAGAAGTCAAAATTGCACAGAGTTGCCATTAGTGCTCTTGCTGCTGTGAAATCTGAAAGGAGTGGAACAGCCACTCGTTCAGAGGCCAGCATAAAGGCAATGAAGGAAGCCAAAATTACTCTTCTGAATTTCCTCTCACTACTGCTATAATTGGGCACCCCAAGGTATTCTCTTCCCAACCACAATGGCGAGCAGTCAAACCTGTCACTGCATACATAGTAGGTAGCATGGAATTGACAGCCAGGGCAAATTTTTCATTGATTTTTCATAAAATGATCGATAAAATATTTCATTATAACCCGTGAAATCCTATTTGCATCATCAAGAGACAGGAGAGATGTTGTCATGTCTGGAAACGATAAAATAATAATAATAATAATAATAATAATAATAATAATAATAATAATAATAATAATAATAATAATATCCCTCATGGGAGATGGAGGTCTGCTGACTGTTTTTCTCCAGTAAAAACCCACACAAAATGACTTATTTTCTGAGTCTAATCATACCCCATGAAGTACTGGCTAGCTGCAAGGGGTAAAAAACAAAAAAACCCAAACCCTACTGGTCAGAATCAACTTTCAGCTAGAGAAGTACCCCACAAATCAACAACAGTGCCTCTAGCTGTCTGGGACAGCAAGTTCAGTGTCAGAGGCAGAGCTTTGGGCTTTCCAGGCAAGCTGCTCACAAGGAACTGCACAAAGCACTGAACCAAACAGCCTATCCTGCAAAACCCTTCCAAGCCACCATCGGTGAACTGCCCCAAAGGTGAAGCCGAGGCATCCTGCCACTCAGCTCAGCAGGCAGAAGGGCCATATCCCAACAGCAGCAGTGATCCTTAAAGAGCTCCTGGGATTGCAAATGGCCCTGGGGCAAGAGGTATTTTCTACTCAGATGCATTCTCTGGTCCATCAGGGCTAAGACAATTGGAGGTGAAGATACTCAAATTCTCTTCCTTCAGTTTAACTCCATATATGCAGAAAGCAGCCCCCTTTCCCCCATCACTGTGGTTTCAGGAAAAGAATGAAGCAAGGTCTGGAAGTCTATAGAAAGTACATGGCCAAATATGCTACAAGCTCCTGGAGCCTTCCAAGGTTTGCAGAGGGCACAGCTTGAAACCTTTTAAAGCCACCTGATTATTGGAATACAGACAGGTACTTCAGCTTCTTTCTAACATCTCACATTAATCATCCAACACTCAGCTAGCCACTTTGAAAAGTATTTGAGTGCAGACTAACTGCAGATCAGGCTAAAGTAACATCTATTTCCATATTTATTCAAAAACTTTTTTTTTCTTCCTCCAATTACAGATTTACAAAGGTAAATGTTGTTTACACATTTTGTGGCCACTCACAAAACAGGTTCACTGCAAAACCTGGGGTACAAGGAATACAGATTCCAAGAGATGGTTTATGAAATGCATAGTTTTCTCAGAGCCTTGCTTACATTTCTGAGCTCAGACCGTGAGAGCTATTTAAGACACTGTTGCCCTGACCCTCTCACCCTTTCAAGATACAAGAAACTCTCACAACAGCTTAGTCCCCTGAAGGTCTTTCCCAAAAGGCAATTCATAAAGTTTTAAAGCACTAAAACACTAAGATTACATTGGATACAAGACCTGTGGGAAAGTTCAAGGCAAGACAATGTAGCCATTCTGCAGAGTACTACAGAAAAAAAAAATGAATGTGTAAAAATGACACAAAAGCAAGTGAACTGCTCTCATCCCTGCCTATTTGTCAGTAGGACAACCACCAAATCATTTTAGTACAACTCCAGCCAGGCTCACCATAGTTTTACTCCAAGATGCATACAAACTGAACAAGAAACACCATCTTAGCATCTCAATCTTCTTTGGGGCCACACAGGTCTCTGCAGCTCCAAATTCCTCCAGGGATATGCAGATTTGCTTCTCTGCATTCATTTTCAGGTGCTGAAGAAAAGTTTGTCCAACATGTTAGAAATGGATTTGTTCTAATGGTGAAGGAAACCAGGGTCTTTACTCAGCACTATCTTCCAGGCTGTTACTTAGGTTTGGGACACCCAGACTTCTATTCATCAGCAACAAGACTTATTTCTTCTGCTAAGAAATCATGCTCTCCTCATCCCTCAGTAGTCTTGGCACTTCAAACCTCACCATATGCTGGCTACAGCTTTGCAGGAGGCAGCACCCTTCCAGAGCTCTCTGCAGTTCTACCAGGCACACCACCATGACTCACCAGCATCAGCTGGCAAAGAAATTTTCTGAGAAGCAATAAAGGCATTGTGAAGATTATCACGTGAGTTTTATTTATCGTTATATTATTTCTGTTCCCAGCAGATTATATTAGCAGTTTGTTTTGAAGCCTCACTCTGTATGCTTGTCCACTACGCTCCATCAGTCCAGAAAAAGAATTGCTTATTCTTCATATTTTCCTGTCATGGAGCTTTGTTACTATGACCACCTATACTAATCCCAGAAAATTAACAAAATCCCTCAACCTTTGACAGAACCTCACAGATAATTCTGGAAGGGAATAACCAACCAGGCTCTACAGCCCCTGAAACACAGCTCTTGGTCTTTGTAACTCAAACTGTTTCCAGATCAAAAATCCTATCTATGGTCCTTCTTTAGTCCCTTCCTCTCTCTCTTTTTCTCTATTTCTGTTTGTTGTTTTTTTTTTCTTTTTTAAATTACCTCTACCTCCCTTCTTACCAACTCAGTCACCTGTTTACCACACATACAGAAGCCAGCATTACAAAAAGAATAGTTCTAACCTGTAAGAAAATCAACAGACAGGATTTTCTCCCAGAGTGGCAAGGAATGGGATCTAAACCAAAATGATACAAAGAAGTCAGAATTCATTGATATGCATTTTGACCCTTTCATCTCTTTCATTTTACTAGAAGCACAAAAATGCGAACATTAAAGTCTCTCTCACTTTGGATACTTGAAAGGAAAGTTAGTGAGCAGCAAATCAATCAAGTCACTTCAAGTGCTCCCACATGGGACTCACACCCAAACAGTGGGGTTTATATTTGATTTTAAGGCACCTTGAAAGTAAGAAAAGAAAAGAAAAAAAAAAGAGTTAGGGATGCCTAATTACCTTATGGTAGAAGATGGCATGATAACTGGATCATTAGTAAAAAGAAATCATATTCAGGAAGTCTAGAAAAAAAAGCAATTCACTTGAAGGTAACAAGCAAACAGGAGATACGTGAATGCCAGAACTTCAACGCACATTAGAAGGAAGTCAGTCTCACTTTTTTTCAATGTCTTTCACAAGAAGAAAACACAAACACTTCTGTAACCAAAACAGACATCTTGTAAAATGACCTGACTCATTCTGGATACAGTCTGCATACAAGCTTGTTTATTTGGTTAGCAAACCATCAGAAAGTTGTCTAAACAGGTTGAGATTAAGTAGTTCCTCCACCTGCTCTATGCCAGCCTTGCTCACACTGGGCTTGTCCCCATGGAAAGATGAAACTATTTAATCATTGCTAATTAGCACTCCCAGTCCTCCACCCAGCACAACTGGGAGCTGTGTCTTGCTTTGAATAGCTACACTTCTAACACAGTGCTCTCCTTAGCAGCTGGAGAGGTTCCATGCTGCAAAGTAAATGCTTGCAAGCTCCACAGGAAGAAAGTGTAAGGTATGATTTCTTGTTGTAACACACAGAAAGCATTAGTAACGTGAGTAAACAGAGAGAAAGGTCAGTAACAGCCAGTTAATGAACCAATTCACATTTCTTAGCTGGAATTCAGTCTCTTAAAATTAGTAAAAAATCTAGCTGAAGCTTGAAATGCTTCCAGATGTAAGCAATTTCTCCTTTCCTTACTGTCTCAAATTTCTCTTTGGTAACTCAGGAACATCATTTTTCTTGACAAGAGATTTTTCCCTGTTTCCATGGCCCCCAAAACACTAACCTCGTTTAGGCACACAAGCTCTTGTGCTCAACTGTGTATTCACTTCCGAAATGTGTTAATTAATACACTAACACAACAGTCCTATCAATGCATTAAAAAAACCTCAGACCATCATTAGCTGAAAGGGCATTTAATCCCAGCCTGGTTCAGTGCAGAAGTGGACTCCTCCATCCAGCACAAAACTCCTTTTTTGTTTCCACTAATAACACAAGCCTTTTACGTTCTCCTGGGGCATCACAAGAGGCTTAATCACAGTCTCACATTCCTTCCCTGCCACATCAAACCAGAATGCATGACACACCCCACACCACAGCTCATCCTTGGGTCTGCTTATGGAACACTGCCAGGCAAGAAGCCAAGAACACAAGATTAGAGACACCCTGCTCTCTCCCTGGTTATTTATCACGTGTGGAGCACAGGAAGAACATGGATAGTTACACCACAGGACACAGCAGCACAAGCCAGAATGCTTTTGCCATTTGTATCTGGGTTATTTTTTCGTGTTGTTTTATTTTTACAGAACTCGTAGGGTGAAAAGCAAAAAAACCCCAAAACCAACATCCAATTACCTCTTGTCAGCTGTCAGGTACTCTGACACTAAGTATTTCCATGTTTGTTTCCTAGCAGGGCTGATAGCTAACAGTAAGGAATGCAGCCCAGAGGACTTGGGCAGCTCCTCAGGTAGCAGTGCAGGATCTAACTGACCACCAAGCCCTTAGATGATTCTGCCTCATAGGTGTGCTAAATAAGCTTTTAAAAAGTGGAAGTGGCAGAACCTGCTTCTTGCATTTCTCCAGTTAATTGGATTTTTAACTGGGTGGGGAGGAAGTCTTTCTGCGCTGGTTTGGTGACTTTGTGTGTAATGCTGTAATTGAGCTTTTCCCTGAACTTGGTCATCCCTTGCTCAACAGCAAACTCCCACTCCTGCAGTCCAGGCAGTTTCTATGGCTCCACAGCAGACTGTCTGAGATTTTTGTCTAGGGCACAGAAGCATCATTATACTAATTATGAGAGAGAAAAGATAATAGATACAGAAGTTCTTTTCCCTAATCAGCTCTAGGTCAAAGCTTTACCTACAGCTAACAAGGAAATAATCTATTAATGAGCCCAAATCAGGAACCAGCACAGTTCCAGCAATGCAAACACAGAAAGCCATAATTTGCAACAAATAGGTTAGAGCTACATTTGAAGAAATGGCAGAGTCTTGGGTTTATTTAACTAAAGACATTAATACCTTGAAATTGCAATTGCCTCAGTGCTTGGTCTTCACTTAAGAAGAAAGAAGGCATTTATCCAAAGAAATAAATGCAATGTAGGAAAATTTCAGGGTTCAGGGCTACAAGAGTAAACGCTGGAAGTCCAGAGCAGCCTTTGAAAATACCAAGGCATCATACCAGCCATTCAGAAAGGTGCCTTTTCCCTATTTCTCCTGCTAAGCACACTTACTCAAGAGAAAGAAGCCACCCATTCTTGAATCATGGTAAGGTGTAAATCACCAGGACTCTGGGTGCTAGACCACCCCCTACCCACCTAGAGCTTTCTAGAGAAACTGGACTGGTCTTCTCTTGTACGACTATTTTATTATGTATTTCATATACAAGCCAGACTCTTTTAAGAAATGGATTGCCAGGCCCACAGAAATATCAGCGCAGGGTTTCCATATGCTACAGCTGGATTGGCTTTTGTAACTGCTAGTAGGATGTCCCACCAGCAGCAGAAGTGCATAAGAGGTGAGGAACTGGTTTTCAGTGCTGTAATCTATGCTTCTAAGAGCAAAGTGACACAAGTGTTGTAACCACCCGTGCTCTGCCTGTGCTGTGGCTATGACTGATAAGCTTTATCAGGGTAGCAGGCTGGAAGGAAGCCTGCTTGTTCTTTTGTGCTTTTTTTTTTTTTTTTTCAGGAAAGAAACCCTCATGCAGATACAAATCATGACTGACAGGTGCTCTGACAGCAGCCTGCAGTGCAGGTGGGACACAGAGTCTGGCTTTCTGTTAGCTCCTCTGTCCTAATGGTGTGGCTGCTGGGGGTGCTAATGTATCTTTAATATGCAGACTGCTGGGAGCAGGCTTTGGGAAGAAAGCAGTACCAAATGCTATTTTTTCTCTGTATAAGCACTTCAAGAGTACCGTGGTGTTAATGCCCCCTAAGGAACAAACTATTAACCTGCTTGTGGACCTCAGCTTTCAGCAGAGCAGTGCCACACCAAAGCACTTGTCTATTTTAGTCTCTAGATTCTGCAGCAGAAGCAACAGCTGTGATTTCAGCAGTAGGTTCCCCATGCAATGTGCAGGAAGTAGCTTGATGCTTCTGAGCACAATCTACGTAACACAGCTCGCTTGCATGATAAGCTGGTTCAACCAGCACCAGGAGCACTGAGGAGAAGCATAGTCCTCTATATACTTGCTGATACCCAAACCGTTTCTGCTCCGTTTCACAAGACCTGAATTTCCTCAGGAATGGAGACCTGAACACTAACCTTGGAGCTGTTGTGTAACAGATTGCTCTGAAAGCTGCCTAACTTGAGCACTGCAGGGAGAGCAGCCCACCCATGGCTCAGGTGACACAGATGTGCCACACCACTCAGACATGAAGAAAAAGGAGGTATTTCTGAGAACAGCAACAGCAGTACCGTCAGTGGCTGAGGATTTCAGTGTGGAAAAACTAGGATCAAATATTTTTCCAGTTTAGATAATCACAAACTGGAGGTGCACTAGTTCTTCCAGTGCCTGTTACACCAACAAATCAGAGACAGCATTTATTGTCTATCATATTGTCAGGAGGATGGGGTCAGTCTTTTTCCAGTGGTGCCCAGTGACAGGACAACTTGAAAGTTCCATCTAAACAAGAGGAGGAATTTCTTTACTTTGGGGGTGGTGGAGTGCTGGAACAGGCTGCTCAGAGAATAGTCTCCATCTCCAGAGTTCAAAACCTGCCTGGATGCAATCCTGTGCAATCTGATCTAAGAGATCCTGATTGAGCAGAGGTGTTGGGCTTGGTATCTCCTGAGGTCCCTTCCAAGCCCTATCACTCTGTGATAATCAGACCCACCAGAATACAGTCCAAGCACAACACTTCCCAACAACCAATAAATAAATAAATCAAAGGACTATCTGATCCTTCAGGAAATTAAACAATATCCAAGGTCATACTTATTGCCCTGTTACTTATTAAAATTTCCCAACAAAAAAATGAGGCTAAAACTCTGTAATTCTGCTATTTTTATCTGCCCATTTCCTCCCATGTTGCTGATTTGCTGACATACGTGAGAGCACATGCATGGTACAGTTTGAGTGGTTTGTATTCCATGTTTTATGGTTGACCAGGAATCCAGGATCATAGCCTGAGAAACACTGATATAGTGAAAGTACTTCATATACCACCACCCCTTTGAAAAAGAAAAATGTCATTTCCAAAGATAACAGGGAGAAGCTATCCAAAGCAAGGCAGGATCTTCCATTAGAAGAAGTCTGACAACCTCAAGCCAAAGACAGAGGTCATGGCTGTTTTGTTTGTGAGCTAAGAGCTCAGAGGCAAATGAGGAAAACAGTCACTGTAATGAAATCATTTTAGATTCAGTTGTGGGAATGGGAGACTTAGCTGACTCTAAACAGGATAAACCAGCTTATACTGGTTCACATAAAATGCCCTAAATAACAACACCAGCACAGTGTGTCAAATCACTGAGGTAACAGAGCACAAGATTAAATTGCTGTAGGATGATCAAGTCCTCTGTGCTTATCTTCAAAGAGTTGGTATTGACCTACTGATTCTGTAAGGTGTCTCACACCCTTATGCCCCGATTTTTATAAAAAGTTGCCAGGTCAAAATGATGGTAAAGGAAAGTGACAAGCATGGCATGGAGAACATCTAACCTCTATTAAAATGCACCTTTTTTGGCTATCACACTACTCTCAATGTATACAGGATAATACAAAGCAGTACTCCTCTGCCAAGTCCCCTCCTAGTGACACTGCTTTTTCAGTTCTCATATTATCTTCTAGACTCCCATCCTATGCACTCAGCCAGTTGAGCTGGCCTTGGCTGGTGCACATGTGAAAGAACAGACATCATCCAGAAGTTTGTATTGCTGCGTACCAAATTTAAACCTATCTGCAGTGCTTTGGCTTTCTGGTCTGGCTGGGTCTGGCAGCTCTGCCTCAGCATGTCCCTTGAGTTTTTATTTCTGTAATGCAGCAACAATTCAATCACAGCACCACTCTCAAATATGATTCTAGAAATGACACAGCAAAATTCCACTTTCATTTGTCACAGCAATTACAGAACACAGCTGCTTGATTCTCAGGTCTTGGGGTAGGTTGCTTATTCTTGAGGTTTTGGTGCTTCTCAGGGGTAGGGTTCTGTTTTGATGTGATAGCAGGAGAAATAGAAGGGAAAGTAACTATTAATCTTAAAAATCTGTGGCCATGAAAGTTGGGTGCTCTTTTTCAAGCAATGCATGTTATTTCCTGCCTTTTTATTTGTGATTGCGGTTATCTTATGTTGATAAGGTAGGAGTCAAAAGCAATCTGCTTGCTTTCAACTATGTTGACCATGCAAAGCAGATTTTAATCTAAACAACAAGCAAATTCAAGCCAGAGATAACCATGTTGGTCTCCAAGTGAAGGAATCCTACAGGATATTCTCAGAGAAAGATTTTGCAGGATTGGTTCCACTGATGTTTGTTAGAGTGAAATAAACTGGCAACAGCCCCTTTCTATTGACAGTAACAATGCAAAACAGAGCAATTCCAATTCTGATTTCCATTTCTTGAAGTTTTCCAGGCCAACAGTTGTTTGTTTTTTTTTTTTTTTGCTTTTTGGCATTTGTCTTTAAGTCATTGCATGGCATACATATAGTTAAACAGAGGATCCAAAAATGCATCCACCCACCCTTGCCATTGTGCATTTCCCCTGACCTCTTTACTAAAGAACAAATTGCACTGCAGATTTATGGGGTCCGAATAAAGCTGTTAGTGAGAATTTGATTCACATAATTCAAGTATGGCCACTGAAAGGCAAATGTTATTTATCATCACCAAAAAAAAAAAAAAGGCAACAAAACTGAAGAGGTGTTATTAGGTGGTTGCTTGCACTGTGAGGGGGAGAGGGGGGGAGGGGAGGAGAGGTCACTTCCAAACACCTTGTTCACTCCTAGCAGAAATTCACTGTAACAACCGTAATTTATGAATCCCAAGGATGCACTTAAACATCTGCAATTTCATGATCTGTTTTTGTTTTTTTTTTCTCCATACTGTTAGCTTGAAATTTTGACAAGCCATTGTGCAGGTAACAAGTCAAGAAGTTGAGGATTACTACTGCAGGAGAAGCAATGAACCCAGCTGTTCGGCATGATCAAGAAGGGATTATTTCCTGTGACAGGTCATATTGGAAGATTTCCTTGCTGTTTAATACCTGCAACAGCTGAAAAAACAGCTGCTTAGTCTGAACATTTCAAGATGCCACAACGAAAAAATAACCTTAGCTTTCATGGTTTTTGTGTGTTTTAGGGAGGTTGTTGCTGGTTTTTTTCAAGAAATGAGAAAAAAACTGCAGAGCTCACAACCAACTTCTTCATGATTACTTAAATTCATATAGTCCTACTCCTCTTTTACCAAAACACAGCAGTGTCTATGAAAACAGTAGAGAAGGCATGTCATAACAGCCTCATGAAATAACTAAGGCTGTTTAAAATACATTCAGCATAAGGTGCTGAAGCCCTGGGGTATTTCCAGAATGGCAGAAAACTTCTGACTTTGGTGGCAGCCATGGCCACCCTTGACATGGTAGTGCAGCATCCTGCCCTGCTGCTGGGAAAGCCTCATCATCCCTTTGCCTCATAGAACTTGGGGGGCCTTTAGCCAGTTTGGGCCCTTATTCCAGGTTCCTCACTCCTTGTAATTATAGAAAGTGAAGCTGGTGTCTCAACAACTCTGTGGCTTTCAGATTCACACACTTTCTTCAGAAATTGTTCCATCTCCACATTCAGCCTCACATGCCTCTCCCATCCTTTTCTGATGCATTCTCTGAAGCCAAAAGATTACAGCAACACCAACAAATTAGCCACCTCCACCTGTTTTTCCCTCTTCTACCTGATCTTTGCATTTAGTGTTGGACCAAGCTTTGGAAATGCTGTTCTGATTCAGCAGTTCTGCTAATGATCAGGTAAGTAACACCACCCCTGCTGCACCTTACTGGTAACAACTTTTTGGACATGGCATTCCCTTATGGCACTGTTGTTTCAAAACAGGCTGAGAGCAGTAATTCATTGGCTTCCCTTCATCTAGATCAGCCCTTCCCAAACCATGGTATGCACACCAGGCACCATCAGCAAAACCAGTTCAAAGAGATATGTGCTAAAACCATGGTATGCACACAGCTGTTTCTCAGGAGGAAATGGGGACAGTAAATACTGCCCATGCAGCTGAATGTTTCTTCCTCTGCAGCCCCCAGTCCTGCCACCACATCTTTGTATGAAACAGGTCGATGCCAAAGGCAGAAATTAGCAGTCTTTGAGCACTGACTCATCTGCACAAGAATCTTTTGTGCTACTCTGCCCTCTAAGCCTAGGTTTCACAGAATCAGGCTCTCTGAGAAAGGTATTTCTCCAATATTTTCACGTGTCCCAGCATGAAGCAAAGCCTGAGACATTCCTATGCCACATGACAGGGGGTTCCAGCACTCTCACAGTTTTGCCCTTCCCTGACTTGTCCTTCTGAAGTAACCAATGAACTACTTTGTAAGGATGTGGATAGTGTGACCATGCAGCTGTGCTCAGTCATCTGACTGCCATGTGGCACTAACTCGGAAGCTGATCCGCACAAAACTGTCATTTCTTCTCATTTTGCCTTCTCTCTTCCTTCACCCCCTGCATGTCCCCCAGAAATTCAAATGGCATTTTTCCTCTCAGTGTTGAAACATTTGCTATAGACTCACTTTAACATCAAGAAAGTAAACTTCAGGACTTCAACCGTAAGTCTTGCATCAGAGGGAGTGAAGAAAAAGCCACGACAGTAACTCCCATCTCCATGCACACCTCCATAGCAAGCAGCATGCTTCCAAGAAAGCAGCCCTCAAAGCTGACACACTGCACCACTTCCCCTTTCCTATCCCTGTCCCAGCACTGGCAGTGAGAGGCAGAAGCTCTGTGGTTACCCTCTTGGCCCCTTCTGCCAGGCAAGGAAGGACAAGGGAAGGAAAGGCAGAGGACAGGCAGAGAAGGCAGCTACCCCTGCTGATGGCTGGCAGAAGTGCAGAGCACTGGGCATTACAGGGCAGCCCCAGGGGCAGATGGCCCTGCCCCACCCCTCATGGGTCTTGGCCAAGATCAAGGGCAACCTAGGAAAGCTGCAGCCATTCCTCACTGCTCAAGATCAAGCTGTGTATGTAGGTGTTTAACCAAGAGTCACCTGAGTGTCACTAAATGACTCAGTCTGCAATAAAACTTTTAACATCCTGATGCTGTAAATCTGCCACTTGCCATAACCACTGAATCACATAGAAATCAACACCTGTAACACGTCTTCAGTTCCATGAAGTGTGACTGCACTTCAAAATTTGGGATCTGGAGTGCAACAGGCAGTTTTTCCTCTTGAACTAGTTGGGAAACTAATTCAAGTTTAACCTCACTGTTTTTGTTGGGTTTGTTTGGGTTTTTTTTGGCTAATATTTTCATTTTAACTTCATGCAGCTCCCTCACCCAAAACACTATTTTCTTAAGGTTTGAGCTTCTTTTCATTTGCCTGCACCACTGAACTATGCTTTCCAACCAACTTCCATGTGCGATAACCTTAACAAAAAAAACCCCAAAACATCCCAAACCAAAACAATCAACAACAACAACAAAACCCTAACAAAACCCCACAAACCACAATATTGTCTGTTCTAACTCCTTGCAAGGAATGGGACAAAATTAGCAAATATAAGGAAAAAACATTTTAAAAATTGGGAAAGCCATGATAAACATATGACCAGGTGTTTCTACAAACATGGAAGTACTCCTTCCATTCCTCCTGACATTTCCAACTACTGTGTTCCTTCTTGGGTCAGTGCCTACGTGGTACAGGATCTTTTCCTGAGAAGACATTGTAACTAGGAAGATAACAAAAGATGGCTTGAGAGCCTGATGGCCTTCAGAAGTGAAACAATCAACTGCTCCCCCTAAGCTCATCCTCCTTCAGAAGTGATTAGGGCCTAAAATAATTGGGGAAGTTGTGGCTACCATTTGTATAATCCCTTCCTAAGCATCATCACAATCCATATTTTCACAATGAGAAGCAAGCTACTGTGGTCAAAGTGCGTGTCAGTTTTGCTGAGTGATCCTGAGAAGGTTATGGGGACCAAAAACCAAAGGAAAGAAGGGTGTCCTGATAACAAATATAAAGTCAGACTAGCAGCACACAAGGTGGGAAAAAAGATCTCTCAAAAAAATCCACTTCTTTCATCTCCACAGACTCAGAACCCAAATCTTTTTCAACACAACTCACCTCCACAGTGTGAGAGATACATTCCTTGAGCAATCAGAAAACTTCAGTTCCACACACACGCTCCTACAAATCTGTGCTCTCCAAAAATGAGTACACAAGCCCTCACTTTGCCTGAACACTCAGAGTTGCTAGCCTCAGAAAGATCAGCCCAGCCCAGCCAGGGGAAAACTTTCTACAGCAAGTGTGTCCAGAGAAGTGCCACAAAGTGCCAGAGTGTCCAGAGAAGGGCCACGAGGATTATCAGAGGGCTGGAGCACCTCTCCTATGAAGACAGACTGAGAGAGTTGGGGCTATTCATTCTAGAGAAGGCTCCAAGGAGACCTTATTGTGGCCTTCCAGTATCTTAAGACGGCCTACAAGAAAGCTGGTGAAGGACTTCTCAGGATGTCAGGTAATGGTAGGACTAGGGAGAATGGAACAAAGATAGAAATGGGTAGATTCTGATTGCATGTTGGGAAGAAGTTTTTCACCATGAGGGTGGTGAGACACTGGAATAGGTTGCCGAGGGAGGTGGTAAAGGTGGAGGTTTTTAAGGCCAGGCTGGATGTGGCTCTGAGCAACCTCATCTAGTACGAGGTGTCCCTGCCCATGGCAGAGGGGCTGGAACTAGATGATCCTTGCGGTCTCTTTCAACCCTAACAATTCTATGATTCTGATACTGCTGCCTAATCCCACATGGCAGATCAATTTCTCCCATCTAAATTTCTCAGCTTTTCATTCTCCACTCTGTGCTCCTTCTGCTGCCTTCTTGTCTCAATGAAAAGGCAGAACTCCTCTGAGGGCAGCCATATTGCACACGGAATACCAAAGGTCCATCTTCTGCAGAAATCGCTGGTGGCTGGATCATACTATGATGCTGGCTACCTGTCTACCCTCTCCAAGATCATCTGGAATGGCCCTAACTAGAATTAAAAACTTAGAAGGTGAAGGGGAGGGGGGGAAAAATAGCCTTGTATTTGCTAGCAAACCATAAAAATGTCGTTGAACTTCTCCTTTCTGTGCTCCTCAGATGGTTCTCTTTTTCAGATGGAAAGGGGAACTGTAAAAACAGACTTCTCTCATTCTCTTTCCAAACTGGCATGAACATCCAGGGTTTGAGGTTGTTGTTAGCGGGCTGTTTTTTTGAAGACTCTATGCTTATTCAAATTCTGAGCTTCATGGCCATATCATCCTACCACTAGCTGTCACTGCACTAGGCAACAACCTGTTCATTAACAAAGCACAGAGATTTTTATTCCTGCATTGTAGTCCCTTATTACACTATCTAAGAACAGACCATCCCCCCCTTGCTGCAACAGAGCAGAAGAGATGTCCATTGCTAACCACTCATGCCATGCCTTGCTCAGTCAACCACTTCCTCAGATCTGCTGACTTGTTTAGTCTGCTTGTGCTTCTGTTGGCCATTTGTACCAAAATAACCTTGGTTCAGTTACACAGTCTGATCTGAGAGGTAGAAACCTCATAAGACATTTACTACAGTTAGATATTGTGCATCAACCACCTTCTTGGGACAATCTACTCAACCGCCTCAGTCTTACCTGTAACACCTCTCTACCAGAACTACTGCTTCACATAACGTAGCTAAATTGTCAGAAGCAAGCTTGTAACATTTTCTAGTCCCCTGATATGAGGGAGTGTGGAATAAAACCCTGGATATACTTACCCTCTCACCCCTCCCTCTCAAGGGTTTCATGTTGAAGCAGAATGCCTCTTGGAACCCCCTTTGCCCTGCTGCATTAGGACTTAAGACAGTAATTAGAGCACAACTCCCAACAAGGGCAGATTTGCCTCAGCTTGTTTGGAAAATTAAAGAGGGAAAAACCAAGAGATCACCCAAATGATTATCACAGCTGGGTTTTGCTGATAATGTAGTAATCCAGTTAAAGTTGAAATGGAGTTTAACTTGGCTTAGTGTAAATATTCTGCTGCTGGCAGTAAGCACGTTAACATTTATACATGTGGTCAAAACACCACACTTCTACTGAAACAAACATCATCAGCTCAAATAAAAAGCCAAATACACAAACCTCCTACATCAGAATGTCTTATTAATAGAAAGCTACTAATAAATATAGTTAAGTATGAGACTGTATTAATAGCTTGACTTTAATAGCTACAGTCTCATTACACAAATAACTTCAGTCACTTTGCCAAAGGAATTGCCTCTAGCTAACACTTTCATTAATGTGGTAAGATTAGAAGTAATAAAGATGAGACTTCAGCAGGTCTGCATTCAATGCAGCAGTTTCTTCATGTTATAAAGGACTTTAACCTCATACCCCTGGCATCAAGTACAAGCTGACAGTACTCTCAATGCTGTGGAAGTGCTTCACAGTGATAATAGTATAGGTCAGTAACCTCAAATGGCAGCTCAAAAGGTTTGTGAAGACAATTCAAGTGACTCTACCTTAACTTCTAGAGGGCAGTAAACTCTTCACAGTTTGGTTCCACACTATAGAAACACATGTTGATTAGTGTCATTCATGGAAGCTCTGTGATTCAGCTGACAGAAGAACAATTGATAGGTTCTAGTCCAGGGAAAAGTATTTCCTCAAAAGTAAACAAAGTGTGACTCACCTTACGTCCCTCGTGAACACAAGGTTTCCTTTTCTGAGCCTCAGCAACATGTGCTATGTAAACTAGCAAGACCTTAAGATACAGCAGGGAGGATTTAAGGCCATGATATACCATGTTTACTATTTATTCGTCACGCAAACTTCAGTCCCGCTTCCCTTACTGTTTCAGGTTACAAGCAGCCTCCATTGCTCCATATAACATGTAACTGTCAAACAATCACACCATCATATCACATTAGATGTGGAGGGGGTCAGGAAAGTGTCTGTAGAGTTCACCTACTTCATCTATCAGCTACTGTCCCAAGTAATCCACTTCTCAAGTTCTCTCAACAGCAGAACAGGAAGAATATCTAATTTTTCTCCCATCTCTTACCTGTTTTTTTTTCTCCTTAGAGCTCTCTGAAGTGCTGTGTATACTTGGATGTACTTACTACAATGCTGCTCTCTGGTCAGGATTACAAGAAGTTCTAACAAATGCAGAAAATAGTTGTGGCTGCAAAGTGAGTTTTCATTATTACGAAAAAACCAGCATCTTTAAAATCAGAAAAAAGAAGTTTTCTCAGCTGTTACACTGTGGATACTCTGCATCATTTGATAGGTCAGAAGATTTCCATTGCACTGTTTCAAAATGAAGAATTTTAAACCAGTCATTTTTTTAAACAGGAAAATTTACAGTTTGAGGATTCAGAAAGCAAAACCTGGTTATTACAGAAAAGGCCCGGGAATGAGTCAGCTCCCTCTATTCACTTTTCAACTAATCATCATGAAAAAAAACATTTTTGCTACATTTATTTTAATAAACCTATATTTAGGAAGGGCTTAGGATTTTAGGTTAAAAAGATTCTGAAGTTTCAGGAGCTGGTGTGTGTATGTTCATTAACTGCCGTTTTGCTTGGTCCCTTCCTGGCAAAGGGCACTCTTCCCCCACCCTACCTTTTCTCTCTTCTCTGAAAACACAACTTTTGTTTTCACATGAGATCACCAGACCATGCAGTCAGTGAAAAATATCCCACGCTGTGCCACTTGCATACATTAGACTTTCAGGCCAACTATAAGCATATGGGTATGATTCAGAGCAGCTACAGAGTGCATGTGACAGAGCTTGCACGTCACAGAAACATCATTATCATATTTTCAAGAACTGTGTCAGTTCCTCCAAGAAGTGTGAATTGAAAAGAGACATCTAAGGCTAATTTACATTTCACTCAGAGCTCCCATAAAACTATTCCAGCTCAAGAAAGCAAGCTTAAGTGAATCAGAGAGGCACTGTTACAAAGATTATCATCATCAGGGAGCAACACCTTCGCATGATTTGTAGACGACAAACACGTTCTGGTGACACTTAGGTCCTCAGAAACATGAATCTCAAATCTCTTCTTGTATGAGGACAGGCAATGCCATTTTCTTTCCCCCCATTTGGAATCCCCTCATTCTCCAGTTTTTCCAGTTTGCTTGACAAGCAACAAGCTACAACCTTCTTTTCATACACACTTCACAATGACTCTGGCTCAGCTGCCCTGCTCTTATCCTGACTCCTCTTGCAGAAATACTTCCCTTCCACACACACAGACCTATAGAAACTTTCTTGGGCAGGATTCCAAGACTTCTCCTGCCTGAACATTCAGAAGCATCGTGCTAGCAAACTATAGGGCTGGAAGGACATCTGTTAGGAATGAGGTTTCCTTGATATTTTTAAGTAACTAATGCCCACACCACCACTGTTAACATAAGCAGATACTGTCCCTATTTATAGAAATAAAAAGGAAAGAGTGAAGTCTATGTGGTTTATCACATCAGAAAACTGTGCAAGTAAAGGAGTAGGAATTCTGAAATTCTTGACTCCCAAAGCAGCACATAAATAACCCAGTTAAAGCAAGAGAACAATGAAACAAGAAGGAAATTGCAGTGAACAACTCTCAGGGGAATTTTGTCCTCACCTGACTGTGCCTTCCCTCATCCCAGCTCTCCACGGAGAGCAAGCTGCCAAATGCTGCTCAGCTAGACACGATTTTTTACCACATAGTAGATCTTCTAAATAGCAGAAACTAGCAGGGTGCTTTCATTTTGAATCTAAACTAGCTTTATTCCTGTGATACAGAGTTAAAATACTGAGAACTCCCAAGTGGTCATGAGTTACACTTCGGAACTGGCTTTTCTGCACCCCAGAAACAACATACACAAGCCATTAAGGGACTTTTATGAGCTGCTCAAGAATTGAGCTTAGGTGCCTGCAGAATTCATCAGGATGAACATGACAGTTTGCACCTTGAACTTTCACCACCATTGACTTTTCACTCTTAAGATAATTAGGTTACCATACAACCTTTGGGTAGATCAGTCTGACTAGCAAAGCCTGCATCTTCAGTCAAATCCTAAGTCAGTATAGTTAACCTTCTGACTGTAAGCAAAACTGAATATATCCCGTGTTTTCCTGGTCACTGGAAGGAGTTCCCCTCTCAGTGTTGAGGAATTGTCAGGTCTCTGACTGATAGAAAATGGACTACTCACAGAAAAAAAAACATTCCCACCCATTTTACAGGTAGCATAAAGGTTACATGGTCTGCCCAAGCTCACAAGGTAAGAATTTATGGAAAAGCAGAATTTAGAGTTATTTCTTTGTATTCCAACCCCAGGATTTTGATACCAGGTAGATGCTTACTCTTCAGCACATTTAAAAATACACAGAGCAGACAACAGAGTTTCATAACATTCCAACACCCGTGTCCTGATACATGCACAAAAAAAGAGCATAATGCTGCTAACAACTATAAAGTGACTTCTAAGCAAGAAGCTTACAGGACCATGCAGTAACCTATTGGCACTGAACACTGCACACAAACCCAGATCTTCATGCCTGGAAAAACCTGGTGTTTTTTGGTCTACCCTCTAGACCTCGTCCATAGATTCAAGGAGACAACATTGGATACATCCAGCATCCTGTTGCACAGAGCAGTAAGTTGCAAGAAACCAAAGACTCTGTGTCGCTAAGTCAGTCAACACTGCTGAGCACCCAGGTCACCTGTACACAACATAAAATACCTCCACAAAGTCAACTCAACAATAAACACAATGGCTGCTTTCCAGGAGACAAAAATTGAAAACTATTTCCAGGCACTAAGGGGATGCAATTCCCACTTCTGTGTGGTAGGCAGATGTTCTGCTTCCTTGGTAAATGCATCCTGTTGATCTCTCCAGTCACACAAAATCAGTGGTGTTATGTATTGCTGCAATATCTACGGCAAAACTCTTGTAAGGAATTTCTGTGACTCTCTATTTACCCGAGCCTCCCAGATTTGTCTTCCATTCTTTCTGTTCTCTTCCAGCTAACTTTTCAACTCTTTGTTCTCAAAATCCCAGATCTCTTGTCCTCAGGGGGTAAACTCCAGCTTATCAAACCTGGTAAGAAATCACCTTAAGATTCACAGAAAGAAAAAAAAAAAAACACTAAAAAATGTGTACCCTATTGACTTAATACTGGATTTGCCTTTTAACTGGACTAAAACTGAACTACAACGCAGTAAAGAGAGTCAATCCCAGTAAAAGCCAAGAGAAGCATGAAATAATACCTTGGTTAGTTTAGGGCTGCTTTGTGCTCAAGTGTTAACAAAAATGCCAACCACAGACTAAAGTGCTCTTTGCATAGTATCTATCAACAGTTCTCCCAAAACACACTTTGGAATTTTTTTCTTTTCTGGGGATTTTCAGAGGATGTCCATTGCTGATGACAGCATGAAAATAATGTTTTAACAGTGACAACAGTATACTGTTTTCACCATTATTTTATTTTCACACTTTAAGGAATAATGAACATGATTTCCACATAACTAAAACCTCATTTTCGACTGAGGGAACTGAAGTGTGAATTCCAGCCAGTAAAAGTTACTATTTTGAACAGCAGATGATTTACATGTGTAAAAATCTTCACTATCACAACAGTGAGAGAAGAAAGGAAAAAAAACAACAACAACAACAACAAAAAAAAAAAAAACCAAAAACCAAAAAACCACCACCAAACCAACCAACCAGTACCTCTCCTTTCTCTCTAAAACAGAGGAAGTTCAGATGCAAAGTCATCCTTGAAAGACATATACATAGAAGGGTATTATATGTTCAACACAGAAAATACATTTAAGATAGATTAATTTCCTGAGAAAAGGAAAAAGAGTTTTATTTCCTCTTTGAGACATCTTTCTAGGAAATATTATTATCAGGCACAAAAAAATTAAAAGTTTTTTCATAAAACTAGGAAGTAAATACTGCTACACTAAGCTTCTCACTGTAACAAAATCAAATTTAAATACAACAATATAGACATATAAATACAAACAAGACCCAGCATGCAAATAAAGCCAAAAGAAAAATTAAAAAAATGTGTTTACTGCAGACTTGTTTTCTTGAGGGGATCTGAAAAAAATATAGTCTAGTTTCTCTGTCCCACCCCGCTAACCCTCTTAGGAGCAGTCATTCTCTCTGCAGTTATTTCCTTACACCTCATTTCTGAAATCCACATCAGTGGCATTCAGCACATTTTAGCAGCAAGGCTACACACCACCATGTATCTTTTTATCCCACTTGGGAAAAACCTTTAGAAAATGTACATAAACATCTGTTGAAAGCAGGCTAAAACCTAAAGCATCACCTGTTTATATACATATAGGTAAGAGCTGTTTCATATTTTCAAATTTATGACTGTATTACGCATTTCCAACCACTTCAATTTTTAGCTTTCCCAAGTACGTGATTTTCTGACCTAGAAATTTGTTTCTCCTTCTGAATTCCTAACCACATGCCACTGATGCAGTTATAAATTATTTAAAATAAAATTGAAGTAACATCTGCCCAACTCTTGATAGTTCAGCACGGGTATGTTTGCAATCAATACTTGTTTTTTCATATGCACAAGGCTCTTCGTTCTATGATTCTAAAAACCCAAACCAAATAAATCCAAAAAGGACAGCAGTGACCACTGTATAGGGAAAATAATTTGATTTCACACAGCACCCTTCGTTGCCCAGCTGTACCTAAGCACTTTACAGAACATCAAGCCTCCTAGATGTGCCGGCACACAGGCAAATCAAGCAGCTGTTCTGCACTCTCCAAGCACTCACCTCTAATCAGAGTAATCTCATACTGCGGCGCTGGATGCACATGAACCCAAGACACGAGGGAGACTTAATCTACTTCTAACAAAAGACCAGTTTATCTTTAGGTATAATGCTGCATGTACTTAGAATGCTAAAGGATAAAAAAGCGCGAATGTATGTTTCATGTAACACATCTCTTGACTAAAAACTGACTTTGAGTGACTGGTGCTTATACACCAGACAGTATTCTAGGAGTAAATCTCTAGATCAGGAAAATAATCTCCTAAAATCAAAGCAACATTCCCACAGGTGACAGCCTTCTTACCTGTAACTTACTCTTTGTCAGAGAGTTAGTTCTCTATGGCATGCCACAACATAACTTCTTCAGTTCTTCCACTTCCATCATGTGTCAGCAACATTAACCTTTTGATTCAGTTGTCATTCAACGCAGGCTATGCTCACTTTTTGGTCTCAGTAACAAGCTGGATACAGCTGACTGTCTATATTATCATTTCCTCCCTTTCCACTTAACAGCTGGCTTTTTTGATTTTGTTTTTAACGAACACTCTGGGTACAGACAGACCGGATATTACCCTGAAGTAGAAAAAAGGCAGGTATTTTTACCATGAAAACACAAAGCTCAGTTCTATGCATTCTATTAACCTTGTCTCACTTCATGAGACACTATCTAAAGCCTTCAGGCATAAACAATTCTAAAAATGGAAGTTTTCCATAAGGAACGTCCTTCCTGTGTGATGAAACACACAAGTTATCCAAACAGGATGTAGTAGAGAGTACACATGCATCCTTCAGTTGTATGGCATTAGCCCTTCCTAGTTGAATTACTCTTTAGAGTGGAGTTGCTTTTGTTTTTTCTAAGCAAACGTGCTCTGCTCATAACTTCATGAAGCAAAGACAACTGGGCACAAAAGTGAATACAACTGAAGGAACAAGTCACATACTAAAGACGACAGTAAACTTTTAAGCTTATTACATAACGATAATTATCTGCTTGGAAAGGATTACAGTCAGGGTGTCCAGACAAGTCATAAGACACGAATTAAGAGTCTTCTAAGCACCTGATGGCAGAATTATTCCAAAATCTGGAGAACAAGGTTGAAGACACCTTATCTCCCATCTCATTTGATGCCATACTTTGTGAGTGGACAGGAGCAATTCTGAAGTTCTGAGATTCAGAAACAAACAAGCAAGCCAGTCCTCCCCTTCCCTCTGCTCCACCCTTCACAAAGGAATACACAAAAAGGAAACATTCATTTTACAATATCAGTGTTTATTTACATGAGAGAAGGCTTACACAAGCTGAAAAGTTGTTTCAACAGGAATCCAACAATTGGTGCTTTTGCCTGTCTTCAAAAAAAGGATGAATTTAAGATTTGATGATGCAGCTTCATAATACTGTGGCCATCACTTCGGAAAAAAGTACCAGGAATCAACTAAAACAAACAAACAAAAGACATCAGGAACCACATTAGTTCTAAGCAACTAGCCAGACAAACGAAGAAGCAACAACCTCCTCTCCTATAACCATGCTCCTGGGTGAACTCTATCCCCAGCCTGTGTAAAGCACAACCTCAAAAAAGGATCTGTTCAGTTTGGCTGAAACAGTCCTGCAACAACTTAAAACAGCAAAGTGACCATCCCTAGAATACACCAAAGATCAGGCAGATCATGTTCAGTTGTCTGTCAGAGGTCTGAGATGCCATACTTCAGTAAATAAATGCTATTTATTGGCATACCATATAAGGGCAAAAGGAATGCAACTTGCTTTCCCATGACATGGGCTACACAGATGTTACTTTGCAAACCATCTGCAACTCAACTCATGACTAAGTTTCTTAGGGTTTCTGTAACCCCTCCCATCTCAAAAAAGCATGTATGTCTTCTCCACAGTTGGAAAAAAACCTCTCCTTTTTTTCAAGCAGGTAACGAAAATGTAGGATGCATGCTTATTTCCTGATGAAAAACAAACATTCTGTTAACATGAAGAACAGTCCTAACGGTGAAAGAGAATTTATTTTTCAGAACTTACCTTTGAAACTTAAGCACGGTTATGTCACTTTTAGGGAAGGGGTTGTTTATTTGATTAGTGAGCTACTGTGAAGAATGAGAAACACTAAGGCAAAGCAACCTTTCTTCTTTAAAAAGGATACATTTGCCTTCCACAATCAGTGACAGAAAAATTGTCTTCATCTTTTTTTCTGAACTACACTTTGACTCACACTCACAAGCAACCTCCCACAAACCTTTCATGAATTTCTGCCCATGTCATACTTACTAGCAGCCAAGCATTACAGTCTGACAGAATATAAGGATTATGATTCTCATGTGTATAAACCCACCTTTTGGCAACACAACAGTTCTTATGTCAATTTTTGAAGCAAACAATTTAAAGAAATCACATGGCATTTGGGCAAAAGCATACCTTCTGGGGGAAGGGAATCTCCAGTCACGGGCACTGGTGCCTAGAAAAGCCACAACAAACAGAAACCAACATATCAATGTTGAGTTGAAGTTTCACAGGTAGCACCAAAGCACAAAGATATTTTGATACTGCTAGGGTCAAGAGATGTTAATAAATAGAACATTCTGTTGCCCCCACACAATGATCTACTGCACAGATTTTCTCTTCCTCCCCCTCCCCACACTACTGTACACATTTTTTTGGTTGCTCATAAATGACAAAAGAAACACACTAGTAATGAGTGATAGATTAACACCTTACCTAAGGTAAAAGGAATTTTCCTATGTTTTTTCTTTGAGGATTACAGGACTTGCCATTTACATAATAAAGAGTAAAATTCCCTTCCCAAATCCACTACTATCCCTCTCAGCATAAAGGCATACATGCAATTATATTCATACACACCCACAATTACATATAGGCATATATTTTTCAAATAAATGTGCAGTTAAGCTATTTTACAACCACATTTCGATGCAATATGATTCAGTTCTGTGGAAAGTGACAAATACTTTAAAATGGAGGTTTGTAAGTCCAGGTCCATTCCAAAGCTGGACTCACCACTATGCAGTGGCAGTGGCATATCTTGTCTTACTACTACTTCAAGGTCAAAATTAAAGCCAGTTTTAAAACTAGCTAGAAGCAACCTGCCTCACCACAAGGATGCTAGTTACTTGTGTAGCAACAACCCTCCCTCCACCACCTATCAGCTCTTCACCAAGAGCTGAGTTGTCCAACTGCCAATAACTGATGGGATAGAAGAGAGCATCTCAGCACAAGAAATCCTGCCATGCTCACTCGCACACACAAATCGAGTGCAAAAATCATGTGGATGTTGGCCTTGACCAGGGCATAAGACCACTCCCAACTTCACTTACCCAAGGAGATAATTAAACCCAGCTTGGTGAACTATGCAAAAAAGAAACCACCTCCAAGGCAGGGTTTATAGCCATTTGAAGCTTCAGAAGGACAAAGTTGCACAGCGAGCACCTGGTGAAATTTCCTGCCACCACTGAACGACACATGAAGACATTAATGCAAATGCAGCAGTACCCTGCAGGCAGGCAGGCTGATCCAGAAGCCAGAGACAGGCTTAAGACAGTACAGAGGTTGACCACTGCTCTAGATGTGACCATCCAACCAATTCCTCATCTGCCAAACAGTCCACCCAACAAATCCCTATCTCTCCACTTCAGATAGAAGGATGCCATGGGGGATGGTGTCAAAGGCCTTACAGAAGTCCAGACAGAGGACATTCATTGTTCTTCCCTTGTCCACTGATATAGTCACTCCATTATAGAAGACCATCAGGTTGGTCAAGCAGGACTTGCCCTCCATGAAGCCATGCTGGCTGTCAAATCCTGTCCTGCTATGCTTTAGCGTAGCACCTAGGACAACCTGTCCCATGATCTTCCCAGGCAGAGGTGAGCTTGACCATTTTTGACCATTTCTAAAAAATGGGCGCAATGTTTCCCTTTTGCCAGTCATCAGGGACTTCACCTGACTGCCAGGACTTTTCATATAATATATGAAGTGTCTTGGCAGCTACAACAGTCAATTCCCTCAGGACTCTGGGATTCATCTCCTCAGGTCCCCAACACATGGATGTTCAAGTTCCTTGAGTGGTCATAAACCTGATCTCTTACAGCAGGAGCCATTTTGCTCCCACGGTCCCTGCTTTGAGGTCCATCCACTCAAGAGGTGTGGGAAGAAGGCCGGCCAATGACGACAGAGTTAAAAAAAGATGAGTACCTCAGCCTTCTCTTCAACCACTGTTAACAGTTTGCCAGATATGTTCATTGGTGGGGGCAAGGAGTATGCTTTCTTCAACCTTCCTTTTCTGGCTGACATACCTGTAGAAGCCCTTATTATTTGTTGTGGCCCTTGTCAAGTTCAGCATCAGCCTTCCTGACTGCATCACTACACAACTGAACAACATCCCTACACTCTTCCCAGGATACCTGCTCCTGCTTCCTATTTCTGTGCATTTTCTTCTTGCCCTCTATTTTGACCAGCAGGTCTGACTCTGCCATGCTGGTCTCTTTCCTTCCTTTCCTGATTTCTTACACATGGTGGAGAATTCTTGTGCTCCAGATAAAGCATCTTCCAGACCTTAACACCAGACCATCGCCTCTCTTCCCAATAAAATCACAATTTTATTTCATAATGCAGTGAGAACTAGTAGTCACCATGTATAAGCAGGTGTCTGACACTTCTGGGATAATTGGTTAAAAAAATGTAAGGTAAAGACTCAACACCTTCCTGCCAGGAACAGATCAAAAACTCATCTCACTGAACGAGGAATCTCTTCGCTACACAACCCTTTCATTTGGAACATGGTTTTTAAAAGCCCACAAATAAAAAACCAGAGCAATTAAAAACAAAGAACACACACACACACACTAAACAAACAAACAAAACCACCAACCCCCAAACAACCAAGAAACCAAACCAAAACCCAACTAACCAAAATAAGTCAGAGTAAAAAACCCACCAAACTTGCTTTGGTTAAGTTCCAAATGGAAATATCCTCTCAGAAACACACAGGGAGAAGGGCAGCTAACAGAGTTTCCTGCTTAGGACTGATTTATTCAAAACACATTAGCAAATACATAGATTCAAATTTTATAGGAGGTTTTCTAAATTATCAAGAAAAGCCAAAATTTTTCCCCTACAGGACACTGTTCTGCATTTTATCAAAAAGTGACTTCATCTCTCAAAGTTCACTTTCTCATAAGGGGAGAATTATGTGACCAGTCTGCAAAACACTGCTCTACTAACTATATATAGATTGTCTTGGACATTTTCCAACTTGAAAAGTCCCCAGCAGCTTCTTCACAGAGCAAGTGAGCAAAGGAGCAAGCAGTTCTCAGGATTAATGTTAAACAAAGGCTTGGCTGTCCTGTTCAGTTTTACAGATGGCAACACTTAAAAGCCTGAAATAAGCAGTACATCTTAGCAGTAACACATTCAGCTACACAGCTCTATTCCTCCTGGGTTGAATTTTCAGCATACACTAAAGAGTGGAGCCAAGAAAGAGATGAAATAATTTTCAGAGGCTAGAGAACACTAAAAGTTTTCACCACCTAGTGTTAAAATTCAACTGGGTTTGTAGTTGCAAGGGGCTGGTGCAATTTTGGCTGGTTCAGATGTTCAGTATGTGTTCCTACAGGCAATAATTATCTTGTTTCTTTAGGACTATATAGATATGTCATCTTCACCAGATGTAGAATCATTCCTAGTTTGCCACCACAGATGACAGTACACAGGGCCCACCATCTGGAAACTAACTTGAAGTGAAAATTTCCCAATACAGACAAGCCATTCTAGTCCCTAATGAAAGGATAAATAGTAAATAAATCCTACTGAAATCAATAGGACTATCTTGAGACCTACTCAATCCAAATCTATATGAGGTTGTGATTACTGCACAATTTAGTAAGAACTTGTTTGTATTCCATTTGGTTCTTAGATAATAGTTCCCTTGCTTATCATAAAAGAAAAAATATTTAGAACAATACTGAGTGTTGGCCTTTGGGGGTTTTGTGTGGTTTGGGGTTTTTTTTTGAGTTTTTTGGTTTTGTTTTGATACCTCAGTATACCTGACTGATGACAGTTAGTACCCACTCCAGAATTCCATAATTGGAGTCTGACTCAGGAAACAGAATTGCAGGGAACTAACTCTCCTGCACAAGTACCTCAGAAATTTTGTAGTAACTGAAAGATGTTTCTCACTGCACTTGCATACAAAAACCTCTACCTCAGCTTTCATTCTTCTGTTTTTATTCAAAAGTTTATAGATTAACATTAATTAGAAGAAAATTTATCTGCCTTTAGTTAAAAAACAAACAACAACAACAAAAAAGTCAAACAAAAAACCCAAACAAAATTCCCAGACAGACACAGGCAGCTTTCATTTAAAATTACCAGAGCCATTAAAATTCTGCAGCCAGCTCACACGTACTTCACTTCAGTTTGAAAGAGATGTCTGACAACCAAAGTGGGCAGTGTAATGTACTAGACAAAAAGATATCTGCTTAAAATGTGCAAGTCAACCTCCATGATTATATTTAGAGTTTGACTGTCCACCATTCATGTTTCAAGAGCATTTTACTTTTTTTTAGTTTTCTTAGACTGGAAATCATGTGCAGTATAAGCAGTATTTTAAAGGGCACTGCATTTTTTCCCTGTCTGAAAAATACCAAGAGACAGTACCCTACAAAGACACATTAAAATACTGAACTGAAACAGAACAATGGAAAGTATGTGATGACAACTTCACACAACCAGTATCATTTAAAAGAAAATGTGAGGCACGGAAAAGCCAAGAAGTTATAAAAATTGATAAGAAGGGAAGCAGCTTATAGTAAAAGACATCCTAGTTTGATACAAGGTACCTAATTTGTAAGCTGGTTTTACTAGCCTTCCCCCACAAAAACCAGGGAAAATAGACAAACTAACAGATACTGCTGATTTTAACCAATAGTTACCACACATGCTTCAAAGCACAAACAGCACAAAATGCAAAACAAAGTATCTTTGCAGGTTTGGTACCACACAAATACATCTGAATTTGAAATTTTAGTTGCATTTAAACACTCACTAAAAGTTATTGTAAATTTCCAAATATAGGGGAAGTAGATTTTTGCAGATAGCTGTGACTGACATTCCTAAAAACATATCTGAAAACCAAAATGATTTTTTATTTAAAACTTACAATCTCATTAATCAACATTCACAAATGCAACCACAGAGGTACTTTTAAAGAAATGCTGAAAGCACGAGATCTGAATAGGAAAAGCAGTGAGGTTTGACACTTCTTTAAGACTCTTCCTATCAACTGGCAATCTTATTTGCTTGTCCTGGGTGGTGTTTTGGCACAATGCATTCTTACCAGAAATGCTATTGGAATGCTAGCTGCACAGACAGTAAATACTGCCTCCTCTGACACCTGAATTTGCACAAGTACTGTGACTACTGAGGCAAAGCACTGGCTGCCCAGATAGCCATGCATGTGTACAAAATACCTGCCACACTCATGTGGTCATCAGCACAGGCTCAGTCAAGGCAGATGTTAAAAGAACCAAAACAAAACACAAACCAGGCAATACTTAAAGATACTTTTCTCCATGTAATTTCTGTTACCTTTGCTTAATTTCTGACATCCAAACTAGTGTATTTTAAATGAAAGAAATTCTCCTCCACCAGCATTTGCACATGAAAGCATCAGACCTGCAGGACATTTTTCTTGCCTAACAGGAAATCTGCATGTTTTAATTTTATGTTAATTTTCTGAATATGACAGGCGTTCTTTAAGGAACACTGAAAAAAAACATCCCCTCTCCTACAGCAATGTATTTAATTATGCAAGTAGACAAACAAAGGATCTCTTTAGTGATTAGGGACTACAGTCAGCTAGTCAATGAGTTCTAACACTGGGTGGTAACTCATGGCAACAGGGGAGACAGAGAAGACAGCAGGCTAGACACAAATAGCAGTCCATCTTGCTATTCAGGATCAGATGAAACAGCACTGGAGAGGGAGAAAAACGAAAACAAAACAAAAAACCCCCACCAGAACAGTAATGAACCTGCCAGAAAGCACAATTGGACCACTGCAATGAAAGGTTTGTACATTTCCCCCACAACCTTTGCATTTTTCCTTTTGAATTTTGAACATGCCTTGAATTTTTAAGGACCATTTCAGTTACTTGTTTTTTCTTCCAGTTTTCAGCTCTGAATCTTCTTTTCCTATTAATCATTCTTAAAAACACACGGGTGGAGGGGAAAAACCTAAAGTAAATATTATCCTTACCGACTGCACGATCGATCGGGCATCCTCCTCACTGCAACAAAACGGGCTGCCACTCACCAGAACATTTGTGCTGAAATGAAAAAAAAAAACCACCATGTTTTATTTAGCAGTAGGAAAAAAGATACCTTCACATAAAGAGCTCAGAAATGTGTATCTGCAAGAAATGAGTAAGTCAAAACCACAAAGCAGCCAGTAAAGCGGGAAGGGAGCAGGTGTGTTAATGGCTGTTTTTTGTTTCTTTGGGGCTTAGAAGCCTTTTAGACAATATATTCTATATTAATGCAAGCCATACTCAGTCATTCTGGCAGTTCACTTGGATACAGTTCAGAGCATCACAGTTAAGAAACTAAATGCCCCTGGAAGTCAGCAAAGACAAACTGGTACTTCTTGGGGAGTTCCAGAACACCTACATGGCTAGCACAGAAGGCATCTCTTGTGCCTTACAGGATGGACAGATTCTGTGGTGGACCGCCCTTGATTTGTAGTAACCTGCCTGCAGCATTTAACAAGGAGGAGGGAAAATGGGTGAAAATTCTGCTCCTACATAAAGCAGCACATCCCTGTACTGCTTCCAGAGAGCAGACAAACTCTGGGACCAAAAACTTAGCAGCAATGTTTCCACACTAATACATATCCTTTCACATCAAAAGTGACTTTGGTTTTTAAGGTCCTACACAGAAAACAGCAAGAGGTTCAATTCTTCAAAGCAGAACTGAAATCTTCAATATTTTTTCATTTCATCAACATGAAGCTTGAAGTTTTTCTGAAATTACCAAGGCCAAACATTAAGTATTCTTGCCAGGCTGAAGTAGAAGTACCTGTCCAACCGCTAAGTTGTTCAATTATCTCCAAGACAGAACATCACATATTCCCAATAAATTACAAGGTGACAGTGACTACCAGAGCACAACCTTCCCCACAGCCTTTAGCTTCTGGTTTAGCTAACAGCAACACACAGCCCTTGGAAACCACAAAGCAAAGGTACCTGCCTGTTCCTCAGGGCCTCTGGTGCAAGAATAGCCGATGTAAACCAGTCCAGAGAGCTTAATAAAGTCCAGTTTAATTAAGATCAGGACAAAGGCTAGTAAAGAACAGTAACTCGGTTCTCTCATTCCAGAGAACAACTATAAAACTATGGAAAGCTAAGCTCCAATAGAATTTTGCAACAGAGTAATACAGCACTGAAGGATGGAATAACAGTGACATTTGCATGGATGCCATCATTCTCCCAAAATCATCCTAATGAGACACTGTGGGCCCGATTCGCCAAAGCTGAACTAATCTAGGTCACTTTTATATATTCAGTGTATTTTTGGAACCACTTGTCAGTAAATCATCATCATCACAAATCTGCAATTAGATATTCATAGTCTATTATCAACTAATCATCAAAGCCATGACTATTCCTGTCATCTCAAAGTAAAATAATCTTAAGTAGTTCATGCATAGCTGCCACATGTTGAACGCCATTAGTATAGCATGATACAAAGAAGAAAAGATGCAACTGCATACTTACCACTTAATATCACCTCCATCAGCTTTTTTGTGAATTAAAGCTTTCCAATATTCATGGGTGGATTTAATAATTTCAACAGCAAAATCCTAGTTCACACCAATGAAAAAAGTTTTATGAATTAATAAAAAAAACCACAAGCCACAGAACTAGAGTACTAAAGCATACTGCTTCATGTGTTATTTTCAGGGGCCTCCTTTGAGGCCTCATTAAATTTCTGGAAAACATAACACCTTTTTTATGAAAAGAAACACACTTGACTGTATCAAATACACTGGCAATGCATTCAGGACTTTCCCTCAGTTTGCAGCCGGAAAACATGAAGGCTGCACACAAAAACGCCTTCTCTATATGTCCAGAGAAGGGCCACGAGGATGATCTCTGGACCTGAAACAGGTTGCCCAGGGAGGTGGTAGACGCCTTAGCCCTGGAGGTTTTTAAGGCCAGGCTGGATGTGGCTCTGAGCAACCTGATCTAGTGTCTGAGGTGTCCCTGCCCATGGCAGGGGGGTTGGAACTAGATGATCTTTGAAGTCCCTTCCAACCCTAACAATTCTCCAATTCCATTAAAAATATGGTATCAGCACTAGATGCTAAGCAGACACCTACAGCTGTAGGAATCTGTACCATGTCCTAAATGGGACAAATTGTGTGAACTCTTGACTCTTCTGTTCTGTTACACGTGCAGAGTTGAGGTTTCCCCTCTAGTGGCAAAAGTTGCATTTACTTCATTAATTGCCCAATCATACATTTAAGCATTTGCAGTAACATTAAGATGTCAATTGCTTAATTGTTTCTGTTTGTTGAAAACAAAAATAATATTGAGGGCAGGGACAAAGAAGCTTCAAAACAGTAACGTAAAACATGGCCTCAGTGTCCAGATGGTGATATCTAGACCGGCTTTCAAAAAGCTGCCAACAGAACATTCACATTTCCTACCAAGAAGTGACTTGGCCAAATGCCACTGGAACATTATGAACTCCACCAGGGCTGCTGGAGCATAGCCATGGTTGCTTCACTACATCCTGGGTCTCTAAAAATGCTTGAGAATTACCCAAGTGCTCCAAACCAGCTACCCTGGGGCACTTCATGCCTCAAGTCTCAACTCCAATGGCCTGACACTGTTAAACTGTTGCTGCAGAGCAACACTCAGCTTTACAGAGCAGGAAAATCCGAGAGCAGGTCCTGGGAGGACAGGAGAGAGATCAGGTTATCAAGCCTTACAACTCTACATTTGATTGATTTAAAAGTCAGATTCAGTGCAGAGGGGAGCACAGCATCTCTTCAACAAGACAAAACATGTCAAGTTGCCCGTGGTGCTTAGAAGGCATTTTATAACTTTGATAGCATGCTGCAAGGCTGAACTAACTGACATATTGACATCATTCATTAGGGACCTGTGATTCTTTGCCAAAAAAAAAAAAAAAAAAAAAAGCCTGCAGAGTGTGCAAAGGATTTTTACTCAAATCACACCCAATTTCCTCTGGAAAAATCATGGTATTTTCTTCAGCAAGGTCCACTCTCCTTTCAAACACTGCCCATTTTTACTGCAAATAGTTCAAAAAGCCATTCATTTTTTTTCCTAAAAGAAGGAACAAGTTTTTTTCAGCTTTGAAATCAAAACCAGTTCAAATGCTTTTACACAGAATTACCAGAAAAGAGTATACCTTCAGCAAATACCAAGCATCAGAAAATCTGCAACCTCTTGCCTGCTTAAAATGCACAGGCTTAAAAAAAAAAAAAAAAAAAAAAAAAGACTATCTGGGTTGCACTCTTCCTCTGCCAGGGAGAGTGAAAATGCTGTGAGAAAACCCTACAAACATATAGATGAGCGTGTAAGTCTTGTCAGGATTAGGAGTGAATGTTCTTTTGCAGACTTCCTTTACTAACTTATGCATTTCCCTGAATAAAATGGAAGGCAGCAAACATAATTTATTCCTAGTCTAATAAATTGTGCTTAAAGGTCTCTCAATATAATTTTTTTTTTTTTTTTAAAGCTTCCCCTGTACACATGACAAAACAATGCATCTTTAATTTTGGATTATTTTCACCTTGTCTTTAAATTCTCCATTGAAAGCAAAGTGATTTTCTGGTTTACCATCGGGGATTTTATATAATTGGAACCAGTCAAGCGTAGCCTCAAGGTAACCAGGTTTGTGCTTCCTGACATCATCAATACCTGTAGGTTAAAAAAGGGAGGAAAACAAAATAAAAGAGGACTGGTCATTTTTACTCATAGTTTTTCTAACATTCTTTTTTAAAGCCTCATAAGGGGTCTGCAAGCAGTTTGATTTCACTGAGCAGTTTCAAAATCACTGGGGAACTTCACTTTATTACATTAGCTGCCTGTAGTTGGTGTCTTATGATTTCACAACCACACTAAACAGGTAAACCAGTTGCCTCCCACCCTTCACTAATTAAGACCCAAAGGGACAATGAATATAAGGACCATATTTGTGACAGAAGAGGAAGAAAATTCCGTATTTATAGGCTTTCATCTCAGTAGGCACCTCTCGCAATACTAGATTATTCAGTAAGGTAAATGTTTTTCCCCAGCAACCGCAGGGACTACAAGCGTTTTTTGATAATGGAAGAATAGCTAGTAAGCCAAATTTCAACACATGGATTTTTAAACCAGCACCTCACAACAAAATACAAGCTTGACTTCTCAAAAGTTATATTAAAGGCATCCCTTTGCTCACATTACTTCCAAATTCAGCCCATTAGATACCAAACAGATACATGCCAGGAGCACTGAACACTAACTCTACTGATAACCCCATGATAAGTACACACGCTCACAACGATGAGCCACCTCTACCTTTACTTCTATAATCCTGCCACACAAAGACTCAACAGGACACAGAGGAATGTATGCCATTTGCCAGGCACCCTTGGGACAGCGGGTACAGAAAGATTTAAACAGTCACACTGTAATTCTGCTCAAGCAGCAGAGCAAAGCAGCTACAGCAAAGATACAGCTCATGAGCTTAAAAGCTTACTTCTGCTCTGCATGTCAGACTTCACTGGGTTGTCCCCATGAGACGACCATCACTCCTGTCACTTGCAGAGAGGTGGTGCCTATCATCCCCTTGGCAAATTAACCTTCTGGAAATATGTTCATATGGAAAAGCCTTCAATACAATTTTAATTGATTCTGATACAACGAACGTTTTTGTCCTTTCTGAAAGCCAAATACTTTTTGTAGCTGGTGTAATTCTTCTCTATTTCCCTCCTACATTCACTTCTGGCAGAAATGGGAACTAACTTCTTCTTGTGGTCTTCCATCTATTTCATAACCTCACACTGCCCAGGCTACCTTCCATGCTGTTAGTCTCCTCCTCCAGCGTTTTGCAAGTCACTTGCTCATTTCTCATGTCTTAACTCCTTACTCTCTCTCCATGCTGCTTGGCTACTTCATTCTCTTCTCCCCCAGATATGCCCCACTCATTGGCATATGATGGTTGGCACTGATCCCAGATGGATTTTCAGAGTTGCTCAGTCTGTGGAACTGACATCTAGTCGAGTGCTTTCCATCCTAAAGTGTCTTTTTAAAAGTTAGTCTGTGAACATGGACAAAGTCTTGTGCTACAAATCATTCAATTCTCTGTAGACCACCAAGTGAGATGGCATGTGGACTGAACTGTAAAATGAAACCTATGTGAGAAGAGGTTGAGCGTTCACAAGCATCTGATAGACACTACTCCCGAAGTCCACTGGATCACACACTACCCAAAGAACAAACCATAAAACTTTGAAGAACCCTATGTAGGGACTTGGAGTAAAACACATTTTGAACTTGGCTGCTGGCCATCTGCCTGTAGAAGATTTCACTGGCACAATCCCAGAACAAAGTGAGGACACACAAGGCTGTGCTAGAGGCAGGTCTCCTAGCTGGGACACATGTTTAAGAGCACAAGAACCCTTACACTGGAGTGGGTGAATGAGACCAACCAAGAGAAATTATTTAGAAAAGGTCAGGGTCTTGGTTGGAGGAAGGCTAATAAAATTGCAGCTAAAACTGGACACTAACAAAACTGCAGCTCCCATTCAAATGGGTTTCTGGGCACCAGTCTACCATGCTGTTCTTCTCAAATCTGTAAAACAATTTCCTTGGCTCCTAGCAGTGGATGAACTCCAGATTTGTATCTCCAGATACAACACTTTTTTCTGGTTCCTGGTCCAAACCTCCTCTTAATTCTGTACCTCAAATCCTCCTACTTGCCTCTTACTCCCACAACACCTGCTTAGCAAAAGTGCTTGACTCTCTACTAACTTGGCCCTTCCTCACCTGGTTATATTTCATTAGATGACTCAAATATTAGACTAGGCTTTGGGGCAGGTTTTTATTACCTCCTGAAGATAGGCATGACCATCTCCATGGACAGAATCATCTCATCATCATTTCACACTCTGGAAAATACCTTGTGTAGGCAAAATAACTACATAGAATAATGCTACAGCTTTGTGCGGCCCCTGAAATACCAGCTGTATATTTGAGTTTTGGAGACTTAAAGGGGGGGGAACGACAGTGCTTGCTTTTGTTTCCTTAGTTGCTCGCAAGTTATTCTCCATCACGCCCATACTTCCCCTCACTATTCTTTATTATGAAGGACAGCTACTAAGCATCAAATGGAGCCTAAATAATTTAAGAAAAAAGAAAAAACCCACAACAAAAAACCAGCAAACCCCCCCACAAGCTTACATGTCTTTTCTGCAGTTGACACTGTTAGATGTTTTTTTTTTTTTCCTGTCGGCTTACCTTCCCTTGGAGCTACACACTCACACTGATGTCAAAAGAGCTGCACAAGTACAGTAGTAACCCAGTACTTGACCTAATGTGGTTTTACCTCTGCAAGCACAGCCTGGTCAGAGTGACAGAGCAGAAAGGTCAGGTTCTTGCAGGTACATTGTCAGCACATAGCCACTGGGCTCTAGGTGGTCATTTCTTTATACTGGCTACATACAACCACAGGCCCCATTCTTTTAGACACCAAAGTTAAAAATAAATGGCTAACCACATTATGGTGGGTTGCAGTTTAGTGTCGATAAGGACAATCTCTATAGATGTTGGCACAGACAACTGCTGCTAGCTCTCTGTGAAGGGAGTGAGCCAGTGCAAATGCAGATCCCAATTCTATAGAATCTATTCTATCTGGCTTTACAAAAAAGAGCAACAAAAGCACTTGCACAAAACTACCATTTTTAGTACAACAGATGCTGCTTCTTGCAAAGAAAGCTAAAACAACATGCTCAAAGCAAGCTTTTTAAACAAGGTCTGTGGGAAGAGAGGACATATGTTTTTAATAACATCTTATAAACATTTACAGGAAACAGCATCTCATTCCATATAAAGGCATTTGGTGTATTTTGTGCAGCACGATGTGAGGGGGTAGGAGGGGAGACTCAGTACAGATAATTAATTTTTTTTATATATTGAATGCTTACAAAAATCCACAATAAAGGTTTTCAGGGCCTCTGCTGCTTCTCTGCATATAAATACACTCACATGCAAGGGTCTATAACAATATATGACAGCATAAAATATGCAATATGCTTTGTTACTGCCATTTAGGTTTTGATCACTTAACTTGTAAAGTCAATCCTGATCTGTATGCTGGAAAAGCAGCAAGGCAGCACAGCACAATTAACTATCCCAGTGCCAGCAAATGGTAGTGGAACAAAGCCAGCAGACATCACCAACTCCTGTTGATCTTTCCAAGTGAGCAATAGCAAAAAATGGATGCTAAGATTCCAGGCCAGTAAATTACATCAAATGGCCATCCAGCAAAAATGATTTGTCCATTTTGCTCAGGGAAGGTAAGATGACCTTTTGAGAGTCAGACTTTTCATAAACTGCTTCAGACTTCTTGCTTCAACTGCCAGCTATTTCCAAAACCTCCCATCCAACATAAAGATGCTATACAGACCAAATTACCACACGAAAATACCTGAGCCCAACCTTGTAAAGCACATCAGGTAAGTATGTGAATTCCAATATATTAAATTAGATCCAAATGATGACATAAACAAGCAGTCTTCCCACTCCAAGAATTTGCTGCTTCTCCCAGATAGTGTTTTACACTAACAAATAAGTAAAAAAAACCCAAAGAAATCAACCAAACAAAAAAGCAATGACAACAACAACAAAACCACAAACAGCCAAGCCCTAGCACACCAAGATTTAGTGTTTCAGTGTGCCAGGAGCTTTTAGGCCCTTTCCCAGACTTGTTTGGTCTGAAGTGCTTTGGGTGTTTAGCAACTGTCTGAGCAAAAAGACAGCGGATTGTTTTTTCAGATAGCCACAGGTCATCCTGACACAGAGAGACTAAAACTGGCCTTTTTCAGGTTTAAAAGAAACTTTCTTATACAGATACCTGCCTCTAACTTGCACCTTGTACTCAAAGTCAGGCTGTCCTCATGCCCACCAGTATTAACTGCTATAATTTCCAACAAATTACCTTTCAAAGTCAGTCCTAAAAGGTACTATTCTCACTGCTATTCTCATTGACAGTTCCCACTTGAACAGGTGCTAAGCACTGCTTTTCATCCCCAGGTATTGTCACTATAAACTAAGAGTTCCTCATTGCTCTGTGTGAAAGAGAGTTCTAGGCAGAGTTTCCAATTTAAACCAATATTTATCAATAAATGCCTGCAGGACACAGTACAGTGGAGTGCTATAAATAAACAATGAGAACTGCTCAGAACTTGGGACTGCTCAGTTTTAAGTTCTGTGAAGTCTCAGAAAAATCAATTGCACTTACAAGAATGATCACAATCCCAGAAAGAGAATATACAGAGTACCTGGGGTGTGCTTAAAGCAGCGAGAGGAGTTAACACACTGCGCGGGCTCAGGATGGGGTTTGCAGAATTATCTTTTCCAAATGTTCACTGGGGGCTGTGCACATACTGAGCTGAAAGCAAATGTGATGATTCTCAGTCCAATTTGAAATTATATAAAAATGACTGGACAGACTTAGAAGGCAACACTTAGCCTCATCTTTCCCTAGGAGGCCACCACTGTAACACAGCAGCATGTCAATTACTGAGGGAGATACCAGTTTATCTGTAGCTGCTATCCCTTTATGTGAAATAATCAACGTCTTTTGGAAGGGGGTAAAACAGATATAAAAGGATATATTTTACTGCCTACTTCAACAGATTTGTTTTCAGACTGAAAAAGGATTGCTATTAAAACATTGCAAGCCAGTCATGTTCCGTGAAAGCAGATGAGGGCTTTTTTTTTTTTTCTCTTCTACCCCCCCTTTTGTAAATCCTGGACAGCAGCTCCAATCTCAAAGGGAAACAACATTAAACGGGATAAACACTTCTGCACTTCTCTGATCCTCAGAAGGACAGTTTTCTTCATGAAGTTTTGCACCCATTCTCTGATAAGAAAGGATGAACAAAGGAATCAACTGCAGGCACTGTTTTGCTCATCCCATCCCTTTCCCCCCACTTTTTTTTTTTTCCTTCAAACTAGACTAAAACTTTTAGTCCCCTCACAAACCAAAGCTGTAACAACTGACACAAATCAGTTATTACCTGAAAAACAAACAAAACAGAGGGCTTTCATATTGAGCTATTTAACTAGTAGCATTAATTGAGTTCTGCCCCATTGGTGGGCTCCTTTTAAATTCTCATATCCACTTTTCTGATGAAACTCTCTCAGATTTCCATGGAAAAAAGGAGAGAGTTAAACAGCACAGTGCTGAGAAACGAAGTGCTTCTTATGTGTCTTTTAACTACTGACACATTTCACCGCACATTATAAAGTGGTTTGAACTGATTCTAACATTAACATCAAACTATTAGTATTTTCTTATGGTGAACTCCCTAACCTCTAACTGCCAAAGAGGTTAAAGAGTCATAAACACAATCTAATAATTCATCTGCTCAACAATTTTAATCAGCATCAACCCAAGAGTTGCCTTTTCCTCATTTTCTGTTCTCCTTCACACAAGCCAAGCATTCTCCATGTGAAAGCACCCTTCAAGAGCCAGTCCAGTGATACACTTTCTTTAGATTCAAAAACCAAGAAACCTCAATGGCTGAGAAACTTAATTCCTTAAAAAGCTATTGGGTAGCCCTATTCTTACAGAAAGGGCAGGCTCTGACTCTACAGAGCTGATGCTACACATGGGTTTTGGTCTCATAACAATCACTACCTTTTAGGCAAACCTCCTCCTTTAATTCTCATGATTCTAAATAACCTTGCATTTGAGGAAGTGAACACCCATTTAACCACTCACGTTGCTCATGCTGTAAAAATCTAACTCCTTGCAGTTTTAACACATCTGTATCATCTTCTCATTGAACAGTCTGTGAGCAGAATTGCACCTTGTGCTGCTCCAGATAGATAAGTTTGCTACGTGAATTCCATTTGGATACCAGAAGCAATGTGACAAGGAGAACAAGTTTAGGGTATTTCCCCCTTCTCAGTCACCATTAAGGCTGGCATTAGGCTGAGCTGCACTAGCAGTTTAGTTTGCAAATTTTCAAGCTAAAAGGCAAAATGTAATTGTTCATAGTCAACAAATTCTGGAAGTAACCCAGCTCCAAGTGACAAAACCACTGGAAACGTACAGCCCTTTTCAGAATGGAACAAAATGCTTGCAAATATAAAGGCAACAAACAGGGAAAACAGTAGTGAGATACATCATCTGAGCAGATAAATGTGCACAATTATATCAGAGAGAAGCCTGTAAGTTTAAGAGGTCGCTTTCTAAGGCAGTTGTGTTTCAGAAGTTGAAGCTTTAAGCATGACAGGTCCTCCTGAAAATCCAAGAGAACTGTTCAAAAGCTTAGTGTCAAAGCACACATGCATTCCCTTGAAGGAAGCACCTAATTTAAACAATAAAACAAAGTTTTGCCTTTCTTCTCTCTGCCTCTTCAGTCCTGCGTGGCCTAAACTCAGGTATCATTCTACTGTGCAAGTAGCTGACAGAGCTTGCATTATGAAAGAAAAATACTTGCCATGGATCTTCTGAGCATCTGGATCATCCACACCAATAGCAATTATCTTCCAATCTGTCTCTCCTTCATCAACAAGAGCTAAAACACCCAAGACCTTCACCTGAACAATCTCACCAGAAGAACGAATCTGAAATAGAAGATAACCTCACAAAGATTTGGAAAACACCACATAACATTTCCCTGTTATTTTAGACAAAATACTACTTCTACATTTTTTGACCAGCAGCTAACAGAACTGCAAAGCAGATCTATAAACCCAGCAAACATCTACTTAATGTTACCAGCCTTTTTCACTGCTATTCATCAATCCTCAATTCTCCAGTCAGCATTTAAGCAGATGACCACTTCTCTTCTACCCCACTTACCCTCAACACCTTCTTACTCTTCACACCAACCTGCAAGTTAAAGTTATCTCATACTAATTTTTTCACTTATTCCTGCCTTTTGACTTTCTCTCACCTCTTAAGTCTTAATTATCTCTTGCTGTTCCTTCCTCTAGAGTCCAATACAAACATATAAACACACACCTTATCCCCAGAAATATCAGCACAACTCTTTTTTTGCATTTTCTTGGGAAACTTCTCCCTACCAGCTAATATTCCCTTTAAAACTTTCTGGATCCCTTAAAATTCAGCTTTAGATTCTGTTCCTCAAATGAAGCCACCTTTGCTGAGGTCACTAATTGAATTTCCCCTTGCCTAAACTATCCCAAAACGGCATTCTCCCAAACTCATTAATTTCATAACTCCACCACAGATGACTGCTCCACTCTCTGCTGCCTCCACAGTTACGTAGAATTTTCTATGACCTGAGCCTTTCCCTTTACCTACTAATGGCATTTCCTGCACCTTATTTTTTGTATTCCATTCACTCTGTATCTCGTAAGTCTCAACAGCTTCCTGTCTCCTCAAAAGAGGGATTTACTTCTGTTTGTACCCACAATAAACCTACCTCTTTTGTGAGTCTGGCCTTGTAAGTTTATGCACATGATGCTGCCCTATCTCCTCCTCTTTCAGACACCTATTCCTAGCTCCAGTATTGCTAATAGGGGGAAAAAAAACCCCAAAAAAACAAAAAAACCTTTTTCTTTCCCCAAAATCTTAACCCTCTCCTCCATCACCTGAAACTCCCTGTCCAGCCACAGAACTTCAGAGCGACATTCTCTTATTTTCCCTTTTATCCAGTACACAGATTTTACCAAATTATGCTTTTTCTCTCCTTTTTAACTATCCACCACTTCTTCACCTATTCCCTCCTCAGATCCTCTATTCACACTTTGGTCAGCCTTAAGACTATTACCATCTTTTCTTGTTTTTCATCTGCTCTTCTCTTCCAGGTGTTACCAAATTGTTAAATTAATATTTATAAATTAATCATCATAAAGACAAACCTTTGAACCTATTTCACAAACATCAATAGGATCATTATCCCCACAACATCCTGTGAAGTTATCTCTATGGCTTGGATCTTCCCAGGTCTGTCAAAGGAAAAGAGAATTATCAGTTACCAGCTGATCTGGAATTGCATTTCATCTAACTAGTATGATTAATAAAAATGTCAGCTTTCTGAACACAGGCTTGCTCAATGGGAAAAGAAAAAACAAACAGCCAATGAACTGACATGGAGTAACTCATCCTCAGAACAAGTTAATATGAAGATTACTGAAGTCACACTATGAAAAAGTTACCTGCCTCTACGACTGAACACATGCACTTTACCAAACTGCAATGACTAAGACATCAGAGGACCCTAAATACATGAGGCTTTAGTTACATGTGGCTGTGGGAGTAAGCTAGGACATCCTGCAATCATATTGGTGTACTCTTTGAATACCATGGCATTAATATGAGTTCCTTTCAAAAACATCTAGACTTTGACCTAATCAAGCTCCTAGATATGGATACATCAGCACCCAATTAGATTTTTAAGTTTTTAGATTTAGGTATGAAATATTTCTGAGTATTTTGAGATGTGTACATCAGCACAGCAACAGCCAACGGCTTAAGACCAAAGAAGCTTCTCCAGGAGACAAGTTCAAATCCCTGCTCTGAGCTCTGTACAAGCAAGGAATCATAGGCATGTCACACTGACTTAATTACTAGACCAGCACTAGTTTCCTTACTGGCAACTGATTCTGAAGTTGAGAAGTTTTCCTGGTCAGAGTTTTGAGGCAAATAAAGTTGTTTTGAAAAGCACAGAAAACTTTTTCCACCCCCTCCCCCTTGCCCGGGAGCTATACTGTTTGCTCCTGTTGCCCATGGTATGCCTCCACCTCAAACCTGTTCTTGAAAATTCAACTGATACTAAAAGGCAAACCAGCAAAAAGAAAAATCGCTCAAGAGAAAATTTCAACTCAAAACTTCCGAAGTACTATTCCCCTGCCCAGCTGCACCCCTCCACCTACAGGTCAGGAGGAAAGCTTGCTAGGAATGATATTGTTCTCTGGATAGTATGGCACCTTCTACACTAATGATAGGTCTGCTGTCACTTTGTTCTTCTCTACTCCACATCATAAAACAGCAGCTACGAAGACCTATCTTTAATCTGTATACTAGGGTTGAACTTCTGATCCTGGCAACTGCTGATCTTGATGAAAAGTCCTCTTGTGATAACAACGACACTGAATTGGATTTTGTTTATTATCGCTGTTTGTGGAAATCTGCAGTATCATCTAGAGTTAAATGATGAAAATTTTAATGATCCAACTGGTTTTGAAGTTATTACAGAAAATAAAATTTACAATTACCTCTAGCTCTCTCTGACTCACAAATTAACAAGGAGAGCTTAACATTTCTCCTAGGTAAAGCATCATAGTCCAAAATAATACACTTTTTGTAGAAAAATGGTCACATGTTTCATTTTGGCATTGTACTAAGGCACACATGAATTTCAAAACATTAGAAGGAATTGCTGGCTCCCAATTATACCTACTTGGATACTTTGTCTACTGAAACTGCTGGCTGGCTAAGAGCTTCACTGCTACACTCCAACACCTGCCTGGTACTCTCTTCTTAAGGGATCAACAACTTTCATTGTTTATGCAGTAAAGTGTAAAGAAAAACAATGACATCATGTTCTTCAGTACTAATTTAAGTCCAACGTGTTATTCACAGAAATGAAAAAAAGCTTAAAACTTTTCATTATGCTCAAAGTCCCAGCCATTAGTTGGGCTTCCTCAAAGCTCAAAGTTTTGAATGCATCAAGATCAGTAGCAATTCATAGTTCAGAGAAAAGCTAACTAAAGCACTTGAGGTTTAATCTAAAAAGAACAGCCCTGCTCTTCCTTTTTGCTAAATATATTAAGAGATCTCAATTAAAATGTATGCTGCAATACATAAAAATACTGAAGTTTTGAGGGTTTAAGTGCTTTTTTTATCAGAAAAGGGCTACTCAACAAAGTATTTGTAAATAGCAGACTATGACAGTTGCTAGTCCTGCCACTGCAACACAGAGATGCAGACTAAATACTTCAGATTTCTAGATCACTTAACTCCTTCCTGAAACACTGCACATACTTACACCCATACTCCAAATTTATGGACACTATAAAATGCAAATATAAAAAAACCCTAATTTACAAATGTATCAAAGAGAAACATCCCTCTTGGAACTGATTTACATTCAGACAGTACCCAAGATTTACAAGGCAATTTACAGAGAAGACAGAAAACTTTCAGCGTTGTAACAAAAACGTTACCTGTGGGAGGGCACCATAATTCCATATATAACCCTTGTGAGGAAAGATATTGGCCACATATCGAAGCTTGCCTTTCTTTGTGTCTTGTTTAATGGGATTCAGTGGTTCCTCAGTGGCAATCTAAGCAATCATGGAAAAGAAAGAGGGAAAGAGAGAGAGAGAATGGTAAAATGGAAAGCAATTCAGTGTCCAATCAAAGATTTCAGAAGCTGCTGTTTAAGTATTACAAGTAGGATGGCCTCACTAAATCTCAAGGGTCATATTTAAAAAAGGTTTTAAATAATGTCATGAAGCATGCAAAAATCTAGAAAAGTCATTAATTTACATGGAAACTGTCATGGTTATGCATAAATACTGAAAGGAACTTAGAAGCTCTTGCACTTTAGAGTACAAGGCCAACAGACATACAAATGCTGGCACAAGTTCTTCTGACAACAGGAACTTTGACAGCAACAGGTAAAGTGTTCCATTTTCTCCCCCTCTGTTCATTTCTCTCCTGTTGCATACATCCCTTCTCTCCATCACCTCTCAGCATAGAAATGCTATTTAGTGAGCAAAAGCTCTTCATAGCCACCAAAAGCCAAATTCACACAGATTTGGAATAAGTTAAGGTAGCATCAGAAAGCAGCATTCTGAAAGCACTCATAGAAGGATTGACTAATTGAAGCTGAACAGTTTAGAATTGTCATCATCCTCCCCAAAAATCACCATAACCATCCTTTTAACACTCCACACCACAATTCAATCCACATTACCTTGGCTCTTGCTTGCAAACACTCACGTGAAGGGCATCACATTTGCTACAGGCCCAAGTGGTTAGATTGGCTCAGGTGATACACTGCTTGCAAGCATGAGTGCCACAGCCCTTAGTCCATACTCATTTTACAGCACCCTTGTAATTTACCTGAAGCACCACCAAAATTCATCCCAAAAGAATTGAATCACGCCAAACTGTTCAGAGCATGAATTTATTCCACAAGTAAACCCTCCAAGTTCCACACATTTTTGCTTTCACAATTGATTATACCTCCTTCTGGTTATAGCTTAGCAGAGAATACCTCAAATATGTCACCTGGAACTCTGACAGAAGCAGAGCCCAGCAATGCTTTTCTTGATCCAAATCAGCACAAAGAGGGCTAACTGATAACATCCGACAGAAGTCTCATGAAAAGCACCTTCAGTAAAATCAAGGGAAGAACAACAGAAATACAAGAAACTGGTAAGCAGGAAGTCTGATACCAGTGATGTAATAGCGGAGAGCATTTGTTCTAAAGCAAGGTTTAATTTCCTACAGTCTCCATTCCACATGAGGCAATCTCAGCACAGAGATGCAGACAAGACCTGGTATTAGCACCTCACCACAGCCTGGGTTGAAGGACTGTCATGGCAATTGTCATGGTAAACCTAGTTTAGGTGATTTTCCCACACCAGGGAAAGGAGAAAGCCAAATTCTGAAAGAACAGGCCAGGAAGGTTTTTTGGTGTTGTTTCATATCAAACTACTTAACAGCTCAACCACAAATTTTCTTGGAAGCACCTGGGGAGCATCCCTATAATTAATAAAAATGTTTAGGAAGATAGGACATATCACTTCATGAACACTACAGATGAAGTTGTATATTGTAACTGTTGAGGAACAAGACACTGGGCTCCACTTTTAAAATACCTCCCTGCAGGAACAGATACTTTCTATCACTGAAGTGCCCAAGTATTTTGTTCGATGACAAGGAAATGCTTTTTCATTTGCACTCCAATGGCCTTATTTGGCATAGCACACTACAGAGGGGAAATGAGAGGAATCAAATCCTTCAAGTGGAATGCTCCACGAGCAGGCAAGGGTAAGACTAATTGTTGGCCAATGCTCTGCAAACCAGTTTTCTAGGACTCTGTTGCAGGTGTGCTACATTCTGCAGTCAAAAGGCTGTCAAGAAGCAGCACTCACCTGAGAAAGGAAAACCAAATCAGAAATATTTTATAATCACATGGGAAGTATATTTTATAATCACATGGGACATATCAGTACACACAATTTCTAATTACTTTTTAATAGACAAAATGTTGTTTGTCAAGAGGAAACCACACTCTGGTTAAACTGACTGTTTGAAGCCACTGCATTGTTGTGACTTTCATAAATACCTATATAATCAAAGTATTTTTCTTAATTACCTCCATTTTTGCATTTGTCCAACGAGGTACCTCTACAATCATATTAAACAGGACCTAAACCAAAGAACAATGACAGAAGTGAAAATAAAACCCACTTGGTAATTAGTATTTTATGCTAAGACAAATTCTTTCCTCTTTATTCATACATTAATCACATCTCTCTGTTCCAGCTGCTTTTACATTAAGTACAACTCATTTGGTTACACATAATGACATGGTTCATCCTTTCCCCACCCCATGCCTTTGGGAATATGAACAACAATTAGCGCAGATTCACATGGTATGTTTTATTCCCATGTCAGTACTACCCTTCACAAAATGTTCAGAAAGTCCCTGGAGTGGTTTACCACAAGGCAGTGGTTTACTCTACTTGTTGAAGAGGGATGGACAAAGGACAAAGATGCCTTTCCCCAAGCACTAGAAAAGACAAGAATTTTGGGTTTTCCCCTGAGGATTTATTTCTTCAAGGCCTTCTCTTCTTCAGCATCATTCATTTTCTAAAAACCTATACAAATACAATAACTACTAACATTTCTGATTCTCTGTCAGATCTGGTTGAAGAGCAAAATAAATCCAAAAGTAATGGTGGGGGAAAGATACGGACACAGACATTTGATGTTTGTGTTTGCCTTCTTCCTAATGGAAATGAAGTGAAAGTTGTTTTAAAATGGGGGGGTGTAGGGAATAATAAACCTAAAACGTGTAAACCCATGTTTTTAGAAGAAGAGTAAGTAGTCTGTACCCTTCTTACTGAAGAAGCTGAAGTGATGTTTTCTAAAGAGAAAAACAACTCTGTGTAACTGCAGTAAGGTTTCTCCTGAAGCTGAGTTAGGTACTTCTTGGGAAGTACAGTACCTCACAACAGGTAACTAGAGCAAACCACCCAGCAATGTCTGCAATCTATGTTCTTCTAGGTTACTAAAATAACCCCTAAATACCACATTGCCTGGGATATCTCTTCACAAAGAAAATTCTCATTGATGTTAAAAACAACAGTTCAAGGAGGACGAAATGTACTATTGCAGAAGTTCTTAAGAAGTCCAATCAACTGAAGTCTTGCACAGATTCTTTAGCTACACTGCACTTAAGGCTCCATCAGACTCTTACATATTTTTATTTTTGCTGTTTGGGTCCTGCAGCTGTAACGAACAACACTACCAGGGTCAACACCACAGTTTAATTCCAGTAATCCCAATGGTTCTATGATCTTCTCCTCCCAAACAAACCTGAAATTTGGAAAGCAAGAAAAAGCAAATGAAAATCCCAGCTGCCATTAAGCATTTCTCCCATGAGATCACAACCTATGCACAATTCTGACAACAAATTCTGAGTAAGTTTGAATTAAATTTGCCAGACGTTAGTACCGAACCCATACCGCAATCAGTGGCATGTCAGATAGAATTACTTTTCCTAATCAGGCATTGAACAAATAAAACAAGAAGAGAAAAAAGAAAAAGGAGAAAGGTGCTTCAGGTCAGTTTCATAAAGTACATCCTATGTATATATGAAAAGCTGAAACAGAGAAGTTATCGGAAAGAGAGCTCAAAGATGTCAAAACTAAGGAAGCAGAGAGAACAAAGCAACATACATGCATACATGTAGCAGCAAGTAAAGGAAGGGTTGGAAGAAAGCCAAATATAGTCTGCACATCCACCTGGGAAACACTTGAAAAAAAGAAATGCACAGTATGAAAGCCAGCACTGACAAGAAACTCTTAAACTGCCAAGCAGGTCAATGAATTGTTCTGACTGGTAGCTACAGGTAGAAAATGTACAGACTACTCCTGGAATTATATGTGATGTTGTTCCTCTCCACCACAATCCTGTGGTTTTGTTCTTTAGATGCCACTTTGTCTTTTCCTGACCATATCTAATACAATGGCTTCAACAACCTGTAAATCCTGTTTTTCAGATTTAACCGGTGAAGAGAGTCCAAATCTTCACCCAAACATTCTTGGAGCTGGACAACTGGACTGAAATGAATACAATACTCTTCCCAAAACCAAAAACCCATCACTTGGATTTAATTCAGTTTTAAGATCAGGCCTTCATAATTTGCAGTATCAGTCAACTGTGAATTGTCAAGAGTCTTACATGTGACAGCCTGACAGATTAATTTGTATGCAGAAAAATCCCCTCAAGTACTCTCTCTAATGCTAAGCTGCCACAAGCATTTATGAGAGATTAATAACTTCATGCAGTGCTCACACTTAAAAATAAAAAGTTTTATTTATAGGGCAATCACAATTTCACAGTGATGAGACAGAATTCACTGGAATGGAGAAGACAGCACATACTACTAGATTGATAGATAGAAAGAAGTATACTTCCATGTTTTTTTTGGGAGGTTTTTCTCCTCTTTTCTATCTTGTTTCCCTCTTTTTTTCAATCACTCTTGTCTTCCCAGATCAAGTACCTATTCTTTCCAATTACTTGAATGTTTTCCCCCTATCTCTTGCTGCAAAACCGTCCCTGCCTCAGCTGCAAACAGAAATGCAAGTGTCAGACACCACCTGCGTTCACAGATTACCATCTGCATATGCCATTCAGTGGTTAGTTTTGGATGGTGAATGCATCTGCTAATGGGTATTTTCATCTTTACTTTCAATGGGCCTAACAAAAAAATTCTACCTCACCAAAGCCTAAACTGAGCAGTTCTATGCCCTCAAGAAATAGTAAGACTGTTTCAACAGCCAACAGAAAAAGGATCTCTCATGAAATGAAAACTATTGCTTTGAAAAGTTTACTATTTAATTGCTGTCCTACAACAGCAGTCAGCTGTCTGACTGTGAGACTGCTGCTTGCCACAGTCCAGATTTAATCCAACTCTACAAGTGTCTAATGTAGAAGGGACTCCACCTCATGACAGCAGACCATACAACAGGTCAGATGGACTAGTTCCTTACAGGCTAGCCTCATGCCAACTGCCAGCTGATGTTTCTTCAGAAAGACAGTCTCCTGGAGCATGCAAGGAAAGAGGAGTTTCCTAGATCCAGATAAAAGGGACAGAACCCATCTGCTAGTGGAAGTGACCTGACAGCCCAAAGGGACTTTCAACCCAGGGTATTACATAGCTTGCTTGGGTTCAAGAGAACATTAGACAGACACTTGTACTTATGCTCCATGATACCTTGAAGTGGTGATGGAAATTAAAATAAATAACAAGCCATTTGCTCAACACAGAAGTCAAAAGTGTATTTTCTAATTCCTAGCACTGCACAGGAAAACCAGCAGAAAAATGACATCACAAGGAATCCCCAGTACGTCTACAGGATATCCTTTATTTCCTAAAGACTACACTCTAAGCATACTACATAGGAATTCTTGTAGGACATGTTTGCTTTGTCAGGGTGTTGTCTTTAACACAGCACTCCATTTCAGCTGAACATCATTTGTAATGTATCACTATACCATTTTTGCACAGACAAGCAAAAATGTCACCTTCACACAGAGGAGGAACAGGGTTTGAGTTTTTGAGAGATGAAAACCATAGGAAGATAAAAAGAGATACAACTATACTTAAACATATCCATACAGCAAGTGTTGAGAAAAGCAAGAAAAATACAGACTGTTGCACCCAGGTAAACTGTGAGTCAGCATTCTCCCCACTAAAACTGATGGCCAAAAATAACTGTTAGCTCTGACACTACAGATTCTTACAGAAGGCAGCTCATTTTGATCAGGGTTTGTTATTACAAACCTCAATATCACAAAAAGAATAAGAAAACAAGCAAACAAACCAACCATTAAGTGAATTTCTGACACTTATCTTTACAGTCTGCCCCTTTTGGACTCCAATACACCCTTCCCAGAAACAATTCTTCCTTACCTAACTTTCCCTTTCTTGTTCAATTATTGCCTTTCCCAGTTTTCCCAGTTTCCTTAGTTGGTGCATTTGAAGTGAGGGGTTTAACAGGTATGGTTTTGCCCAACAGCTGAAATACTTAATGCTGAGCTCCAAAAGTTCAGCTCATTTGAAGAAGTAGAGCAACCTATGCGGAGGAAGGAAAGTGATAAGAGAGATAAAGAGAGGAACAGAAACCCAGTATAATTCCATAAAATGACAAACATCACCACTTTTCCAGGCCTGACTGCCATTCACTATCACCTCTGCATGACAGGGAGAAGAGATATGCCAATGGTTACAATTGCTTTAGTCATCTTTATAGTAGAATGACTAAGTTAAAAACCAAACCAACCAACCAAACAGCAACAACAACAATAAAGAAAACAAAAAAAAAACCAGCAACCCACCCCTGAAAGCATTAGAGGCAGCATTTGGGGGCTACTGACCCATCCTTATTGAGAAGCTCTGAGCTCACAAGACAGAGGAAAGAAAAAGCAGCTGTGATTTCCATTTCTTTTCTCTCTGCTCATTTGCAGTTATGTAGGGATTCTCATCAGCCATCACCTGAACATGGCAGCAAGCATTTGAGGATTAAGGAGAATGAAAAAGATGAGCTTCAGTCCAGCAGCAGTATGAACAAACAATGATGTTTAAAAAGAAAAAAGAAAAGGGGAAAAAATAAGAAAAAAAAAAAGGAGAAAGAAAATAAGGACTGTCATGAAATAAACCCAGAAATAAGTGGAGAAGCTTGTTTAGAAAACGAGTACAAATGTTATAGACATTCCCCATGTTAACACTAGCTACAAGGTATTTGCCAAAAAAACCCAACAAACCAGATGCCAACAACATCTGGAGACCAAGCATACTGTATCTAAATGAGAAGTCAATGGGACTTTTCCAATACAAATGAACATGCCACATAGCAAAGAAGAAATGCAATGCCCAGCATAAACGCAAAGTGCCTGCTGCCTATTCAGAGTATAATTCCCTAATGTTACAGTGAAAAGCAGATCACAAACACTATGTAAATTTTGCCCACAGTATCTCCAACGTGGTGTCAGGCATAGTCTCTGATAAACTAGTTACTGGACACATTCACCTGTAAAACTGCTCAGTGTACAGCCATGACCTGAATGAACATGAAACATTGGCTTTGTCCAGTTTAAGGAATCATTTATTTTAAGCTTGATCAAATCATTGCTGCAACTTACTCTGTAAAGCATCTCTGTGTCAGTAGATTTTAACTGGACTGATGAATGAAGGTTTCTTTTACTCAGTTTTATTAATCTATATCAACACAAAGTGAGACTTGCAGCTATTGGACACATCCATACCAAAAGGCTGGGCAAGCTCAAGCATCAGGATGAAACCTTCATTGATAACCTAAAATTTGGAACACATGAAATGGACATGCTATGGCCCAGGTTACGTATACTGCAAAAACATCTACCATGAGCAAAGAAGTCAGTGAAGCTGTAGCTAAGACAGAAGACAAAGTCAGTACAAAGTCTGCACCTGTGCTGTGTGGGAAACGATGACAACTCTTCCCTTCCTATGAAACATACCAATTTTATCATAAGACAACTCTGACACCAGTTTTGAACACTGTCCCAAGCATGAGGCCTTCTATCAGATCACCTGTGTCAGACCACTTTCATGATCCCTTATACCTCACCTAACCAGCTAAATTATCAGAAGTTTTTGCCTGGGAGAACCAATTCAACTGAAGTCCACAGGGGCATTTCAGCACCATGCCACCTACAGAATACAATAAACCAAAAGCTGTCTCCTGTCTTTTTTTCTGGTGGTGGTGGTGGTGTTTTCCCCCCACACCCGCCACCCCTCCAAATGCTCCTGTGGGCGTCTGCAAGTCAGAGGACTATAATCTCTACAGGCTTGGACAGATTCCTTACAAAGGCCAACACTTTAAATAATATTTTGTATTCAAGAACACTGGAGTCCTCTGAATGAGATGGCATGTGAGTACGTCAAAGACTCTTCCACCACAGCAGGGAAGCAACAGGTCACATTTGTCTTAAGATAACGATGACCTCTTCAAACCTTCTTCCTACTAGATATGGAAGACCATATTCAACAATCAGCCTCTTGACAGTTTTGACTGTAACCATAATGGGAACTACTCTTCGAGACAGAGATGTGAAACTTTTGGTACCTTTCACAGATATTTACTTGGGTAGGAATGGATTTCAAGTGCAATGTTTAAGACAAGGCAGTGGTTCAGACTGCAAGCTCCTAATTTTGTGACTGAAAGAGAATGATTTCTTTCAGCAGACTTTCACCCTCAAAATAACTGCTCTCTAGTCTTCAACAGCTGAAAAACATCTGTAAAAGCATAAGGATCAGATATCAAGAGTGGCTGCAAAGCAAAATTTCACTGAAATTCAGTAAGGTCCAAAATGTTCTAAGAAATGACTGCACTATTAAGAACAGTTCTACAGAAACACCACAGTGTTGCCCTTAGAACTACAAGCTGAGGCTGCAAAACAGAGACCTGCACAATGTGCAATCCCCTATCCCATGAATGTTGAAAACAAACTCCTCTTTACCTTCTTTACTGGTATCATGAATGCCAAGAACAATTTAAAGAACGTTAGACAGACTGAAGCAACTCAGTAGAATTACCTTCATTTTCCATGGCTAAACTGCCATCTGATGAGCCTGAGTTCAGCATAATTTAACACACACTCTTAAGAGGGCTTGCCCTTCTTGAAAGTAACAAGTAACTGCCACTATAAAGGACAAGTTTTAAAGATGCGGCTGTGTTTCCAGGCCAAATTCAGTGCAAGAATCATCTTAACACGAGGTATCAGTAGTAGCCTTTGTGTCCCTGGACTACAGTAATGAGTACAGTGCTTCAAAGGTCTTCAGAAATCAGGACATGGCATTAAATTTCTCATTTTCCCTTTATCCCCTGATGTAAGATATGCTTTCCCTATATACAAGCTCACAGGATTCCATTTCTCAGCAGGCCAAGGCGAAGATTGCTGCTGAAGAGCCCAGTGTATAGAAGAAGCTGCTTTCCTGAATGCAAAGATCCCTCTATTTTCTCTCTTTCCCACAACTCCCAAGGAACATGATGAGAAACAGATTCCTAAACAATTTGCATCCACACTTTTTACCCTCTAAGACCAAGCACTTCTGGGATGCCTGCACATTTGTCTCCCTACTTGCATCAGAAGCCCACAAAGACTGGAATGTACATTTGCCTTTGCTGATGTTCATGGAATCACAGAATCATTCCAGTTGGAAAAGACCTTTAAGATTATCAAATCACCATTATCTAACTCTTTCTGTAGTTAGGACAGTTTTTTCCACATCACATGGTTAGTTACAGTTTTGTCTTATGACTGGCCAAACATACCAGAAGATAAAGGCTGGGACATACACCCAAACTTCACAGCTTTAAAGCACAATTTGTTTCATTTTTTAATTTCACTTTGTTCTGCTACAGAACAAAGTCCCTTTGCAGGCGAAAGCACTGCTAAAAAAAGTGCTCCAGTTTGCAAAAGACACTTGCATAAACAAATCTGGTACTATAGAAAAAGCCTGAGTAGACCTTCCATGTTATTTCTTTTTTCTTTTGTTAGGCTCAACTTCAGTGCTGGTTAATGCAGAACCACTAGCAGATGTGATTTTTCTCTCTTTAGGCTTCATAGATGAGTACAGAAAAACAAGACATCCTCAGTTCTAAAGAGCAGATGCTAAGTCTGCCCTAAGATATGTGGGGGTTCTGAAGTTTTGTGTACATAACAAAGATTACCCACAAACAGAGCATAATGAACATTTCATTAACGAAGGTTCTATTGCAAATGTTTCTGAACACAATAGTAAAAAAGGTAACAGGTTTACTCCGCAATAGTCATGATGAACCTTTCAAAGACTGGCATAAATGTGTTTGCCTTTGAGAATATCTCAATGAATAAAAGAATGCTGATATTTCTGGCCCATTCAAAGAAGAGAATATTAAATCCCTTTAAGCCTCCTCCTCCTCCTAAAAGATGTGCATTTGAAGGTATGTCAACTATATTCAGTGAGAGCAAGTTCACGTTGCAGAATAGCAGTGCTGGAAAGGCAATAGGGGGAATAGTTTAAAAAAAAAGCTTAGATGTACCTCTGTTCCAGTAGTCTTTGACCTCTTTGCAGGAATCTCTTTTTCCTATCAGGAAAGAGTGAAGTAAAGAAGTGTATAAACAACATGAGAGAGCAATACTGTAGTCAAATAAACACAGACAACAGTCTTTTTTTATGCAATTGAAACTTCTTTTATGAGTGCAAAAGCCTAAACTATAACTTTTTAGGCTACATATTCAGTTCTGTTTCATTGTGAAACTATAACCTACCCGATGTTAAGAGGTGAAGATAAAAACGTACAAGGACACATCCACTTTCTCCCAACTAATAAAAAATTTAAGCAGCAATTTAAGCCTCTCAACTGATTACAAACACAGTCATCCTCCATTCAGTTCAAAAATATAAAAAACAAAACAAATAAAACCAATGTATTAAATAAGGCTGGAGTTATCCATCATAAAATAAAGTCCTCAAAGCTTAGACCACAGTAGGAAGAGCATGTAATAGGCAGTTCCTTAAGTCCTCCTCTAACAGAGACCTTCACAATGACTCATTTTCTTGCTCCCTGCTCAGGCCCCTATACTCTGTGTTCCTTCCTTACTCATACACCAAAATGAAGGCCTCACCACAGTGATCAGACACTGCTGTACTACAATTTAATCTACAGAAAAATCACAGCCTATAATCTGCCCTGTCAAACCTTAAACTCTAGATGCAGGGACAGCAAGGCCCCGGGGAACGTGTGCTGAAAATGCCTATTGCTTTTACAGCAGTAGCACTCATTGAACAGACCATATTAGTAAAGGCTCTCTGAATGAGACTCACCTCTTCCATTGACTAGCACGCTTAGGGTGCGCTGATCAGAAAGGTCACATGCATATTTTTAGTCTCTCACTTTAAATAATTCAAGAGATTAGTTCATTAGTTCAGAAGTCTCGATCTGAACACATGGTAAGTGATGACCTTTCTCACTTCCTATCATCCATACAGACCCACCAACGAATCAAGAAAATGTCTGAAACCCTCCCATTTGTTTGTGTAACAAGCATACCATAATAAGCAAACCGAAGTCTAAACCAGAGACTGGCAGTTCCTACCAGTGGCACACAAACCAAGCGTTTCATTATTGCTATAATGAAACTCCAGGGAGTGGGGCTAACAAGATGTGAAAGTGCTCAGCTGCACCTCATGCCTTGTAATTCTCCAGAGGCATGATTACCAATTCTCTCTTGGGATTTATCATTATTGTTGGCTCCCAATTACAATGTTCCTTTGGGGAATTAAAGGAATACACCCTAAGTTACGTAAGCACATGTAGTACATCTCCCACTGCAAGGAAACGTACACTGGAATTGCTGATTGGGAAAAAAAAAAGAGCAAAGCCAATTGAAAAAGAGTAACAGTAGAAAATTAATTGAAGTGCATAGAAACCCATAACAGAAGAGGAGAATTAACACAAGATATAGTGAGAGTTCCCCTGCACTCAATCACTAGGAGACTTTCTACACAGTCATCGTTGTTTTGCTGCAAGCTACTGAACTCAGCAGAGAAATTTGGTGAAGTTTTTGTGCCTGTATTAACAAGGAACCAGCCTAGGTTAAAGCGGTCCTGTCTGGCACTATACATTTAATTGCAATAATATTAATTGCTAAAAAACAAAAAATGCTTTTTAAAACTGCGTTTTTACCCAAAGAATACCAACAAAATTGTCATCACTTTGAAATAAATTTCAAGGCATAAACACATACCTCTTTAGATGCAGCAAAGAGTGGAATATCATGGAATGGCGAAATATATTTACCATCTGCATTCTCTGAAAAACAATCCAAAAAAGTAGCATTATACACCTAAAGCTATGCCATAAAACGCCAGTGTTGCTAACTTACAGAACTGTATGATATGCCACAGTTATGCAGCAGTTAAAACTTTTTCTGAAGTTTAATTTCAAGGACTTAAAAACACAACATGCATGCCAGAAAAGGAATCTGACTGCATGACAATGAATTATTAGAATAAAAACTCTTGCTTTAGTATTCAATACTATTCTTCTGACTACAGAATCACAGAATCAACCAGGTTGGAAAAGACCTTTGAGATCATCGAGCCCAACCTATTACCCACTACCTTCTAATCAACTAAACTATTGCACTGAATGCCTCATCCAATTTTTTTTTCAACACTTCCTGGGACAGTCACTTTATCACCTCCCTGGGCAGCCCATTCCAACGGCAAATCACTCTTTTCTGTGAAGAATTTCTTCCTAAAAATCCAGCCTAAACCTGCCCTGGCGCAGTTTGAGACTGTGCCCTCTAGTTCTGTCACTGGTTGCCTGGGAGAAGAGACCAACCCTCACCTGGCTACAGCCTCCCTTCAGATAGTTGTAGAGAGCCATAAGGTCTCCCCTGAGCCTCCTATTCTCCAGGCTAAACAACCCCAGCTCCCTCAGCCTCTCGTCATAGGCCTTGTGCTCCAGACCCCTCACCAGCCTTGTTGCCCTTCTCTGGATATATTCAAGCATCTCAACATCTTTCTTAAACTGAGGGGCCCAGAACAGGACACAGTACTCAAGGTGCAGCCTAACCAGTGCCGAGTACAGGGCAAGAATGACTTTCCTGGTCCTGCCAGCCACCCTATTCCTGATACAGGCCAGGATGCCATTGGCTCTCTTTGCCACCTGGGCACACTGCTGGCTCATGTTCAGCCACCTGCCAACCAGTATCCCCAGGTCCCTTTCCACCTGGCTGCTCTCCAGCCACTCTGACCCCAGCCTGCGGTGCTGCATGGGGTTGTGGCAACACAAGCTATGTAAAAATGGCAAAATCCTTTCATTCTCTCTTCTCCTTACTGGAAGAGCCATTAATAGGACCACAAAACAAACAAACAAACAAACAAAACCCCCCAAACAAACAAAAAACCCAAACAACAAAAAAAACCCAAACAAATCACCACCAAACCACTAAGAGAACCTCATTTCCATGGGTGCTCCATGAATTAAGCCCTCGGGACTTCAATGTCTCTCCAATAAATTGAGTTTCATGATCACGAAGAGAAAATCCCCTAAAACAATAGGTCAAATTCTGGCCAAAAAAATAAATGAGGGGTGGGACAACTGCTCAGGCCCTTGACATGCAATGTCAGCCTCCAAAAGAGCAGAAATTAACATTAACTTAATGGGGCCCAATCTGCACTTTAGCCTTACACTGTACAAAGGAACAAAATTCACTGGAGTGGTTGCTGAAGCTTTTCAAGCTACTCAAACCTGTCAATATACTGAAAGTCCAAAACAGAAATATAAGCAATATGCAGTGCTAACATAAATCCCAAGGAATTTCTCCTCTGCTAGCACTCTTATTCACAGAAAAAGGGAAAAAGCAGCCAACGGACTTCATTTAGCTTTGGACTGTACTTTGACCGCATCAGCAAAAAAGTAATAAACATTTGTTGCTTTTGCAACTCCTGGAAGCTTCACAGACGCTCCTCCCAAGTAAAGTTTAGTAGTAGGCTGCTCATTCCCATTAACTAAAATGACTTTCTCTACATGAGCTCCTTTCACTGGCATCTCTCTGGGGACTGAGCACAAGGGAGTTCTCGCCGGATACTGCTGGCAGAGAACTGCCGGTACATGACGCCTCCGCTTCTCGTCACACCAGCGCACGTCAGAATTAATTTCTTTTGAGTCAACAGACCAAAAACGCACAAGACTAGGGCTACAGAAGTAGTACACGAACAAGACAACATTGTTACTAAAACGTATAAGCCTAAAACTGCACAACAGGAGCCTTCACTGGGTTTTGAGAGGCCCCACAGAGCTCTGCCTTTGCCCTCCTCGGTACCACTCACTGCTGCTGGCCCCACAAACCCCCTGGGGCTCAAGTCCCGTTCTGTATGCCAGCCTTCCCTCCTCGTGACGTTTTCTGAGCATAGCATGGTCACAGAGGCTGTCAGAGGTGAGGCAAGGCAAAGCCCCGATAGCTAAGGTTGTCCACTGCGTCCCAGTGCGCCCCGTGGCCTTTGGGCCCAGTGTGGCCGCAACACCGCAGCACGGCAGTGCTTCGGCCCCGGCCTCACGGCACCTCTTCACGCCGCAAGGCCCTTCGCAGGGCTGGGCACAGGCGCGGCTGGACACACACACGCCAGCGGCCAGAACTGAGCACGCTCCGCCTGCACCCCCTGCAAAAGCGCATCTGTCCGGAGAGTCTCGCTCTCAACAACAGCTGCAGCCTCAGGAGTTGGGGATGGGGAGGGTGGAGGGAAAGCGAGGCTCAGGGCCAGACTAAGGGGCCTCGGCAGAAGCGGGGAGCCACCGCCACCTCTCCCCACCGTGCACGCCGCGAGAAAGGGGTTTCTCGACCCCGGGGACTGCTACTTACTAAAGTAGAGGCGGTAATCGGGAGAGTTGGGCCGCCCCCGCTGCTCCGTGCCGTAGCGGGCCATGGCGCCGAGGCAGCGGCGCAGCGGCCGCCCCCAGCCTGGCGCCGCCAGCAGCCGCACTAGCCCCGGCGGCGCGCGCATGATGGCGATCACCGCCTTCCCTCCCCTTCCTGCGCGGCCGCCGGGCCTGCGCCGCTCAACTTAGCTCAGCTCAGTTCCGTGCCAGCCGCCGGCCCCCCGCCCCGCCTGCCCCCCGCCGGGCGACCTGTCGGGAAAGGAGAACCGCCGCCGCACACCACCTGAGGGAGGGAGCTACCGTTAGTCCCCAGAGGCCCAAAATGGCGGCAACGACCTGCATGGGGTTTAAATGCCTGTGTGTGGAGGAGGCTTTTCCTGCAGCTGTAGCTGCTACCGGGCTAACAGCAGGGTCAGCATCTCAGAGGAAGAGAGACTAGCTCAGCCTCAAGGGGCAGCGCCACCCGAGTTTATAACAACCCAAAAAACTCACTTGAGGTGGCAGGTATCCTCCAGTAGGAGCCTGGGCAGGTGGATACCCCAGGTGTACCCACATCATGATGTTTCCAGGCTACCATCACTGCCAAAAGTGTGAATGTAGTTAGGAGTGACACTGGAAAGGTTGTTCTCATTACCTGAGGTCCACATCACTGTGAAGACTTTACTCTACTGCTCCTTATGGAGGAAAGTGTTCATTTCTTCTTGACACAAGCAGTTTTATGTCACCCAAGCTAGCTTGTACCTCACCACTTGTAACTGGGTTCTGTGCATGGATTCCCAATGGTAGATGCATTTTTATATTGAACGCTGCTGACAATTCAATTAGATTCTCATCTGTATTCAGGTTGTGCTGGTTTTGAAGTTTATTATCCCTACATATGGCCTGACTCCTTTGGATTCTCTTTTCAGTGATCGTTGAGGAGGGTTTCAAATCAGTTTCATCTGTCAATATGGGTAGTAGGTCTTAGAGTAGTGAACTCCTCTGAAATGTGTTAGTTGCTGCTGTGGATCTTGGAGGGAGCTGTATTCGAGTGTGTGGATGACAGTGAAGGCTCTGGGTAAAATAAAGCTATTGCATCCTCTGATTTGTACCACTGCTTGCTATATTTGCTCCAAAATTTACCTCTAGGAGGGCAAAGAGGCTTTTTTGCAGGCCCATGATGCATCTCAACAGAAGCTACAAAACAGTAGTTGGCGTTTCACCACGAGCTTTCTTCACTAAATTCATCAAACACAAGGTTTTCAGGAGTAGCCTCCTCAACTGAACATGTGAAATTCTTCATGTACAGTCTCTGTTTGAAGTTCTTCCGTTGTTTAAGTTTGCCAAGGGGGCATGTCATCTGTTTTTTTTTTAAAGCAGAGAACTTTTTCTACTCAAAAAGAAAAAAAAAAAAAGGGTAGTCTGCACTTTCTTTGAGTTGTCCTGCTGCTGAAAGGGAAGGTTAAAACCTAACATCTACCCTAGGCCTAGCTATCTACTTCAGCATAGTTCTGAGGAATCTAGATTTCATTTATAGAAGGCCAGAGCCTTTGCCTTTGAAAATCACTTGCTGAGCACACACACAGTAGTTTTACTCTTGCAAAGCTGGCAGTTGGATGTAAGGTTACCCTAGAAGGAGTTAAGATTATATTTATTTCCTTATACAAGCTTGGAAGTGAAGTACACTGCTGTGGCCAGGAGTCCCTATAAGATGCACAAAGTCTGAGCACAGAGTTCTCTGTTGCCTGGTGTTGTCAGCATGATCTTATCTAAAGCTTTCCATCCATAATGGGAAATCAGCTGTGAAACACTAGGAATTTATGAGATATAAAGAAGTTTCTGTGCAGGCACCTTTTAGGTGCATAAAGAGATGCCGCTGTGTTGTCTAGCAAAGGTAAATCATGCAGCAGAAAAACACACAGAAATGCTGTTATTGTTGCCATAACAGAGAACATGATGTTTCAGTACTCTAAGGTATCCAAAATTCTCTTAGCACTGTAGAAATAATAAAGCTTTAAGTAGATTTGGCTGCATTTCTCAGCATCATGCATTATATTAAACTAAATTTGCCATGGGAGGGGGCCTCAATCCATCCCACTCCTAACAGTTTGGTGCCAGTGTCAGATGCCCAGAGCCTGGAGAGGGATCACAGGTCAACAGGAGAGCACCTCAAGGGCAGCACAAAGTGTGTGCACTCATTCCAGCCAGTAAGTCAGCTTCACAGGGGGACAAATTTAAATGACCCTGTGCAAACACATGTAGCATGGGGAATAAGCAAGAGGAATTAGAGCTGTGCACAAGCCTGCAGGGCTGTGATCTGATTGGCATTACAGAGATGTGGAGGGATGGCTCCTATGAATGGAAGGATAGGAAGGGCAGACAGGAGAGATGAGGAATGGATGTTGCTCTTTGTGTCAATGACCAGCTGGGGCTGCTACTTACCAGCTCTGCCTGGGTGTGAATGAGGATCTGATTGAGATTTATGGATTAGGATTAAAGGGAGGGCAGGGGCAGACTCCCATTATATTGGGACTCTGCTATAGGCCATGTAGACCTTTCAGACCTCCATAGACAGGAGCAGCCTCATATTCACAAGCCCTAGCCCTCATGGGGTACTTCAACCACCCCCAATATTTGTTGGAGGGACAATACGGCAGGGCATAAGCAGTCTAGCAGGTTCCTGGCATTCATTGAAGATAACTTCCTTCTCCAAGTAAAAGAGGAGCCAACAAGGAGAGAAGCTATGCTGAACCTTGTTCTCACCAACAAGGAGGGGCTGCTGGGAAATGTGAAGCTCAATGGCAGCCTTGATTGCAGTGACCATGAAATGGTGGGGTTCAAGATGCTTAAGGCAGCGAGGAAGGTGCTCACTACCTTGGACTTCAGGAGAGCAGACTTTGTCCTTTTGAGGATCCTGCTTGGTAGAGTATCCAGGGATAAGGTCCTGGAGAGAAGAGGGAGCCCAAGAAAGCTGGTTAATGTTCAACGATCACCTCATCCAAGATCAGGAGTGATGCATTCCAACAAAGACAAAGTCAGGCAAAACTACCAGGAGGCTTGCATGGATGAACACTGACCTCCTGCACATACTCAGACACAAAATGGAACCTTACAGAGGGTGGAAGCAAGGACCCCCCCAGGGTAGCCTGGCAGGAATACAGAGATACTGTCTGCCCAAGGGATCCAGTTAGGAAAGTCAAAGCCCTGATAGAAGTAAATCTGGCCAGGGACATCAAGGGTGACCAGAAAAGCTTCTGTAGGTACATCAGTGATCAAAGGAAGACTAGGGAAAATGCAGGCCCTCTCTGAAAGGTAATGGGAGGCCTGGTTACCCAGTATATCGAGAAGGTTGAGATACTCAGTGACTTTTTTGCCTCTGTCTTCTGTGGCTAGCAGACTGAAGGAGGTGATTTTCCCCCTTTCCTTGGCTCTCAGTGAGACTCCACCTGGAAAACTGCATCCAGCTCTGGAGCCCTCAGCACAAGAAAGACATGGACCTACTTGAGCAGGTCCAGAAGATAGCCACAAAAACAATCAGGGGGCTGCAGCTCCTGCCAGTGAGGACAGGTTGAGAGATCTGGGAGTTGTTCACCCTGGAGGAAGACTCCAGGGAGACCTTTTAGCAGCCTTCCAGTACTTAAAAGGAGGCTATAGGAAGATGCAGAGGGATTTTCTATCAGGGACTGTAGTGATAAGATGAGGGATAACTGTTTTAAATGGAAAGGTTTAGTTTAGATATTAGAAAGAAATTATTTACTCTGAGGATGGTAGGACACTGGGACAGGTTGGATGAGGCTCTGAGCAACCTGATCCTTACTGATAACAGGGGGATTGGAATTAGATGATCTTTAAGATTCCTTCTTATCCAAACCATTGGATGATTCTGTTATTACACAGATATTACACAGAGTATGGCAAAAGTATGCACAGAACTCCTCGAGTCAGATTTGGGTAAGACCAGCTTTCTGGTTAGAATAAATTTACCTAATGTTCTTGAATTTTTGAAATAAATTAATGTTTTGGTTCCCGTATCTATCTTAGGCAAGGCTTTTATTACCAAGGTGTTATTTTTACCTCTTTTTACTCCCAATCATTTTACATCTATCTCCTTCAAGTATCATTCCAACTGGGCCAGCAAAAGGCATGTATAGGACTGATCCCATTTATTGACCTTGAAACAGCTCCCACTGAAAGACAATGAAAATATTGCTATTTATTTTAATGGAATTAGAACCAGGTCCTTAAGACGTAAGTAGGACTTACATGGTACTTAGGTTTTATGCTTGCCCTCTGCACAGGGGTGAATCTCATTCCAGCAGAATGCCACTGGAGTAGAGCAAAAACTGAGCAGCAGTATAATCACCTAAGCCTGAAGGACACCCTTATTTTAAAAGTTTATACTCGGCAGTGTACATTTACATTTATTGTATATATATTTACACACACACACACACACGCATAAAATGAATGTTTTGCCCTTGAAATCGCTGTGCAAACGAAATGCAGAAAACATTATCTATATTATAATTAAAAAAAAAAAGTTTCCTTTCCTCCTGAATGAAAATCATTTTAATCTTTTCAGCTAATAAGGCTTTGAAGAATTCCATTAATACCACTATATGCTATTTCAATGCGTTTGCTCTTGACTGGTGATCACATCATTATCATTAAATTTTGCTGTAGTAGAACTTCTACCTCTATGGCTTATAAATCTGAAGGAATCAATTCTTGACAGTTTTCTATTTTGCTGCTACCTGACTGCAAAAGGCCAACAGTCATGGGCAGGTGTCCTCCCCATCCTGCCGCCTGGGTGGAACAGGTCCCTGCCAGTAGTGGCTTGCCATTGCTCACTCATTCAGCTGTCACCATCTCACCAGTGCACTGATGGATCAGCTCATACCAGTGCTCCCTAGTTCAGATCAAGCCAAGAAAGGCTTGCTGCAGTAGTTTAGGAACATGGGCTAAGTTAGCCAGGCTGCTTTTCAGCCAAAGCAGCTTAAGAAGCATGAACTCCTGCAGATCTTGGCAATGACAGTCTGCAGCAGAAGGAGAATGAGTTGTTGGAGCCACTAACCAGTGACACAGCTGGATTTTGGGGAGTGTGTCTATGTCCATCCTGCTCACACATATATTTGTGTTTTATGGTCCGATATAATGCATATATATAAAATGCATATATATCAGATAGATAGATATAGATGAAATAGACATATAGATGTAGATATAGATATAGTAGATATAGATGATGATATAGATGATATAGATAGATAGATATAGATATAGATATAGATATAGATATAGATATAGATATAGATATAGATATAGATATAGATATAGATATAGACATATACTTGGCAGCAGCAAAAGACTACCTCATGGAACTAAAAGGAACAAATTATGTATTTTAGTAACTAGAATTAGTTTTGTCAGGTTATATTACTTTCCACCTCAATGTGAGTAAAGACAGAGAGTTTCTTCTATCCCAAAGAAACTAAGTACCTTGGGTCAGATTGTGAACTCTTTTTTTGTAGTGGTGAACTCTCTTCATTAACTCTATTACTTTTAAAAGACTGATCTTTCGTATTTATGCAAAATTCATTTTTAGTCATACTATTCCTACTGTGTACAGGAGGATGTCAAGTTTATACCCTGTTTGTTTGTTTGTTTGTTTTTCTGAATAGAACAGTTAGTTTTGTTTTTAACCATGCTTTTTTTTAGGCTCCCCATAACATCTCTTAGGATTGTATTGCCAGGTTAATTTCTCTGTACCTCTGCCTAGATAGTGGTTGGCCTGTCAAGAGGCTAGGACACTGTCGCTGAGTCAAGGTCCGTAGGATATACACATTTCTTTCCTTCTGGGCATCTGTATTGGGTTCATTTAGACCCATGACACAAAGATTTTCAGCCTACCATAACTCCCACCAAAACTTACTTATGAGTACGAACTGTTGTGGGTTTTTTTTAAGACTCTTACATTTGTTATTCCACGGCAATCCCCCTATCACAGAACAGAAACCACTAAATAATCTTTTCTGTTCATTCTTTCATTTGTTCTTTCATATGCAAGCACACACACAAAAAGATAAAAGAAAAAAAAAAAGGTTGCAATTCAAATGTAAAAATACTGTCTGGAAATACGAAGTTTTAGGGTGAAGCTGCAAATCTGTAATCATTCAAAATAGGAACCTAAAAGGAAAACGCTGCCTATCACTTGTGATATTCTTCTTTGGTCTCCACTCCCTGCTTGATTTTTGAATTGGCACACATAAAGTTCTCAAAGAAACCCACAGAAGAAAATTTCATCTTTGATAATTTCTACACCTCCCCTATTTTACTTTTAAACATAATAATGAAGACTCATCTTCTTGTCGTTTTATCTGTTCCTCACTGGCTGTCTTGCCTTTCCTCATTAGCTTTGATATCACACTGCCATCTACTTGATCAACAGAGTCAGGTTATTTTCCTTAGAAAATAACTGTGTGGCTGTAACCCCGAAGAAATCAAAGGGCTGCTGGGTTTCTCAATGTGTTCCTCTCTCCTCCACACCCCCTAGCCCTTTCAAAGCAGCACTGCCCTTAGATGTGCAGCCTGTTTCACAGCCTGACACAAAACTATAGCTGGACAGTGATGGATACACTGGTGTTGCAAGGACAACTCATGCCCTGCTGATCCTTCTCTCAGCATTCCCTCTCCTCTCTGGTAGGTGTTTCACTTGAGAGACAAGTCCCCGTCTGTAGGCAGAAAACGGGTCAGCCTTTTGTTTGTATAATCTGGCACATGGGCTTTGTTTGGAGTAAGGAAGCAGCACAGTTGGAGGAGATGGATTGCATAGTCTGAGAGGTTGAGTCATCCCCTCTTAAAAATACCTACATCCTAGCCTGAGCCCAGGCAGGCATATGCTTTACTAATTTCTCCTACAAATATTTAGACAAGAAACACTATAAACAGGGCTAAAAGGAATTGTTGCTGTGTACTTACTTCTAAAGACCTGTTTCTCTGCAGGAATCACCAGATCAGCAGTAGGAGTGAAGGTGACACTGCCACACTAAATAACTTTTCACCTACAAGACAGGCTTTTTTCTCTTCTTGTACTATTGAAAGGTGTTTGAAGTTTTTCTTCCTATTTCAAAGTAATTTTGATGCATTTATTGTGAAAAATCAATGTGTAGACTCCAGTTTTACCTGTCCTTAAGCCTTCCCTTTTATTCTCACCTGTCACTCTGTTCTTATGTTACCAGTATAGCTGCAAATAGGTGGGGTGTGCATTCTGGTGACTTTCCAGTGCTCAAAGTCCTTGGTGGGCCTTACACATGATTGCTCTTATCAAAGCCTCAAATTTTTGTCCCTCTGAAGATATCTTTGCTATGACTCATGCATACAGAGTGACAAGAGATAGAAGCTTGCTTTTATATGCACCCAGGCTTACTTTTTTGGAGACATCTGTGCTCTTTGCTGCTGTGCTCCACCTGAAAGGAAGGAAGGACAGCTTTCCACAGCAGTACCATGGTATCTTTCTGCTTCTCTGCTGCCCCGCTGGAAAGCAGCTCCATAGAGAAAGACCTTGGAGTGCTGGTGGACAGCAAGTTCTCCATGGAACAAGAATGTGCTCTTGTGGCCAAGAGAGCCAATGGGATCCTGGGATGTATCAAGAAACGTGTGTCCAGCAGATCGAGGGAAGTTTCTTCTACCTCTCTACTCTGCCTTGGTGAGACCACACCTGGAATACTGTGTCCAGTTTTGGGCTCCCCAGTTCAAGAGAGACAGAGACCTGCTGGAAAGAATCCAATGGAGAGCCACAAGGATGATTAGGGGACTTGAGCATCTCCCCTAATGAAAAGAGACTGAGATCCCTGGGCTGTTTAGTCTTGAGAAGAGAAGACTGAGAGGGGATCTGATCAATGTCTATAAATATGTGAGGGGTGGGTATCAGGAGGAGGGGGCCAGGCTCTTTTGGGTGGTACACAGTAATAGGACAAGGAACAATGGGTTCAAACTAGAACATAGAAGATTTCACCTCAACATGAGGAGAAACTTCTTTACAGTGAGGGTGACAGACCACTGGAACAGGCTCCCCAGGGGGGTAGTGGAGTCTCCTTCTCTGGAGATTTTCACAACCCACCTGGACGCATTCCTGTGCGGACTATCCTAGGTGATCCTGCTTTGGCAGGGGGGTTGGACCTGATGATCTCTTGAGGTCCCTTCCAGCCTCTGATATACTGTGATACTGTGCTGCATGTCATGAGTAGTTGCCTTACCTGGGCAAAATTTGTGCTGGCTGGTGACGTCACTCTGCATATGGAGAATCTCTTTTTGCTTGGTGGCTGTGCTGGCCATTGCAGTGAGCAGACTTGAAAATGGCAGTCTGGTGTTCCGACTGCAGGACTCCAGCAGTGGTCTGTGCCTCCTCTCAAAGGGAACAGGTACAGCAGGCAACCCATACCAACATTTTTCATCTGTGCTCCAGGATACTAAGTTACAAAGAAATCCTCTGTAACAGCTGTGAGGTATTACAAGAAAACAAATAAGTATTTGCTTACTTAATGGCCCTAAGTCTTGATGGCACTCCGGGATCATTTATAGCTCAGGACCAAGATAAAGGTTAGCATTGACCGTACAACAATAAGCTGTTATATGTGTCTCATACAGTTGCTTGGGAACACAAAGCCAATATTTTCTGTGCTGACATCAGCACCTGTTCTGTCTCTTAAGCAGGGTGGCTTCTGTGCAAATGACTCTTATGTGAGTGCTCACATCAACAGGATTCGGTTTGCTTTGTAGAGTTAAATGAGCATAACATAGAGTGGTTAAAAGAGATTTTCACATTAATTGTAAAAAGAGCATTTTGTATGCATAGATGGCAGATTATTACCTCTTGTTTTACAGATTAATGGCTTTGGTATTGCTTGACCATCAGCAGTTACTGGGGCCAGAAGGGAGTAGATACAATCTGGGAATTGAGAGAGGGTTGCTTGTACTATTGCGCGTGGCAGCTGAAGTCAAGTACTTCACATGCAGTTCTGACCATGCTTTTTGTAGCATTTTGGTTCAGTCTGAATAAAGCACAGTGAACAGTAATCAATTGACAGGGGTATCTTGCTCAAAGATGCAGGATTGATTTTTCATACTTCTCCCACTGACTGCACTGGCACAGCCCACTAACGTGAAACAATCATTGGATTTAACATGAAGATGTGTCTCCCAGCTCCCTCTGTCCAGAAGGGACAGGGAAGCCACTGGTCCTGAATGCATCCCCCTCACTTGGAGTATTATGGAAGACATGCAATTTTAAGCCTTTTCTATGCTGAATGGCACAGAAGGGAGACTTTGAGGTTGCAGAAAGTACTACATGCCCAAACTGCAGTGTAAGCTAGCTCTGGGCTCCTGGCTGCCTCAGAAATAATGTTACCAGCTGATGCCAAATAAACCAGTGCAAGCACAAAGGCAAGCACAAACCACAGCCAGCTCTCCCTGCAACTATTCCTTTGCTGAACGAACACATACCTTTTCATACCTTCTGAGTGAGCTGAGGAGGAAGAGGAAGACAACTTTTGCATGTGCGTACATTTCTGTCGTAACAAACACCTGAGCAAACTTCACGCTCTCCTACCTTGGCTGTAACTCTGCGTATGTGGCAGTCTACAAAGTCAAGAATTGTACAGAGGTTATTCTTCCACTTCCATACAGACAAAATATATTTTCTAATTATCCTCTGAACCACCTTAATTTAAGTAAATATAACGAAATATCATATACATGATGGGACATGTGTCTTCTGGAAAGCACAACATCTTAAAATCCTGGCTGGGGAAAATACCTTCTCTGGGAAATGCTGGCTTAAGCAATCCTCAGCCCTACCTGTAGCTGCTTACATCATGCCCTGCTTCATGCTGCCACAACTGTTGGATAGCTGAGTAGTGAACTGAACAGGAGCACAAATCCAGATGGAAAATAGCCATGGGGAAAGTGGGGGGGGAGGGAGTGACTTTACAGCCAGATCAGTTTCTCCATCGTTTCAAATGCGGATGTTTACACCCTCCAGCAATAGTGGGAACCAAATTACTCAGGGAAGGGGGTCAGTCAGGGTGGTGGATGTTTAAACCAGTTTTACCACCCTCGCTGAATGCCAAGCCATTGCTTCGGGCAGAAAAAAAAAAACCTCAGGAAGTCCCCAGTGTCAGGAAATGGGATGGTTGATCTCCCTCAGCTCCCACCTTAATCTGTTTACTTGTCGCTGGTCGGTGCCTGCTTGCACCTCTGCTCTTACCACTGCTCTGCCTTTCAAGGAACTTTTGAGGTCTGACTTGTAAAAGAAAAGGTTTCTTAGGGAGTATCAAAGAGGAGATGAGACGTAACACATGAATTGCCTACGTAGTATGTGAGTTCTCTGTGTGAGCACAAAGTCTTCCCAGTATTCCCCTCCCTGCTTTATTCTTCTGCCAGGCTGTGTTAGGTCTGGACACTTTGTGCAGCGCTGGCACAGTGCTCCAATTTGACGTAGTAAATTGCTTAACAGTTTCATAACCTTCTCCTTTCACTGCTGGGAAGATATGAGGGGTTTTGATCAGCAGGTTGCATCATAGGACCAGCTTCTTAAAGAAAAATAGAAGTTGAAAATGAGGTTACGCTACTACATTGCATCCTTGCTTGTTGTTTTTTACTATGCAGTTGTTTTTTACTACTCCAGTCCTACAGGGACACAGTGTGGCAATGCTAAAGCAATATGCTCTGCCAGCGTATGTCAGAGGAACGCTAGTTGTGTCCCCCAGCAGATGCTGTGGCAATGTGTGTGCGTGAGGCTGACACCGATTAGGCTGCACCATGGGGCTCCCACCAGGCGTTTCCTAGGGCAGCGAGGGCGGATATCACAGCAGCAGCAGTGATTGCTACTGATGGCTGTTGGGGCTCTTCCCAGGATAAGTCCAGTCCAAGCTTATATGCCAGCAGCTCCTGCTGTTTTAACATGAGCTTGATTAGACCAGTGCTATGGAGGATCACTAGACAGTGCATGTGTGCCAGAGGCCACTGCTAAAAGACAGGATAATAAGATCTCTTCCGGGGGCTGATCCAGAGGTATTATGAGCAGCTGTTTTGGTGTCCACTTCCTCGACCATTAGAGCATGGTGATTTGTTATGACAGCCCCCACAGGTCCTTAGCAGATTTTTGTGCCATTTCTGTGTGCAGTGTAAAGCAGCACACAGCCTGGTTTGAGACAAGCAGCAGCTCAACATTAATTCTGCCCTCCCTGAGGGGTTTTCATCTCCTCCTTAGCCCTTTTCTTCGTTGTCCTGGGGGACTGATCTCCCTTCAGACCTGCAGATCAGGAGTGTCCAGCCTGAAAGCTACACTTCTCAGTGGGTTGGGAGCCTGGCAGATGAAATGTGTTATGCGAGGAGTTGGGGTCCTGACCAGGATGCCAGGTGGGCACTAGCCCTGGGGGAAGCTTGAAGGAGCATGGGTCAAGGAGGTGGCTGCCCTCCCCTTCCCATCTAAACCAGCAGTGCAGAGGGAAGGTGTCTGGGGGCAGTATGGATGTTCCCTGTTGCACTTGGGCTGCTCCGGGCCGTGACACGGCAGGGGTGGCCTGGACAAAGCTCTCTGTGTGTGCCAGCAGAGCCTCCCGGAGCATGCCCTGCAGCAGGATAAGGGAAGGTGAAGGGCTGCGCTTTGGGGCTGGCTCTGACACAGGCCCCGCCAGGCCTGCTTGCACGTAAGTCAGGTGAATGCAAACACTGCCTGGGGCGTCAGCTTCCCGGGGGTGGAGCTGCTCCAGCACAGGTGGCAGGGCTGAGTCCGGGGCCCTGCGCAGCCTGGGGAGCCCGGGGAGCCCCTGCTCCAAAACCAAGCCCCAAAGCCTTTACCTGGGCAGCGAGTTCACCTCCCTAAGAATTGAGTTATTGCCTCCCTGCCCCCACCAAGTAAAGCTGGCCATGGCAAGCATGGACTGTCCAGGGAAGGAGGGCGTGGGGGTCAGGAAGAGGAATTTGGCCCTGCTGAGGAGCAAGCTGTACATAGGGGAGCGGAGGAAGACAGAGCCGGTGGTGGAAAGCACCGCCGGGGCCGGGGACCACAGCACCTTGAGAAGGAGTCAGTCCGACAGGACAGAGTACAGCCAGAAATTACAAGGTACTGGGGAAGCTTGCTTGGTGCTCTGCTGCTAGGGATGCTCTGGGCTGGGGCCGTGTCTCAATGCTCTCTAAGCTGCACCCTTGAGATGAAGAAGGGAATGGTGGTCTCTGCCCCCATGCGCTGACAGCTGAGTGTGCAATTGTCTTCTCTCAACATTATCTGCCACTTCCAGGGTGTGAAATGTTTCCCCTAAATTTCTAAGTAGTCATGTAGGCAGGATGCAAAATGTGATTGAAAGCTTTGGTATGTCCCTACAAAACGCATATATGACCAGGATCTTCCTCATCTGTCACGAGAATGCATTTGCAAGGCAAACAGTAATGTGAAAATACGATGGCTCCATCCTGTCTTTGGCTGTTGTATCAAGTGGAATATATGCTAAGTAATTAGAAGCATCAAGGGCATTTTTTCTTTCATTTAAAAACACCAGGATCTATAATGCATGTATCTGTTGCTCAGATTGTACAAGCCTGAACTGAAGTATGTCCAAATACATGTTTTGATGGAGATGCTGATTGAAATGATACCATTATGGAGAGGGTTTCTTTTCAAATAACCAAACTGCATCCAGACCAGAAATTGGCAACATATGTCTGTATTGGGCCTGCCAGTAAAAAATTAAATGCAATTCCACAAATTGAGGAAAAGAATGAAGAAATCTGTAGCTATTTCTGGGAGTGCTCTGGAACACAGACTGATAAATTTCTGTGGGCTTCCAGGGACTTGAACAACAAGGTCACTTACAAATGCAGGGTTTGAGTATTATTATAATGTAAGATTGTACTATTAATAGTGATATAACTACCTGCTGACAGTCACTCTTGTGACAATAATCCTTTATGAGGAAATAAAATAGGAAAATACTTTGGGTTGCTGTATTACGGCTTTGATGCACTTAATTAGGAAATAGCATTCCTTAAGGAAAACAATAAAGCAGAAAATAAAACCATAAACCTCAAAATAATAGGATTTCTCTGGGGGCTGCATATGTTGAGAACCACAGAGCAGTTCATTGATTATGCTGTTCCCTCCTCGTGATAGCTGATCAATGAGAAGATGAAAACATTTCAGTTGTCAGGCACGTGCTGCAGGGATATGGTGGGGCTATTTCAGAGTACAAGCATGGATCACTATGGCTGGGCAAGTGAGCTTCTGGCACACATCTCCCCAGAACAGCAGATTTTTATTTGTGAAGAGGGTTGCTGAGGTGAGGTCAAGGTTATCAGAACAGTATCCAGCAGAAAGTGGGAAGTCTTTCTGTCTTGTGTGAGGTGTGTTCACGTCACTAATGTCTCCTGTTTAAAATCTGGAGCAAAGGAGGTGGGGAAGCCTAGGTAGTCACAGCAGAGCATAAGGTTATGTTTATGGCAACAATTCAAGGTGACAGTAAATCTGGCTTTACAGCTCCTGCCACCAGCTGAGACTGCTGTGACCACCTATTGCAAAGCACAAGTTTAATATCGACTCACTCTGCTTGCTCACGTTTGTGCAAAAAAAAAAAAAAAAAAAAGTGATGGGTTAGCAAGGTACCTGCAAGCTTTATACTAGATTAGGAGTTGCCTATCCTCAGAGTAAAAATACAAAGTCAGTAGTAGTTCCTGTTGAGTGTATTTACAGTTGCAATAGAAAGAAAAGTGATTGTGTGCCAAGGCCTGATCTGGATCAAATTTTGTTGAGCTGGATGTGCTTGAATCTGATGATGTGCTGTGATTGTACACCTTCATGTTCTCTGTTTTTCTCCCTAGTGTGTGGATGTGAAGCAGCTTACTCCAGGGTGGGGGAAGTGGTTCTGCTGGCACAAAGCTTTTAAATTCTCTGTTTTTGTAAGAGAACCCAACAGCTGTGTTGGTGACATAAATGGTCTGTTGTGTATTATCTAGTCATGACTCTCTGATCACTTTGGAATAGTAAATTCTTTGCAAAAAGATACAAATGGAAGTAATTTGCACCTGATTCCTATATGAACTGGAGGAAAAGTTCTGTGTTTAGTTGCTTCTCCCTTCAATAGTCCCCTGTTAATATGTTTCCTACACACAGTCTTCAGAACTGGTGTAGGTATTAGCACAGATAAGGATGTGTAAGACGGGGAAATGGGGGAAATGCAACAGGAGCTAACCCTGCAGAGGGGAATCTCTTGTGAGTGGGGCAGGTCAGAGGCTGCAGGGGCCCTATCTCTGCTTGTGGCAAGCCAACAAGGCAGAGCATGGGGACCAAGGTCTCTTTACAACCCAGTGCCTATGTGAGTGTTGTAGCAAGGTGAAGCACGGGCAAGATATCTCTCAAGGGCCCTTCTAGCCCTCTGCACACTTTAAATGGTTCCCTGAGTAGAAACACATTGTTGTCCATCAGCCCTCAGAAGAAAGCTGTTCCCTGAGAGGAAAGCTGTTGTCCCCCATCAGCCATTTCCATCACATCTTAAGTATAGACTCAAAGTATATATTTAGTGAGCTAGAAATGTAGGACCCCGAATAAAAGCCTATAAACAACAACAAAAATTCCAAAACCAACAAAACACCCCTCAAACGAGTGAACAAGCAATCAACCATAAAAACTCCTGAGCATTCATTTTCTCCCCTTGGATTTCTCTTAAATTTTGGTGGTTTATACAGAATCCAAAAGGAGTGAGAAAGGGAGCCTGCCACCCAGGTCTCCTGGGTAACCAAAGTCTACAAACATGAGTACAATAGCATTGTCAAAGGTGCAAACTTCTGTAAATGTTTTTCACTTTAAAATTAAGGATTCATTAAAAGCACAATAAAGCATTTTTGTGGTTAATTATTATACTAGATGCATCTATTCAATACCTTATCTGGTGTGAATAGCCATGCAACACCTCCTGGCTTTACTCTTTTTAAAAAGGAAATAAGATGCAAAGTAACCATTATATTCTCACAGAGCTTGGCAAGCATTGGTGCATCTATTTCATCTCATCCTGTGAGATAACAAAGTACCTATAGCCCCATTTTAGATAGGGGAAAACTACAAAAGGCACCTCTGAAGGGCATCTAGATCAATCCACCCAACAGAGCAGGTAAATAAAATAAGGTGATTGCTATCAATGGCAGGTTCATGATACTGACATCAGAATCTAGTAATGAAGAATGCAAGCTCAGGATCTTAAGGCTTGATTTTTAAGGTGATGGTACAACCATACAGTCATCAAGAGCTCAGTTTGTAGCTGCATTCTTGGATGAGTCTAGAAATACCATGATCAAGCCATATTTTTCTCCCATAGTTTTCCATCAACTGGACAGAAGTGTTACTTTTCTATAGAGGAAAGAATGGAGTTAAAGAAGATACATCCACTAATGTTTGTAGCGGATGCAGAAGTGATATCAAGGGCCATTATAAGAGCTAAAACACAGCTCCTGTGGTATTTTTATACGGTGCTATGCTCTACATTCACTAGAAAATCCTGCACATAGGACCTTCCAAGAGTAATGAAGAATTTGGTGCTATCCTTAAGCAATGGCACAAAATGATACTTACACCTCTGTTTCCAAATGTAATATCCATAGCTGTTTAGGGGGTAGGAGTTGGTCTCTTCTGTACAGTGAAAAGTCATCAGTAGCACCTGTAAAAGTAGCTATATGAAATACCCATGTATTGCATTAATGTTTGGATCAGTTTTGAATTAACTTAAAGCTACCATTCTATGAGTACTTATGTATTGTGGCAAGAGGATGTACTTACTGGCACATAGATGCTTGCAAGATCCGGGCAGGTTAAGATGCAAGATATCATGGGGATAGATGCTATCAGCTGAAAAGGGCAGACCATGAAAAAGAATTTAAAACATAGTTCACTGTCTTTTAGGTTTTTATACAGATTGTTGGGTTTTGTTAATAATACACCAAACTTGTGCTTGATGTGAAAAATGAGCTATAGAAAAGGGTCGGTTTCCAGAAGGAATCACATTTTCAGTGTTCAGCAAGACAACACATGCTTTGAAAATACTCCTTGCTTTACAAATCTATTACATGTTAACTCACACCTTTAGCTGTGAGTGGGTCAGCCTGCACTGTTTAATGATTTGCACGTGCCTCAGTTTAAAATACATCAGTGACAGAATAGATACAGTGACTCAAATCACACAGCTAACACAATATATTGCCTCAGAGCTCGTATCTGAACCCCAAATTTTATGTTTTCTCTGTGTCTAATGTAGTAATGAGAAATAACCAACACCAGAAACAACACAGAAACCTGCCAAATTATACAAATGCCTGGAAAGTTGCTCTCTGTCAGTATACAAAAATCCAGGCAGAAGCAACTCATCTCCCTTCACTCCATCACAAGCAGGGCAGCTTTCTCCATCCCATCCTCCTGCCTGCCTGCAGAACACACTGCTTTTTCCTGCATAGGCTCCTGCCAGGAGTAAAGATCCTCTGTGCCTTTCCCCAGTTCCTTATTTGCCTTGCACTGCACTTACTGATTAACTTTCCATGGACTACAATGCAGACAATATCCTATTCCATTGCAAAATGCATTGATCTTCGGAGCGGTTACTTTGCTGAAGTACAGCAAGGAGTGAAAGTCCACATTACTTCCTTAAGTGCAGGAGATAACTTGGTAAAAATAGCCCCTCTGTGTCCTGTGATGAGAAATTACATTGTAACAAATACTTTTATTTTCTCTCATTCAAATTTAAGCTCAGAGGATCTAATTCTGTTAACTTGCACTGCAATAAGGCTGGAGTTACTCCTTGAACTTATTGCAGGAGCAGCCAGGCTGGGAAACGAGCTCATCATTTCAGAGCAGAATCCATTTTGTGCTGCTGTGTTTGCACAGCACTTAGCACAATCAAGTCCTGCCATGTGGACTCTTAGAATCTACTGCAGCATAACTAGTAACAGGAACTGGGTGGAGTAAAGGAGTGAAGACTAGGACCCAAGGAGGTTTACAGACCCTCCTTTGAGCTTATTAGCAAATGCTTTATTAATGGGATACTTTGCACTGTAGGCCACACAGCTCACAGTTCTTACAGCTAATCTGTGCCAAATCTGGAGGCATATGTCCCAGGGGAAGCATTTCAGATGCAGCCCTCCCTTAGTTCTTACTTTATTAGCATATTAGCTCCATGCCACAGGAGTGGTGTATTTATACTGGTATATGACACAATAGAAAGGCTTATTTGTGAGTATTGGTGCTAACAATAAGGGCATTATTCTGTCACCTGATGATAAGCTTTCTTTCTTTCCCCTGTGGTCACATGAGATCTCTCTCTAGTCCTGTCAGCACACATATAATTAAAGCGGTCTGCTGTCAAGAAATTGAAGAAAGAACTTGCTTGTTGAATGTAAATATTTTCTGTACCTTATGGAACAGAGAAATGATCAAAGATCGACTGACCTAATTGCAAGGAAATCTCTGATGAAGATTTTATAAGCAAACCTGCTGCCCAGGAAGATTGGTACAAGGTCATTCTGGTCCTGCGGTGTTCTCCTGTGTTCAGAAAAGAGGCTTTTTCCATGTGTAGCTCACAGGCTGTGTGCAACAAACCTGTTCCTGAACTGTGCTGCTGTGATGTGTGCCTGAAAGTAAAAGAAAAAAAGCATTTTCCACAACCCTCTCCCAATCCTTTTCTATTTCGGTGCCCAGTCTGGAGTTCAGCAGATCCAATTTGCACCACGTTTGCACCATAGTGTTGCACTGTAATAACTCTGGTGCAAAACCATAATGACACATCTATGTAGTGGTCCCTCACAAGTGGAGGGAGATCTGGAGTGAAATTCCTTGTGTGTTAGTTCATGAGATGCACTTCTGCGTGCAGCAGGAGACTATCCCTTCCCATTGCTCCCTCACCTGTTTCAGGATCCCTCACTTCTAACATCCCAGTGTCCTTGTGCCCCACAGCTTTGCTGGGCACCTACAGTGGAAGCAGACATATAATGGGCAGAGCTGGGGCTGTGGTGGAGGGAAGATGTGATGGGGGAAAGGAAAGCTGCCACAGCAGCCAGTCTTTGAACTTGGCTGCCTGTGTTTCATTCCCAAAATCCAGCTGATAAAAGCTGGTGTACATTCCTGTATGTAATAGCTAGGTTATCTGAGAGCACAGACTATCTGAGGGCTTGATTTCACAGCAGAGCAATTTTTTTCCAGGGTGGTGTGAGACTCAGGTTTCACACATGAAAACACAGTAATGCTGCAATTTGTTTGTTATACCTTGATAACTTCTGCCTTCATTGCTCCCTTGTGCCAGGCAAAGTCCCCGTACTTGCAGAGCATGAGTGCAGAATTTGAGTTCCTCTGACATTCTCTAAATGAAAAGGCTTTTGACTCACTCCATGCACTGTCAACACTATACTTGTTGCTATATTCTGTGCTGGTACCTCATTTCCAGATGGAAACCCGTGGATAGGGAAAAACCCCTAAGACCATCCCATCCCCTAAGGCAACCAGACTATCCAACCCAAGCATCTTACCTAGAAGGATGGATAGAGCAGACCTCTCGGAGTTGCTCATTCCATTCTCCAAGAAGGAAAGCCAGGGAAATTTGCATGTGCTCGATCTTGCAAACCTGCTATGGCTGCTCCTCTGCTCATTTGCTGTGGATTCCTCAATATCTCCCATGAGCCTAGAAGAGAGCTGCTGTGTTTCCACATTTCAAGGTCTATTCCTCCATGCTCTCACTGCATTGCTGGATGTCTCCATCTGGGGGATATTTTTAAACTTCCCTCTTGCTTTTGTAAGACATGTGCGCTTTCTCTGTCATCACATAGTGAACCTCTTCTTTTGTGCAATGAAAGCTGTGTAGTTCAATACACAGCTGGAAAAACAAAGTCACCACCTTCCTCTCCAAAGCACAGTCCTCCAGAGGGGTGACTCCTATAGATAAAGGACATCACAAAGCAACAATTGCAAACATTACCTCTTACTGTACATTTTTATGCCTACGGTAAACTGGTCATAAGACACAGCTGTCTAACAAACCACTCGACAGACAGTTTTCCTTTTTTCCAAACCTGGCATCTCTGAGGACAAGTGAGCCACATTCTTGCTGTAACAGTTAATCCTCAGCAGAGTCTCTTCCTGCTAATCCTCTCTCTTGAATGGTTCCGGTGCTGGCATGCATTACCAGGTAGAAAGGAGTCTGCTTATATTCCTGAGATGCACTTGCTGTTTGTGCATTCATTAAACTTTGACTTACTCCACAAGGATTTCAGCAAGCTACTGATGTTCTCAAACTGGTCAAAAGCAATCAGCCAAACATGAAATCACAGGGTTTGGCTGTAATCATCACTTCAGGATCTTGCTGTTGCATTCTGTAGAGACAGACATGCCTGAAATTAAAAAAAAAAATAAATTGAAGGTATTGAGTGAAAATGGAAAATTATATTGCTCTTAACAAACACTTACATTTATTAAAAACATATTTTCCATAAGGCAACGGAATCTACTTGGTATTTCTCATGGTTATTTCTTCCTGTTGAGAACAGTTTTTCTTTCTTGGCATTATTATCTATCATGCAATAAGGGTAATAGATGAACCCTGACATAATTCAAGAATCAAATTTGATCAGGGTGATCTAATGACATAAACTGAAAGAACAGCCTCTCAAGGGACTGCAGCTTCAAGCCTGAAGTGGGATACAGTGGCTTTATTTTGCGCATATAATGCTCTCCCCTGCCACCAGTATAAAAGATTAGAAAGTTCTTTTTGCACAGCATCTTGTGTTTACCTTCAAATTCCATCTGATATGATAACAGTGCTGTATCTGAGACAAAATGACACTTTGAGATCTTCCAGTATGCCTGGTCCTCTGCATTTTCTCAGGCATTGCCCTGAACTCTCACATACAGTCACACATATGCAAATATTTTCACACCCAGTCTCAAGAAAAATGCAGATTTTGGTGCAGAACTGGAATGGAAATGGATTGTTCACGTGTTCCTGGTGAATTTATAAGTGTGGTTAAATACTGTTAATTTTTTAAAGGAAAAGCACTTGCCCATTTAGCAAAGTGGTCTCATTCTGCAGCCCTAGCAGAAAATTATTCAGAGGGAGCTGTGGAGTGATACTAAAACAGGGCAGAGTCCGTTTTGTGCAGTTGAGCAGAGACTTTGGTTGGCACCTTTGGTGGATGAACTCTGCAGCACTGTGAGCTCCTGTGCAGGCCATGTGCTCCTGCCAGCATGAAACCACTAGTGCAAGATCTGGCTTTTAATTATTTTGATAGATCCAGCCTTGCAGAAAGGAGACATCCTCAAGTTTCCTTTTTATTGTCCATATACAAACTTGTGGACAAAATGTTCCTGTCTGTATTATACACACATTTCAAAGCCAAAAACAAAGGCAGAAAGGACATCTAAAAAAAAAAAAAAAACAACCTCTGAAAAAACCAGCATTCCTTCCCTGGTTTGTTTGGGTTCCTTGTCCTCACTGTTTAAAACTGGGAGTGCAGAGGTAGAGGTGCAATCCCCAAAGCAGCTCTGTAAAGCAGTAACTGTGGTCACACCAGTCTCACTAGAAAACCTGATGGGAGAAGCATTGATAACGAAAGTGCCCTTTCTGAATATCAGTGGCCAGGGCTTGTGGATGGTGATACACTGCACTTGCAGCATTTTGCATTTCTCAGCAGAAAACAGCTCAAAGCCCTCTCTTGTGAAAGTTGGTTGGTATTACCACAAGTCCAGCTCCAGGTTATCATCCATGGCCTTGGCCGGTGTAGGGGTGAGCTGCTTGAGCCACTCATGACCTCACCCTTGAAAATCAGTTCAGAGAACTTCCAGATATTCAGTATTGGCTTTCAGCAAACAAAGCATCAGAGGCTGCTTGTTATTGCCTCATTATAGGATCTGTTCTGTACAGAATCTGACACAGAGGTGCAGCAGTCTGATCCTCAGCAGACATTCATGTCCTTTGCCAGTGAGCAATAAAAGCCTCTGCTGTCAAAGCATGACCTGGGTAATGCAGAGATGAGTATGGTAATGCTAAGCCCTCTTTGTTGGTACTCTGCACCATCTTGTGGCTAGCAAGAAAACACCAGAAAAGCCTCTGAAATCTTTCACTGTTACTTGGTGTGTGTGTGTGTGTATTTTTTCTAAAGAAAAATACAGACTGTCAGATAAAAATTGGTGCACTTTGTACAGCTGACATGGGTGTTTGCAGGTTGGCTTATCAACCCACAAAAGGGATGAGCATCATTACAAATAAATAGGTTGTGTGAAGGTCCTGTAGCATACATAAATTACCTAATTGTAGAAGACTCACATTTCATAGAATCAAAGAATTTCTTTGGTTGGAAAAGGCCTCTAGGATCATTGAATTCAACTGTCCATGTATCTGGAACAAATCAGATATCCTAGGTCCTAAGTGCAGAAAAATAGTTAAGAATGTCCTGAACCCAGTGATCTCTGTTGTTCCATAAAATGTTTGTTATTGATCATTAAAGGCTTTCCCATTTTCTCCTGTAATTCCTTTGCCTCTTTGAAAGAAATAGTTTTACACGGAATTACAGGTTTCATTGTCATCATTAGTGACATTGTCTTAATTTGAAAGTTTGTCTTCCAGTACCTGCAGCCCTCAGCATTCCATGAGCAGACTCAACATTACAGAGGTTATTCTAGTAAAGATTATTTATAGTGAACATAGCCTGTTTCTTCGCAGGAACACATTTTCTCCAGTCCTCCAAATCATAATAGATGTCAGACCAAGACTATATTTTCAAAGGATAGAAGGCCATCAGCTATCCTTGAATTTTGATATGACAAGAGCCAAACTCTCCTGTGCTCCATCAAAGCCAGGATCCCACTGATAGGTTATCCTCTTACTGCCAATTGAACACTTTCTTTCACTGAACCCATGTCCACTTTTAGAGATGGGACAACCCTCTGTCTGATCTGAACTTGCTATTTCTTATGGTTTTTTTTTCCTGCTCCCCTGCCTGGGAGTTTCCAACAGGCACCAGTTATGTTTCCCTGTGGTTGTGCAGTGCAAGATGGGTGAGCTCCTCACATATCTCCTTCTTTTAAACAGAAAAAATGGCTCCACAGCTGGGGTCCTCAACCCCTGCCACTTCACTGCAGGAGAATGAAGAACAGGTCAACAGACTCATGATGGCCAAGAGGGTGAAAATCATTGCAGAACTCATGCAGACAGAGAAAGATTATATCAGCGACCTGGATCTCTGCATCAAGGAAGTGATTCAGCCCCTGAGAAACAAGCAGGTAAGTGCTGGGGGTGGAGGATGAAGCAGTGACGTCAAGATCTCAACTCACCCACGTTCTACTTGCAAACAATCTTAATGCAAGCACAAGTGTCAGCATGAGAGTGACGTGGTGGTGGGAGCGGGTCTGGAGCTAGCTTTGTGGGAAGGCATGGCCCAGGGCTCTAGCAAGGAGAGTGGGAAGTCACTCCTGGCACTTGCACTGCCCTTGCATAAAGCCTGAAAGGTGCACACCCAGAGAGCAGCTTGGATGCTATATCCCTTCTTTTGAGCTGCAATAGTAGCTTCTACCTCTCCTCTGTAATTGTAAACCCTGAAACATGCCCTGGCTGACATTTACGGGCAGCTCCACAAGCAGTGAACCCAAATAAACCCAAATATTTTCCATGATAACAACCTGGAATGGTATGAACTTCCCACTGAGGTTCAATTCAGTTCAATTTCAGACAGCTGTGGTGGAGTTTCTCCACCATTCCTGATGGACCAGTGAGCATTTCAGAAATTAGCATTCTACACAGAAAAGGTGCATTTAAGAAGGAATGCTTGTAAACTATCTTTCAGGCAAATGATCTCATTAGGCCAATGTTATCCATTTTCTTTTTCAGCTAGACTTCAAAGAGCACCTTTCCCTCAGCATTATTTCAATTTGTAGAAAAATTGTGCAGCCAAAGGCTGGGAGTAGAAGAGGTTGTCCGGGAGAAAGATTGGTATTCGTGGGGCCTGCAACCTAGCATTCACAGAGGCTGCACAAATGTTATCTGCTGCTAATACAGAACAGAAACAATTTTAAACCAAGTATTTTGTATGTAGAGGTGTTTTTTAAATTGATGACAAAATGTGGCAGTTTAGGCTGGGTGCCCCCTGCCACTGCTGCATGAGATACACCTCTGGTGTCCTGGGTGCCCACCCACAGAGGTGGACACAGGAAATGGCGTATTTCTACCCATAAGTCCTGCACCCTATAAGGCCATCTGCAAAGTCATTCTCTTCCTCTTTCTTCCCTCTCTGCTCCCACGGGAGATGTCCTCTCTTATCGGGTAATGCTGGGGGAGTATCCTCAAGGCCTCTTAGGCCTGTCTAGGCCTAATGCCAGGAGGAGAATGGAGGGGGGGCAGTCTCAGACCTGGTCAGCCTGAGACTTGCCTAGCAGCGAGAGGGGGAAGAAAGAGCCCTGGGGGGTTTGGGTTTACCCTCAGGTGGGAAGAAGGGAAGGATTGGGAAGCTTTGGGAATTCTGTGAGGGGTTCTGTACGCTTTGGGATACTCTTTGTCACTATGCTTTGTAGTTTGTAGTTCTCTGTAGCTTCACCAATTGCTTTTCCATTTAAACTTTCCATCACTCTCCAATCCGTTTGTGTGAGTCTCATTCTTTTGTCCCTTTCGGGGCAAGAGACGATCTGTCTGGCCCCAAACCAGCACACAAAATAAAGGTGCAGAGGCCAAAGTGTCTCAGATGACATTAGCGCTGCTTCGGGAAACACTGCCAGCTAAAGCCTGTGCAGTTTTAACTTCCTGCAGGACCTCTTTTCTTTCTTAGAACTCTGTCATAGTTTGTTCCAACCTATTTGCAGAAGAGCTGGCATCTACTGGCATAATTTAAGGAGTTTTTGACTTAGTCCTCCTCACCTGTTCATCGCTTAGAAATAGTCTCCACTAGACTCTTTCTGCGGCCTGGCCAGCACTGAGCAAGGGTATTCTGTGGTTGAACTTGCTCAGCTTTTTGACAAGCATGCTGTATTCCTTCGCTCCTTTCCAGACAGCTGGAAACATAGCTTTTGATTCTGTTCTTTGCCACTGTGTTAACACATGTCAGTGTCCATACACAGCACAGTTCCAAGTATTATGGAGGCACTGTACTGGAGGGGAGGTCAGAAGTCCTGTGCTAGATGTACACAGGAAAAGTAATTTAGAGATTATAACTGGCTTAATGTAACAACCTCTGCATTTCTGAAAGGCTGACAAGAATCTTACACGGTTTTAAGGCTAGTTCTTGGACAAGGTACCATACTGAAGGTTTGTAATGTGTTTAGATGAGGACAGCACTTGGAAAATTGGCCTAACAATGAATCTGTTTCATATTTCCAAATGGATAGAACATGTTCTAGCTCCTATAATTCTTATAAAGAAATTAACAGCATTAGTACTGAAAGTGTATTTCTGATTCTATTACAATAGCATGCAATTTGATCCTGGCATCTGGTGAGCTGCTATCTAAGTCAGCAATTCCCTTTCTAATGGAGAGATGCTGTTCAGAGGGTATCAATATAGATGCCAAAATCAGTCTTGCCATTGTTCTCAGCATTGCACATTACCACTGGCTATCTCCAGTTGTCCCCAAACATTAATTCTTGCTTTGCTGTGAAAGGAAATAAGTAATTACTGCATGAAAGTTACATGTCCTGGAACTTTTTTACTTGCTCTAAAGTACAGACACAGACACAAATTTTCTGTGGTGTAAACTGAAGTCAATGTTATGTGCCCAGGCTCTGTAGGAAGTTCCTTAGGATATATTAATACCAAAAATTGTAAATGTGTTTTTTTCAGTGGAAATTATGTGATCTTGATTGTGGTTTTTGATTTATAAGACAACTAACAAAACGGTACCACCCTCTGGATTTGTTTGTAGCTGGCACCAAAGGGCCAAGGTATCAGTTTATGTAATGGCCTCTGTTAGCAATTGTAATCAGAGAATCCAACCCATTGTCAACTATTCTTCTCCCCAGTGGGAAAGTAAACAAGTATTTTAAAATCAGCTAAAGATCTTCTTTTTATTCAGATGATTATATTTATTTCCTTCCTAGGTAAACACTTCCAACTAGAAATAGTTCAAAATAAGGTTAAAAGCACTTGATAACATGCCCTCAACCATATTATACTAATCTGGAAACTGTTTGTGTGTCTTTGAAGTCCCAAGGAGGATGTTTATATGAGGTTTTGCAGAAGTGGTACTTCCTGAAGTGCTGAACACTCAGGGCATAGCAAGAGAAAGTCTGTAATACTCACTGTCCTTCTTTACCCTTCATCAGTAGCTGCTTAATATTTATATTCCATTAGATTGCTCGCTTTGACGTGGATGGCTTGTTTAGCAACATTGAATTGGTCCATCAAGTATCAGCCAAACTGCTGTCGTTGTTGGAAGAAGCCACGACAGATGTGGAACCACCCATGCAAATAATCGGTATGTTTACTGTCCTCTTGAGTTCTACAAAGCTATGTGAAAGAATAAACATAACACTCTCCTGTTCTTTACCTTCATCAGACTTAACTAGTACCACTCCCAGAGGCTAATGTGCTACAAGCTGTCCATAATGACCCAGGAAAAATGACATGTGAAACCTGTCCAGTTGCTCTACTGTGCTCCTGTGATCATGGTGCTCTTTTCCCATCCATCTGGATGGAGGAGGAGGAAGGAAGGAGAGAGTGAGTGTAGCATGAGAAAACTACAGTACTGAGTTATGCCATGTACTGATAGTATCCTTTTCATCCAGCTTGATATTGCCTACCTAACTCTGCTCACACCTACACCAACTCTTACATTACATACTCTTAATGGTACCATCCAAGAAAAGCATTAAAAATAACTGGAATAAGCAGGTCACACACACACCACTCCCTGCTAGACCTGTAAACCTTTATCTGCTGGCGATGCCATTCATGTAAGAGGTTGGTTAAGTTTTCTTAATGAGTCACACAAAATCATAGAATCACAGAATGTTAGGGGTGGGAAGGGACCTCTAGAGATCATCAAACCCAACCCCCTGCCAAAGCAGGAAAACCTAGGGCAGGAAGCACAGGAATGAATGCATCCAGGAGGGGTTTGAAAGTCTCCAGAGAAGGAGACTCCACAACCTCTCTGGGCAGCCTGTTCCAGTGATCAGTCACCCTCACCATAAAGAAGTGTCTCCTCATGTTGAGGTGGGACCTCCTGTGTTCCAGCTTGTATCTGTTGTTCCTTGTCCTATCACTGGGCACCACCGAAAAGTGATTTGCACCTTCATCTTGACACCCACTGTTCAGATATTTATAGATGGTAGTAAGATCCCCCCAGCCTTCTCTTATCAAGACTAAACAGCCCCAGGTCTCTCAGTCTTTCTTCATAGGAGATATGTTCAAGTCCCACAATCATCCTCTTAGCTCTCTGTTGGAATCTTTCCAGCAGATCCCTGTCTATCTTGCATTGGGAAGCCCAAAACTGGACACAGTATTCCAAGTGTGGTCTCACCAGGACAGAATAGAGGGGGAGGAAAACCTCCCTAGACCTGCTGAACATGGTTAGTAAATGCAGGAAAGCTGTGACCGATAAGTTTGTGGCAACATGTCAGGAATGTCTGCAGGGCTCGTGGGTATTTCCAGCTAATAGGTTGGCCCTGGATGCGTCACAGCAGTCACAGGTTCTGCAGGTCAGGCCATGAATGTTAAGGCTGTGATCTATTTGCTTGATGTATTTGCACAGCTGGAGAGATTTAGTAAGTTACCACTCATCAGCTCTCCTATAACTGCTTTTTCAGTGCAGAGGCAGTAGGTGGTCTATCTGAAAGGATCAGGTGAGAATTCTTAATTTGCTACAGTGCAAAGTCAGCCAGTTCAGTTTAAAAAACTTCCAGCCATGGTGCAGAGGTCAGAGGGGTTCTTTCTTCTCTAAATTGACTATATACCACACATGATAGAAAGGACTCCATGCAAATAATGTGGTAAAAAAATATTGGTTGCCTTTTGACTAAGAAACATGATATTAAAGCATATGAGGCTTGGGAGAAGTATTAATCCTAGCATGTCTCAATCTAGTTTGCCAAGGCAACAGCTTAACATAGCTGGATGCAACTGTGTCGCCTGGCCATATTTCACTAAAAGTGCATCATGATGAGTCACATTCTTAATAAGCAATGTTCTATTCTAGCAGGAAGTGCCCCTCTCACAGCCAAGAGAATCATTCTTTTCCTTCCCTGCCATATCCAGAAGACAGACGATTTTGTCCATCTATTAGGGTGTGTTTCTCCAGAATCAAAGAACCATGGGAATGCATGAGATTGTGGGTCACCAAGTTGGCTACCTCAGGGCAGGGATGTGAGATGTTCTTCCAAAGTCAGGGAGAATAATTGCATCACTATAAGCAATAAGTTAGTAAGTTTGTCATCCTCTGAAAGTACATCAAGGTGCTGGTTTTGTTTTCAGAATCTTCATAATCAGTGTAAAGCCAGTCTATAGAAAAAGCACGCAGAGAATGTTTAACACACCCATGATATTCTATCATGTTTATGGTATTTAAACATCTTGCATTGAAATATCTTACTTTGGAAGGCAACCCAGTCATGGTGATGTTGAAGAGAATTGCTAATCCAGTGGTTTGAAACAAAACAATGTAGCTGCTCATCTTCATGTCTTATTTTAGTCCATGTTCTCCACACTTTAAGCTGTGTCCACATTGACAAGTAGCAATGTCTGACAGGAGCAGACTTAAAAAATGAAACAGTTGCTGCTAAGGACGTGGTATCCATATTACGCATTTCCAGAGGTCTTACTTCAGATTGGCTGTAGCCTGTTCCTGTTGATTAAGAGATGGTTGGACTGCATAAGATGTGCCCTCACAGTGCATCTTCTGGTAATTATCATCCTAAAAGTGATCCAGTTTGTGTGTGTGTGGCTGCTTCGCCATAAAGCATAGGAGATGAGGACTACTGAGAGATTGTCTTCAAAAGCCCTCTCCTAGCCTGAGCTGTTCTGGATGCTGCATATGAAGGAATATGAAGATTTAGCATTACCCTGGCTTAACCTGTTAGACCTCTTCTCCCTCTCCCCCTGCTGACCACACAGGAAGCACCGCTGAAAGCTACAGGGAGAAACTTTCTGTTGCTCAAGCCTTCCTTCTAGGACTTTCTCTTTGAAACCAATGACCACCACACTCAAGGAGAGGCATGGGACAGATCTGCATTTGTCAGTGTGCAAATGATTCCCTCTTTCTAAAGCTGTGCACAAATACACTGTGGGTTTGGTCCATAAAACAAGCTCCCACACTGATATGCCCAAAGCTCATCTGATTCGGTTTATAAGGCTCAAAAACATGAAGGATTTTAGCCTTAAGAAATTTGTCTGCTTTTAAAAGTCCCTCTCTGTGAAATCAGCACATAATTTTTCTCATCATTGAGCATCAGTGAAAGTATCTGTCATTGTGCCACAGTGCATCAGTGAACAGATCTTGCTCATCTCTTTCATTCTGGAGAATAGAATGATAATATCCAGCCTCTAGTATATTCTGAAATGAGCTGTATGTCTATTTTTGTACTGAAAACATAACCTCAGTTGAGGCCTTAGCATGGTAAGGGCCTTGCACCTGGAGCTCTGCTGAAAGTTAGTGAAAACTGCGAGAGCTCAGCATCTCTGGGAATCAGGTGTCATGGGAGGAGGATCAAGAGAAAGCTTGTTAAGGTCTTCCCTTACATGGTTGGCTAATGAAGGCCTGTACAGAGAGTTGATGGAAAAGTTCAGATGCAGTGCATGTTGATAGCCATTGGCATTAGCATTAAGCACAAGACAGTGAAGACAGACAACTAAAGAGCATTTAACTACAGGATGCTGGTGCTTTCCTGACTGTGGCCTTACAGTAACTAACATGAACTCGCATGGTCTTAGCTCCATCATTGTTTTTCCCATATTTGCACCTTGAAACCAACACACATTAGACAGCCCAGTTAACCTTCACCTGCTAGGGGAAAAACCCCAGAGCTTTGTTACTGTGGAAACAGAATCATTTTTCACTTAAGACGGAGCAGTTCAGTGCAATGTGTTATGAAACAGCCCACTCTGGTCAGGATGAAACATGCAGGATGCCTGACAGCTTTGGCACTCACTCTGTGAATGAATAGAGAGCTCTCAATTAATGTAGTGTTTGGCTTTTAACTTTAATAATCATTGCTATAACTTGAGGGAAACGTTTATAAAACATTGGACCGGTTGCCACACAGATGTCATCTTCAGCAAATGCCCAACACAGGAGTTTTCACCGTTGCTGTTGTTTATTATGTGCATTTCCAAGGATGCTGATCAGGGTGCTGCTATGTAAGGGTGTGAGAACAGGATGCGTATCTCAGCAGAAGAGATGAAGCATGCCTTCTCTGCATGGATAATATTTCTTATGCAGAAAGGGACCACAGGAGTTTTAGGCTGAGAGAATTAGGCATCATAATTAAAAGGGAAATGGGTGCAGGACTACTTCAATGCCTCTAAATTCCCAACTGTTCTTTAAGGCAAAATGGCGGTTCTGAGGACTGGAAATACTTTTCCCCTTCATTTGTATATAAACCAAGATACTATATAAAAATGGCTGTGACCCACATGCTTTTACTTAAGTAGTGGAGAGTTGTAGGTTATTCCTTTGTTGTGTGAAGAAAAATCTCTGTTCTAGGCCATAACAGCTGCCATTTCAGGATTTTGCAAAACAGATGAAATGGCTAATGGGAAATAGAGTCATTATTCCTGTTATAACCCATTTAAGTTCATATTCCGTTGAAAAAAAAAGTCAAACGGAAAATTAACAGGCTTACATTCATCCCTCCTGCCAGCCCACGACACAAAAATGATCCTCCCTGAACAGTTAAGCTCTCCTGTGTGTTTCTGCTGAAGGGGCATTAAGCTGGGGCAGCGAATTAGGGGGTGAAGTGGTGCGAGGTGTAGAGATTTCATGCCTTTTCCTGAGGGAATTTTTGTGCATTAACACTGATATAATGGTGCCTGGCTATGACAAAGATGAGCAGCTGAGAAATACATGTAATAAATAATGCACATAAACACGCAAGATCGTTTCTAAGGGAAGTAAAGTGGAAGCCAGCATTTTTAGCTCACGGCTAATGTGGTGGAATAATAAAAACTCCTTCTGAGATGCTGTTGTCTGGCTTGACATGCTTTGTTTTTCTCCTTAACAGGGGAAGTGTTCCTGCAGATTAAAGGCCCACTAGAAGACACATATAAAATCTACTGCTATCGCCACGACGATGCACACACCATGTTGGAATCCTATGAAAAGGATGAAGAACTGAAGCAGCATTTAAGACACTGTGTACAGTCCTTAAAGTAAGATCTTTTCAAATGATGATTTCCCTCCATACTCAGTTGCCTGGCAGGGAACATTTTAAATGGATGTAGATGAAAGGTCCCCTGTAAATCTGGAGTTTTATGAGGCTTGCTGGGAGCTCTGGCTTATGCTGCTTTCATGAAAAGATGACAAGCCAGAGGCCATGATTAGATTCCTTTCTCTCTAAGATGGCCAAAAATAGCGCAAGAAAGGTTGCTCTTCCGTTAGCTTCAGTGTCGCATACTGGCAAAAAAATGCTGTGTCACATCAAGAGCTATTGCAAACACCTTGCCCAGCTCCCAGGAGACTCACTGCCCTCTCTTCAGCAACTTAGTGCTTGAATTACAATAGCCTGTAATGGAGATATTTACATGCACTGGTGTTTGGCTCTTGTCACAAGGGCCCAGAGATCTGCAGTGGCTCCGTGGTGCTGGACCCCTCATTATGGCGGTATTTAAGAACCATCGGCACTGGAGCAAGCCAGGTCCCACCAATGGAAGGTGCTTTGTGCCATTGGCTTCAGTGCCATCCCTCAGGGAAATGTATTGAGAACTGAGAATTATACAGAGTAATGGATCCATCCTTCCTCCTGCAGCCAGTCACAGAAACTAGTTCATCTATTCCATGAAGAGCGCTTCTCTTCTCACCTAAAAATGCCCCTGCACCCTCACTTTCCCCAAAGCACCACACAGAGCTGTCAGGAGAGAACGCACCATAGCCTTCAGGTCAGAGGTCTAGGTCCAGCTGCGGGAAAGGCCCCTACCAGATTCTTGTTGGGGAGCTGTACAGCTATCACAGGTAATGGAGTGCACATCAGCAACAGATCTTCAGATATTCCAACAACACCCCACTTAGTGATTAGTCTGCAGTCTGTGTTGAGACTTAGGAGATGGGAAGTATATCAAGATGAAAGAGTGGTGAAGGAAAATATTAACAACATTAAAAGACAGATATTCACTTTGAAGAGAGGTTATGCTGAAAACAAGGCTTATTTGATGCAACATGTCCAGTTACTAAATATGTAATACAGTACATGTGTAGGGTACTTAGGTTTTAGCTACCCTGGAAGTTGAAAGAGAAAGACTCAGGTTTTGGGGCTAAAGGATGGCCAGCTATCTCCCCTAAGGTTTTTTTTTAGTTGCTGATGCTTACAATATTCTTTTCTGGCTAATTAAAAGAAGCTGACACTGTTGTTCATTCATCCCTGCTGCTGAAGCAAGGGGACAGGGAAGGAAATAAAGGATAGCATCCATGTACATGTGGGGTGGATGCTGCCACTTGAATTCCAGAGCCAGCAAGAGGAGCGCCTGTTCCGACATCACAGCTGTGATTTGTGTAGAGAAAGGATATTTTGTGCTGAGCCATTGTAGCCTTTGCTAGGAGGAAGTGACAAAGCCTTCCACACAATGAGGCCTTGTTTTGTCTTGTTCTTTCCTGATTAGCCTTTAAACAAGAGCCAGTGAGAAAAGCACTGGTGTGTGTATACTATGTTGTTTTTTTCCCAGTGCCTAAAGATTGCAGCCAATTCAAATATTAAGACTTGAAAGTTCACACTCAAATGCAGAGTTGTGGTCACCTAAACCTGTAACTACTAAGAAGAAACTTATGCAGCATTTTTACCAAAGAAGTTATAGGCTGTCTTCCATTGTGATACATAATAAATATGGGGGCTGGTGAAAACTACTCTTGAAGAATGTTTACTTCTTAAACAATTTTTTCTTTTCTTGCTAATAATATTGTTCCATTAAAACAGAAACGTAAATGGTCTAACGTTACTCAGCTGAGTAATACTTGTGAAGTACAACTTCTGTATCAGGAGCAATTTGAGAGTGGCACTCTGCACATCTGTACAGACAAATCAGATTTGATTAGCCATGGTGAAATTCCTGTTCCTTCTGTTGAGCAACGAGGAGAAATTCCATCCCAAAATGTAGGCATCTGCCTTGGAGAGATGTGCAAATCCAAATTACATCTGTAGAGTCCTGTGTTTCAGCAGTGATTATGCAAACTGAGGATGTTGTTTGCTAGCTTAGCCAAATAAATGCAGCTGGTAAAAATGAAAGGATGCTGGCAACTACCTGATCTGCTTTCAGCCTGAAGTAGCTTGGTCAACTAACTATTACAGGAGCAGAGGGATGTCATAAGCATGCAAAGTGCTGACAGAGCAGAAGTAATGAAAGCTTCCAGATGCTCAGTTAGGCACTGGTGGGCAAGGAGATAAAGGTGCAGGCAGTCAAAAAGCAGTGGCTAATGATGTGATCTCAGGAAAGCCTAACGCCCAGATGGAGTGACATTTTGGATCCCTTGCATTTCAGTGAACTCAAACCATAAGGAGAATACTCTATGTGCTTGTTTCTATGTTTCCAAACTACAATTGTGTGCCCCTGCTGCTTTCAGTATATCTTTCAACACTACCCTATTCTGAAGAGGTTTCACTTGATGTGTACCCTACAAAAAACTTAACAGCTTCATTGATTCTATATCCTAAAAGGCTAAAATGTACTCTTTCTCATTCAGAAAGAGAGTAGACAGGAATGCAGGTAAAGTGTAAGAAGTTCATGTTTAATTTTACTTTTTGTGTTAAGAATTTGATGTTACTGTTGTCAGCCCAGAGACCCCAACTTCCTTCTCTAATAGTGTTAGGACTAGCCTGGGTTTTATAGCAAAATCCAGGTTTCTGACAGTCCTTTTCTGTTTGAGGCTGTCCTTTCAAAAAGATATAGGGCCAGATTCACAGGTACCCTCTGGCTATTTTGTGCAGTTCTGCTGACACATAGCAGCTATAAACTTAAGTTAACTGGCCAGTTACAGCTGCTCTGTGTCACTGAAGAGTATCGTAGAATCTGGCCTCTGCTCTGTATAAATTCTTTTAGGAGGAATCTAATATATGTTTTGTTTTCTTCTCTTTTGCAGAAAGATATATGAGGAAGAGTAAGTATTATGCCTTTCTTACATGTAAAATCATCTTTAAAATATCTTTATCTTCAATATGCTTAAAACTGGAAATGTTAAGAACACAAGGATGTAAAGACTCAGTTCTAATTTCTGTAAGCCTGTGTACTTTCCTAATTACCACTGTCCTAGCTTTGCAGTATCTTTCAAAACTTGTGGTTTATGAAGCTGCTTAATTTGGTTACCAATACCAAAGCCCTTTATTATCACCTCACAATCTTATAAACGTGCTTGGAGAACTCTCTCATCTGCCAGAGTGCTTGTCAACAACATAGTGTCAGTCATTGAAATCCACTGAAATCATTCTGCATAGGACTCTGCAGACCACTACACGTTAGGTTCACAGGCAAAGCTATTTCTAAGGTGGTAGCCCTGTATAAGAAATCTACCTTAGGACCTTCCTTTTGACAGTGACTGGAAGAAAATCAGAAAAGAACCAGCTTGTTTCAGCACTTGGCCAGGCTACTCACCCAGCCACCAATAACTTGTGGTGAAGGGACTTCTGTGCCAGATGTGATGTCTTTGAAAAGCTGTAAAGGAGAGTTTATCACAGCTGCAGTTTCTGGACATCCAGCAGGTTTGGGTTATTGAAATGCAGCATCTCCTGAAGTTACCTGCAGGGAGAGGTCAGAGGAAGCTGAACTCAAGAAAATTAGTACAAGCCCTGACAGAAATGTTAATAGAGAAAAGAGGAGTAATTGTGCTCTATATTGGTAGGAGAAGGCGACCTGTAAAAGTCAGAGAGTTTGTTAATCAGTCAGTCAATCACACATCGTAAATAAGGTCGGTGTAAAACACACTTTTAAGGATTTGCATGTTGAAATTCTACAGTTGGCGGTTTCAGGCTTTAATTTATGAAAGGAAGTAGTTTTTATGCATAATATTCTTTTAAGGGACATTCTTGTCTACTTCTGCCTCCCAGGGAGTGGGGCTTCAAGAGGAATGAAATACTCAAGAGAGTCACACTAAGATCATGTGAGACAGCAGTACATATAGAAATAGCACAAGCCTGGCTGCTCTGCTTTGCATAGCCCTATCGGAAATGAACACTTAGTTTTATCCTTCAGTTTCCAGTGGAGGATACAGCTCCTTTTTTGGGTTGAAAATAGCTTTTCTAAAGCTGTGTGGAGTGTGTTGACTCACGTTTAGCTGCCAGACCCTCCCTGAGGTTGGCTACCTCTCAAAGCGCCATGGTGTTTACATTCCTTGCTGGCCAGCAGAACACTTCAGAAATGCCATCACCTGCAACTCAGCACAGAGACTGCAGTCGCAGCAGCCCCTGGTCAGCACTGCTCCCAAAAATCTGGTTAACATTGAACCGGAAAATTCAGAGTTAACTCACCCCAAACGGTTCCTGATGTTGCTGCTCCCAGATTGCTTTTCATTCAAGCATGTTCAGGAAAACAATTACATAAATACCAGACAGTGCTGCCCTTTGCTAGCAGCTTGATAGGTGAAATTCTGCTTGGCTTAACAACTGTGCAGCCTCAGTGAATTCCCTGGGTTTGCATGAGAGTCTTATGGCACAGTGAATTATTTGCCCTACATGTCTTGTACTAAAATGAACTCACGCACAGTAAAGCATGAAGCCTGAGCCCTGAAGTCACACTGCAGCCTACAATGTGTGCACACCATTTCTAAACTGACAAGCTGAGTAAGACACTGGCCTCAGCCCTGCTGTATTGTGCTGATAGATGTGTGCCACTGGACCTCGTTGCTGGGTAATGAGAGCAAACAGAACTAAATCCTGAATCACCTATCTTTGCATAGCTCACCATCATGTGTTCTTACAACAGCATTTGTGACTGTTCTGTGGGGGGAGGGAGGCCCGGTATGCTGTGAAGCTCACTGTAGTTTGCCAGCTGCATGTACTGCAGACCTACAGAAATCATTTGCAATGAGATTAGTGCAGCTACATCGGACCCAGAATACTTGCTAAATTCACAATAACACTGAGGTGGGGGGCAAGGCTGAAGTAGCATCACAAATGAATTAGCAACTTAATTTTCTGCACAATGGATGTCACAAGCCGTTACTCATCTCTTTTGGTTGCAGCAAGGCCATGTCCTGCCCAGCGGCCGGGTGCGTCCTTACAGGGTGCACTGCAAATGGGACTCGTCCAGGGAGAGTAGCTATCATCAGCTAATCTTGCTGGGGAGAATGAGATGAGTTGAACTTTGTGGCATTTAGTGCCCCAGGGAGTCATTATCTTATAACAAACCTACTATCTCTCAAACCATATTGCAAGACTGTGTCATGCAGATAGGCAAACAGAGGCTGTTTATCACTCAGGCAGCTGTCCAAAGTGCAACTACATAAAGAGAAGACACTTGAAGATTTTTTCCATTCATGAGGCAGCTTTTATAGATTTGCATTCATGGGGCTTTTCAGAGAAAACAATAACAATTTAAGACTCTTTTTTTTTTTTTTCATTATTGCTGCCAGCAGTTGAAAGAAGGGAAAACAGCTCTCTATACTTAATGTTGGATACAGGGGAAATGAGGGGAAGGTTTGAGGACATCAAGAAGCCTTAAAAAGCATCTACTGTTAATTTTTTTTTTCATGCAGAACTTTTTTACAGATAATGCCTGTGTGAGAGAGATGGTTTAAATATGCAGATGTCTCTTCTCAAAGGCATTCAAATTGTTAGTTAATTAGTCAGCATAGGGATTGGCTCTTGTACTTTTTATACATCTAAAAGTGGGAATGAAAGCTTTTTTTTTTTCTCTTTTACTCTTGCTGCAGCACAAAACAATAGATGTCAGCCTGCAAAACTGAGTGGCTGTTCCCTGGGTTTTGTACTTTCCTTCTACATTGTGTTATTCCATCTTTCCACATGCAGAAATCCTTTGCCTAGCATTAACTCATGCATAGTTAATGTCAAACAACCTTTTCCCCTCCAAAGCAGCTTTTTTGGGCTTGGAAATGGAAAGCTTGCTCTGCTTTAGTGCTCTTCATGCTCTTATCAACAGCTCACACTAAGGGGAGGTCTGTGAGTCACAGGTAGTTCATGCCAGCAATGGTGCTAGAGCATTGCCTGGTTTGTTCAGGAGCATCATGTAATGAGGAGAGACCACAGATGTGTCTGCCCTGCTGCTGGAGCCTCAGTAGTGGCTGGCTGGCCTTGGCCACCTTGTGTTACCTACAATGAGGAGACCTCATGTTTCTCCGAGCCACACGGAAAGCAATGAAGGCACATATGGCTCTTCTGCCCTTCTCTGTCTCCTCCTAGGCTGCTGTCATGGCCTGCAAACTGCACAGCCTCTCTCCCTTTTAATTCTAGAAAGTGTGAGCAAAGCCTTTTGTCCAGCATGGGGCTGGAGCATGAAATCAGCTGGATGGTTATTCCCACTGCATGGGGGGCGGAGAGCTTGGGTGGCCCTGATGGCTTGAGCCACTTGAGTGCCTGGGGAAGCTGCTCTGCTGCCTCTGCCAAGTCAATGAGAATCAAGCCTGGAGCTACAGAGCATCTCTGTGCTCTGTTGGAAGTTGTAGCTTTCCCACCCTCACCCTTTTGCCACCTTAGGCAGCTGTCTGCTGTACCTTTGTGGGAGGTGACTTCCAGCAGGTTGGATCAAGTCTGGGTGAGTATCTTGTATGTTCAGCATTTTGCCAGAGCAGATCTGGTACTCTCAGAGGCTCAGGCATCATTAGAAATAACCTACTGGCAGCCAGCAAAGAAAAACCATGGGTAAAAGACATTGAAGCTTTAAGGGTCACTGTGGTGAATTGACAGATGTTGTGAGAAGGGATGCAGCTTGAATGGGCATGCAGCAGGGAGATGTGGCAATTTGAAGCCTGAGGGGCCTCAGCAGGATGTGATAGCCCTGCTCATGTGCATTTATCAAACTTCCTGTTATTTGTTCTGCCACCTACATCTGCCTTCTTGGGTCTTGTGGTGTGTAAGTTGTACCAGACGCACCCCCAGACTGAGTGGGACAGTTTCAGGGGAAATGTCTAAGCAATAGTCTGGTATGTTGCTAAAACTATAGAAAGCTCAGTCCTGGTGTGCATTTCTCACTGAGGGGGTGAGAGGAGGGTTTCATTTACAACGGCTCCTGTTCCCTGACAGATGTATTTTATTTTTTGACTTGAGTGGTAATTGCACTTCTATGAGTTAGTGCAAAGCACTGCTCTGGTTTTGATATTTTCTATTGTTGAAAGCTCAAGTGAAGGACATAAAAGGCAGCAGCTTCAATGCTTAGACCAAAATAAGAAGTTTTAAAGGTGTTTCTCCTTTTGTGATGGAATTTTTTTGACATAAATTATAGAGGAAAGCCAAATCTAACAGACATGGGATCCCTGATGATCAAACCAGTCCAACGAGTGATGAAATATCCCTTGTTACTCTGTGAACTCTTGAATTCAACTCCTACTTCTCACTCTGACCACAAGGTGCTACAAGATGCCCTTTTTGCTATGAAAAACATTAATATGAACATCAATGAACTTAAAAGAAGGAAAGATTTAGGTAAGAAAAAGGCACAGTAAGTTCTTCTATCTTTGTAGGTTTGGGCTGGAAATTACAATAGAGGTTTCAACTCCAATCATATCACTTAAGGAGTTTTGGCTGGTGCTACCCAAGTTGCATAATACACTGGATTTCAAGAGGGTAACAGATGCCTTAATGTCACTTGTCCTCAGCCAGCTGTGCTATCTAAGTGATAACTCCAGAAATATGAAAATGATCACAGGATGTTAGGGGTTGAAAGGGACCTCTGGAGATCTTTGAGTCTAACTCCCTTGCCAGAATAGGACCATATAATCTAGTGCAGGTTGCACAGGAATGCATCTGGACAGGTCTTGAAAGTCTCCAGAGAAGGCGACTTTACCACCTCTCTGGGCAGCCTGTTCCAGTGCTCTGTGACCCTTTCAGTAAACTTCTTTCTCATGTTGAGGTGGAACTTCCTGTGCTGTAGTCTACATCCATTGCCCCTTGTCCTATCACAGGGCGCAAGTGAGAAGAGGCTGTCCCCTTCCTTCCTGACCCAGCCCTCAGATACTTATATACACTTATTAGATCCCCTCTCAATCTTCTCTCCAGACTAAAGAGCCCCAGATCCCTCAGCCTTTTCTCATAAGGCAGTGCTCCAGTCCCTTAATCTTCCTTGTAGCCCTCCATTGGACTCTCTCAAATAGATCCCTGTCCCTCTTCAGCTGGGGAGCCCAGAACTGGATGCCATATTCTAGGTGGGGCCTCACTAGGGCAGAGTAGAGGGGGGGAAGAGAACCTCCCTCAATCTGATCAATGATGAAGGAAGTCATGTTATGTCCGTGTTCATTGTCCATGATTCAGTTGTGAGCATTGATAATAATTAAGATGCAGTAATAGCAATATTTCTTACAGATTGTCTGCCTTGACTCTTCCCGAGGCTGGCACTCATCACAGGGTTTTCATCACCCCAGGCATTTTCACACAAGATTATAGCAAGTGACATCAAAGTGTCTGCTCTCAAATGGTTTCATATTTGTGTGTCCAGTCCTGTGAAAAGCCCTGTGAATACAGACTGTTAGTTTCATGATATTCTCTGTCTGCAGTGCTGAAGTATAAGAGGAATGATGATGATGAAACCCTTAAAGAAAAGTTTTCCCGGCTGAATATCCACTCCATTAGCAAGAAATCCAAGAGGGTCACCAGCCATCTGAAAATACTGACAGGGGGAGAGCCTCAGGTACTGACTCATCCAACTGCAGATTTGCATTGACTGCTTCAGTTCTACTTTTGCACTGGGCATTTTTTTAAAAGCATGCTGGAAATGAGGTTTGTGATGTTTCTTTTTTTCCTGCATCATTTATTAAGTCATTTCCTGACTGTTAGAGAAGACAAGAAAGATCTTTGTGATGGAAATAGAAAACAACTTAATATGCTCTCCACCTTTTTCTTTTTTATCTAAGAGTTCCTCCAGCTCCTGATCTTCATCAGAGAGGAAGTGACTGGTAGTTTTGTGACACTCAGCCTGAGATACTTTGCAGATAGACTGACAATAGCTATTATTGGTGCTGAGAACGTGTTCAGTTCATCTCACTCCACAGGTTCTGAACCCACTGAGGAAGATGAGTAATACTTTTGATTAGCAAAGGCCATGGGGTTTACCTATAGATGTACAAGGACCTGAAACCATCAAAACTATTAGAGACGAAGACCTCTATGATAAATCCAATGGGGAGTGTTGGGTGGCCAAAAGCAAAACAGTTCTTCATAATTTTGAGGTTGCAAATTCAAACCCTAGCAGGATAAACATTTTCAGGAAAGTTTAAATCTAAACTTCAAAGAAAATCAATTACAACTGACCTTGAAAATTGTATCCAGTGCACCTCACTGCATGACATGGTTGATTATACAAGGTCACTTGCCTTTGTAGATGTGACTTAACACTTTTTCCTGGTTTGTTTTTTTATCAGTGGTTTCCTCCTTTCTTTGACGCAAACTACCCACATTTATTTCTCCTGTTTGCTTATTTTTACTGTGGAAATTTTTGTATTCAGAATGGGTGACCAGCAAGGCTATAAAATCAGAGAACAGGGAATTAATTGATTAAGATGAGATGTTCTTTCTTTCTCTTTCTTTCTTTCTTTTTCTTTCTTTCTCTCTTTCTCTCTCCTTTCTTTTTCTTTCTCTCTTTCTCTCTTCTTTCTTTCTTTCTCTTTCTTTTTCTTTCTGTAGAAGCTTCTGCTTTATGTTTACTTGGTTTTGTTTTTAAGTATGCTTAAAACGTTTGGGAAGAATTTTAGAATTAGGATACATCTGTTAAAAGATTCAGCCCTCTCCTGCTTAATTAGACTAAAAAAGTTCCCCATTCACATCTCTAAACCACACCATGGTACCCTTACAGCAAGACCACTGAAAATAAGACTTGAGATTTCTTAAATTCCTCATGTAAAAGGTAGGCAGAAATAAACGTATTTTCAGGTGGGGTTGGTTGTTTTTGGTTTTGTTTTTTCATCTAGCATAAAAAATAAGTAGAAGCCTATTTGCAGCTGCTGACCTAGCTGAGGAGCTGGCATTGCTCTAGAGGTAACAGCTCCATCTACAGCCTGCCTGTGGAAAATCTTTCTCATCAACTGCCTAAGTACCGAGGCAAGTACAGCCAGGACAGGAAAACATCCTACAATTTCCACTATTGTTTCCTCAAGTACAGCAATCCTATGCAGAAAACGAAAAGTTTTATTAGCATGCATAGGTGTGCTTGTAGTAAAACATCTCCCTGCTTCCCAAGGATTAAAAATTAAGTTCTCTGTCATGTTGCCTTTTGCTTTTGCCTTTTCTTGAAGAACAACTGGAGTTTGGAAGAATTAGAGGCCATCCTGTTCTGTTTTCAAAGAGAGGAGTTCAGGGAAGGCATGGGATTTCTTCAGCAGCACTCTGGATGTTTCTCTTTTGGGCTGCCAAAATAACAGTGCAAACATCTATTTTAGGTGAAAGATCAAACTTTTAATAAGGAAGAAAGGTTGTTTCGAAGTTTAGAGAAGACTGTGAAACTGTGTGTTAAGAACATTTCACTCTCCTCACAACATCTACAGGTGGGTACAGGCTGTTCTGAAATCTGTGCCTGAAAACCATAATGAGTTTATCATGCAGTTCTGCCACTGGTTAGGCAACACTAAAGAAGGTGCTGTCTGGTGGCACAGTTACGACTTCAAGTCACCATTGTGAAGCTGTCATATGGGTCATGCACTTCTGCTGCAGTGCAACCCTAGCTGGTTCTCATGAAAAATAGAAGAATTGATTTGCAGCCACATTAAATAAAATGTCCCAAAAATACATCTTTTGGGTGTGTGGACTCCTTCCTTCATCCTGTTGCTAGGTTGTGCTGAGGGCTAGCATTAGCACAGAGTGCTCAAGTGCTGTAAATGTCTTTGCTTTAATCCTCCTCTCCAAAGATGTGGGTTCGTTTGTAACTTATCAACTCTTCCCTCTCATGGACCACTTGCCAAGTCTGTATATGGCATGAGGCCCTTCATAGTGTAAGTGGGCCCAAACTGGACACAAAGGTTGTCTGAAAGGTAGGTAAGATCAATAGCCAGCTGGCCAGAGCTTATTATAAACATTTGGTTCAGCAACCAGTAGGTCAGTGAGCTAAGCTGACAAGGGCTCTTGCCTGGAATGGTGTTGACAGTTCCTTATCCAAATGGATGCACATTTCCTTAAGACTAAAATTCAGAGTAAGTGAAAAATACCACTCTAGTCCTACTAGTACTCCAAAAGTGGCATTTTAGGGTACCTGGGTCTTGAGCTGGCTTCTTGCTGAGGAGTAGCTAACTTCCACTGGGACATTCATGAGGTTGGGGCATAATTTTTTCAGCTGGACATTAACCACTTGATTCCTCAATAGTTTACATTGAAAATAGATAGTAAACCATCCCACAATGGCTGGAAATTGCACAGAGATGGAAAATATTTGATTCCTTCAGTCTTATTGCAGTATCTGCACGAGTGAATGCAGTATATTAAAACAGATCATAATACAGTTTCATCTTGCTGCCATCTTCTCATTTAGGATTCTATACACCTGGCTGCACAGAATATAACCGGACTCCAGGAAATCTTGGAAGACAAAGATGACCAAATCAATGGCTGCTTGAAAAAACAGAACAACACTGCAAATCTCTATGAGGACCTTGTAAGTTTATGCAGTGTCCAGTGGTACATAGCTACCTTTATGTGCGAGAAAACAGGAGTATGTGAGGAAGACTAGGACATAAAGTGCAAAAAACTTAGAAATTCCTTGGGAAAGATGGGTGGGGTTTGTGTTTGTTTTTTGTTTTTTGTTTTTTTTCATTTGGTTTCTGTAAGAATTAAGATGAAATTCCATGTAAGCACACTGTGATTGGCCTAGAAGAGTTAAAGAAAACTTCTTGAGCTAAATCCCGGGGTTTAAATTAAACTCTTTCTGCTAAACTTGCTAAACTGAGCTTCAGGCAAGAGCAGCTGATCTTTGCTTTGCTACTGTTACTACCAATACTTGTAGTTGCAGAGTGACTTTTGTGATCTTTGTTGCACCATTGAACTATAGCTCCTGGAATCACAGATCTGTGAAAATCACAGCTTTATTACCTTTTCAAGTAAGTTACTATCCTCCAGGTATGGAAACCATGAAAAATCTGAATATACCCCAAGCAATTGAAAAATAATGGTAATAGCTTTTCAACTAGTCTCTTCCATTCAGGGTTCAAATGAGCTCTAATGCCTGGCTCTCTTAAGACAGACTAAAACATCTCTTCAAAGTAGTGCAGGCTGCTTCTTCAGACAGCTGCACAAGCTGGAAAAATTCAGAGGTAGAAATTTTCTTATACTTTCCTAGGTTTGCTCTGACTAAAATAAAGCCATTCAGTCAAAAAACACTGAAAAGAGGGAAAGAAATATCTTTGACACAGACCACATCCTCCCAGATAATAACAGGGAAGCAAGATGTTTGATTTCCCTTGCTTTGAAGTCCCCACATTTGAAAAGAATCTCCAAAATTAATCTCAACAATCAGAAGGATATTTTCAATGTGTTTACAATGAATGAGTGCATCAAGTGCAGACGACTGCCCCTCTATCATTGCAGTGCTGAGTGTGCCTGGTATGGAAGAGGCCTCCAGTTTCAGAAACGTCAAAGTAAAGCAGAAGCAATTCCACAAGAGATAGAACAGAAAACTTTTTTTCAGAAAAAATTTTGTAAATCCTGTTGGCTCATGACCCTACTATGCTGGAGGCATATGCAATAAAAAAAATATTTTAAAAATCAAAATCTTGAACTTAGTTATTCTATCTGTGGATGTTGCTATTAACCATAGTGATCTCTACTTAATATCTTTTTATTTCTGTGTCTTGGATTTCTAAGGTTACAAGGATTCTCTATCCTGTGTGTCAGGGTTTGTTTAAAAACACCTTTATTCTGACACTGCCTCATGAGTGGATGTTATATATAAGATAAAAGGGAGATCTTAGAGCAGCCTTCCAGTACCTGAAAGGGGCCTACAAGAAAGCTGGGAAGGGACTTTTTACAAGGGCTTGTTGTGACAGGACAAGAAAGAATGGATTGAAACTTGAGGAGGGCAGATTTAGACTGGAGATTGGCAAGAAATTATTTGCAGTGAGGGTGGTGAGACACTGGAACAGGTTGCCTAAGGAGGTCATGGATGCCTGCTCCCTGGAGGTGTTCAAGGCCAGGCTAGATGAGGCCTTGGGCAACCTGGTCTAATGGAAAGTGTCCCTGCCCATGGCAGGGGGGCTGGAACTAGATGATCTTCAAGGTCCTTTCCAACCCAAAGCATTCTATGAATCTCTGTTCTCACTGGACAACCCATAGTGTTCTTTGCATGGTTTCCTAAAAGGGTATTGAGACCTAAGCAATGACCTCAGGTTTTTCTCATACATGCATATGTCAAGAATGAGTATCTTCCTCTCTCATTCTGTTTTAGGGCAGAAATCCATAATAGCCTCTTCCAGAAATTGGATCCAACAGTTTGGATATTTTTTTTCCTTGATGCATCAAAAATTGGTTCACAGCTTTTGAGGTGGAAATAAAGTAGAAACTAGCTATGGAGGGTAGAGGAACAGCTGCTCTTTTATTCTCACATTCAGCCCAACAACTTAATTCATGTAGATCATCCAAGAGCTTTAATATGATGATGAATTTCCCTCACTACAAGCTTGTGCTGTATTTGAACAAGTGACTTAACAGAAAATAAATTTTTATTTCATGCAATATTAATCCCTTGAGAAGATTAGAGACTAACAAAAAATTCTGAGAAAGACTTTGTTTTTTTTTACCAGGTGTCTAATTTTGTTGATTACTGGAGATAAAACCAACAACCATAACATAATTTAATCAAATCAAGTGATTGTATGTGTTTGCTTAAACAGAAATTGAGTTACAGCTGTTTCCAGGAAAAAAAAAGGAAGAAAAAAGCTTTGATGGTGTTCAAGACTGAGCCTGTCATTTAACTAGACCTCATTGCCTCTAGACTGCATATTGGCATGGGCCTTTCATTTATGGATATTCCAGTTGTATTGGATTACTTCACCTATTCTTGCCCAGTTTCCCCACAGCGTTATCACACTAAGGGCATTACTGCAGGCTGCATGCTCCAAGGGACCATTACCATTAGCAGACACTTTAAGCTGCAGAGCTGTTGCCTCTCCTTTGCAATGTTACATAGGAGATTCTAACTCATGCTAGAACCTGCTTGAAGCTGCCTTTGACAGCAACACCTTGTGAAGAGTAACTAACAGACTGCTTGACAAGCTGCCATCAGGCTTAACTGTTACTGAGTCTGAAGGACTGTATGAATAAAGTAGTAAGCAGGTCTGTTTTATACCCTTCCAGATGGCTCAGATGGACAAGCTTGTTTTGAGTCCTCTCTCAGCACTACAAGCCTTGTTTTCAGGCCCACAGAAGCTCATTCAGAAGCGCTATGACAAGTTGTTGGACTACAACAGCTACCTTCAGAAGTCTACAGGTGAAGAGCTGGACCTGGCAAAGAAAGACTATGAGGCTCTAAACGCACAGTTAGTGGAAGAACTTCAGGTCTTCAACAGAGCAGCCAAAAAGATTGTGTTGAACTGCCTGCATTGCTTCATGACCCTCCTCAGGAAGATTGTATCTGCAGCACTTCAATCGAATTCTGCTGTGGTGGTGCCTGTTCCAGTGAGTATATTGGAAACAGGTGTAGCTCTGCCTTTCTTTCTTTTTCTTTCTTTCTGTGTGATTTGGCTAGAGTTATGTAGGATACATACCTACAAGCTACACTGATTTCATTTGTTCTGCTAAATACAGTCAGGTTTGGCTTTTTCTTTTTCCTTACAAGCTCAGCAAAGGTTAAGTTTTGTCTGGCCTGGGCTTCTCATTGAGAATTATTCTAATGCAGTTGTTCCAGCTGCTACAGTGATAGTAATGGGGCAAGAACATTACAGTAAGGCAAAAACAAAGCAGCTGCTAGCATCTCTGCCTTTGTTTCTTAGCATCTACCCTGAATAGCCCAGAAAACACAGGAAGAGAAATTCTAAGAACATGCGTGAGCGCTCCTGTGGCTGCTAGGCCTGAAGAGCCACAGATAACTGCACAGATAACTCCTGTGGTTAGGAGATCTAATGAAATAATTTATATGAAAAGCAAGTTGATTTTAAACCCAAATATGCTGCAGAAGCTTCTGCAGACATCTCTAGATAGTAAGGAGTAGCTTTGTCTGTGCTGGTACTTACAGAAAGTTCAAATCATTTTGCTGATGTAGCCAGAAGTACCAAAGTTGCCTGAGCTACACAGAAAGGCATCAGCACCTCCATCCAACTCTACTATTTCTGGGCACTGTGATCATTACTTGAAGATTAAAGTTAAGAAAATATTTTGTGTAAAAATCCTAGTGTTTCAGGTTTTTTGTACTTTTGCCTAGAGTGCTTGATCCCCTTGAGAAACACAGATGCAACAATGCCTTCCACACATCCCAATTCACTCACCTGAACTGGACCAAAACTCTAGATAGGAAACACATTGTAGTGAGGCAGTTCTGAAGTATTCCTTTCCATCAAGGCTTAGGCACAGCACTTTATAGTCAGGGCCAGCTAAAAAATGAAGAAAGCAAGGTCAGGAGCTGTGCTGTATAATGGGAAAATGAATGCTTTTCCCACAGGAAGAAATTGCATCCCTGTAATTTGACCATTTCATGTTTTAAAAGCTATTGTATTGAGCATTGTTTTCTGTGAGGCTCTGTCTACAAAATTACCTTATTTTTCTTTTTTTCCTGTTTACATCAGCAAATACATTTGGGGCTATGCACAGAGCAAAAGCACTTATCCAGTGCTACAGACAGAGCTTCAGCCTACCCAGTGATTTTTAATCTGGTAGCATCACCCAGTTGTACAAACACACAGCTGTAAATTACTCCAAGCCTTACAGCACACTGGCCACTCTTGATAGCAGCTTACATGCACATTTGCATCTGAAAGCAGGTGGCTCAGTAGCGTTAGTGCAAGGCTGTTCATTTTCATCACTGTTTAGAGTATTTTTAAATGATTTAACTAAAATTAGCGTGTCTTTTAAATCTAACAGCAGTCATTAGAAGCTTCCTTTAAACAAAGACCTTTCTTTTCATCTCCTACCTAGGACACTCTGGGCTTTGCAGAAAATAACAGTAACTTCTCAGATTTCCCGATTCCTAGCATTCAGCCCTTTAAACCAAATCTACTCTCACGAGTCTCCCTACTGTTTTGTTCATGAAATCTAACCCACCTTTGTGTGTACAGCTGTCTTCCTCAAGCATCTGTGAAGTGCAGAATCAATTGATGGAAGAGGTTCACAGGCTGAATTTTGTAAAAGAGAACAGCAGTGCAACCTTTATTGAGAGAAAATTGAGCTTGGAAAAAAAGAAACCTGTCCCTTCTCCCGTGAGTACCATACATCCCAATTATGTATGAAGCATCCTCTTCTGATCACTTTTGGAACAAATCCATTTTTATATCTAGAGGTTTGAGCTCAGTCTCTTCATTCAGAGTCTGATTCAGGTTTTTGGAATGAAGTTGCTCCATTGAACAGGGGCTTCTTAAGATTTTTCACTGTTTTCATGTTATTAACTTGAACCCCTTAAGTCTTTAAGCACATGTTAAGTCTAAGATTGTATACGTAAACTTTGATTACTTCTTTTGTTAAATATTCTATCAGTGTGTCTTAGCCTTCTAATTCAGAACGTTTTTTCCCCTCATCCTCAGCTGTGGTTATGTGTACTGGTGTTTACACACACATGCACACACACACATTCCCCACAGAAGATTCAGAAAATCTACCAGATGCTGAGGAAGCTGTAGGATTCCTTTTAGCATCAGTAAGGCACATGTACTCCTGTTTCTGTGCTTTGTTAAGATCACACTGATGTGCAGCAGCCCTGCCCTCTAACCACACTCTGAGTGAATATACTTGCAGCAGTTAATAGCACCTTGCCCTCGTTTAGTGAGGTAATGGCACACAAAAAGAGGACCATTTGGGTACCACTAATTCTTTCACCTCATGTCTTATCAGGAAAGTTGTTATGTGACCCTAGCACACCTCATCTGAGTTTTAGATTATGCTGTTTTTGAGATATTACATAAGGATTCAAAGATCATTGCCACAAAAAAAACAATTAAGCAAATGACAGTTCACATATAGAACCCTGGCTCCTAGAGCACAGAAGACAGAGTAAGAGATCTTTAACTTGTGACATTCCTACATTTCTTTAAAATGTGCCCTTTATTGCTCACCTATTAATATAGCAGTTGGACAGGTCCTTGCTGCATATGCAAAGGAGATTTGGTTACATACAGCTGTGTAACTCACTCCTTGAGCTGCATATAAAAACGTAAGAACAGCTGCCATGTGCAGCATACACTGGGCTTTATGCATCTGTGCTGCTCTAGAAATGGCTTCAGCATTATTCCCAGTGAATGAAGTTTTTGCTTTTCAGGTTGAACCCCCCCGTCAAACAGAGGATCACCGCTCCAAGCTGCTGTCTACCTACAGCACAGAGCTGCTATACCAAGCTAAGCGCAAGTGCAATGCCACACAGGAATTTGATATTGATTTATATGAAGGCGAACTGGTGGCTGTTGTGGAGCAAAAGGACCCCTTTGGAAGTACAAGCAGATGGCTTGTTGACACAGGAAGTAAGTTCTCTGCACAAACATCCCAATAACAGCTTCCTGTTGGGATATTGATTTATTTTCATTCTGGCCCCATCTGATTCTGTCATAGGTGCACAAAACGGTTGGTTTTGAAATGGCTTTAACAGTATTTTCTCTCTTTTTATTCTGGTATCTAGTCCTTAAAGGGTATGTGTATTCCTCCTTCCTGAGGCCTTACAATCCAGCCAAAGCACAGAAGGATGTAGCAGAAAATAGCTTTGGTGATGATGATTTTGATAACATCAGCCTCTTTGTCTCTTCACGGCCCTCTGCTGACAGCAGCACAAGAAGTCCAGGGCACAAGAAGACTGGCAGCAGCTCATCCCTTGACTTCTGTGAAAATCCCACAATTAATGGCACAAGGACTGATGCTTTTCAGGATATGGATGATCTCCAGGTATGTATGATACACACTATGCCTCTCTTGTTCCTATTTCAAATCTAGAATTACACCACTTATAATTTGTATGGTTTCCTTTTAGACTGCAAAAGAGTGGCACTAATCTGTCGGTATGACACAGGAATTCGTTATCCTCAGTTCTTTGCCTTTCTTAGATAGCTATGAGGTAGGAAAAGATAATCAGTTAAACTCAATCTCAGTCCCGTCTCACAGAAAGCCCACCCCGCCACACAATACCTCAGGGTTCTCCTGTGGAGCAGGAACCAGCAAAATAGCTCAGTTTGGGGGATTTTCCCACTTACTGTCGACAAGAAAGCGGTGGCAATGCTAATCAGCAAGGCACAGAAGTGATCTGTGTGCCACATTTGAATACAGCTTTAAGAAAGGTGATTTTCCCTTCTTTCCCCAAAGAAACTTTGTTGGAAAATTCTCCATCCAACCCAAAGCTGCTCCATGTGACAGAGACAGGTACTTGGTGTGAGCTGGAAACTTTACCAGTAAGGCAATGAGGTATCAGAGCCTGGTTTGTTCCTCCCCATCTGGAATTCCCCAGATCCTTCAATTTTACTTTTCATTGTGGACCCTGTTCATTGCAGTCTGTCTAGAGATTGCAGACCATGTAGTTACTACATACTTTCATATACAAACTTCATACTAATAACACAATAACAGGGTAAGACGTGGCTGCATTTCTAAATTCAGATTTTGGTTTTTGTGGCTTTCCTCTTTCAGACCTTCTATGCTGTTTACGCATTTCAAGCAAGAAACGATCAGGAACTCAGTCTTCAGGAGTACCAGAGGGTTAGGATACTTCGTTTTTCTGACCTGAGTGGCAATAAAGAATGGTGGCTAGCAGAAGCAAAAGGTCAGAAAGGATATGTACCATCTAATTATCTCGGGAAGATGACATATGCCTAGGAAGAGAAAGGCCCATTGAGCCAGTTCCTCTGAAGCAGACAAAATAATCATCTATTGTGGTTTGCAGCAAGCCAGGCAAACTCAGAAGTGATTGACAGAAGCCATGGTATCTGGTACAGCACACAGATGATACTGAGAACCTCTATCCTGCAAAGGCCATCACCTTGTCAAGACCTAAGAGAGGAAACATTTAACAGGAAGACTGATTCTGATTAACATCCTGAAGAGCTTGCTTTTCTATTACCCTATAATTTTCTTTTCTGTCAAAGTGTCCTACATCTAGTCAACCTACAAGTACAAATCACAGCTAAAACGATGTTTTTCTTCCATGATATTTGGCAAATAATATTCAAGATGAAGAGAATTAGCCTTGGAAAAGGACAACTTCAGCCTTCAGAGATGCTGTAGTTCAGGCTAAAGTGCTATCTCAATGAACATAAACACACCTTAAAACTTGAGCTTTTTGGTCATCTATTTTTATCTTCTGTCACTTTTGTAATGAACCTTTTTTCTCAGTGGAGATTACTGGGGTGGGAAAAGAAAAAGTGGTTCTTTTTGGTTTTAGGAAACATTTCAACTTCAAACACACCAAAGGCAGTGGTACCAGTGGTTGGTCCCAGGGAAGAAGGCATGTTTAGTTAGGTATGGAAGTGGAGGGAGGGAAAGACAAGGCACAAGAAACAGGTACTGTGAAATCAAAAAGGTTATGATTTTCAAAAGTATTACACAACTACTTCATATGATAGGAAACAGTAGCAATATGAAAATGTCCCACGTTCAAAGTTCCACATATGTCTCTACACTAACTGCTTCATAGTACAAGATCTGTGTAGTCAAAACCTTTGTTACTAGAATTGTGAAATTTATTATCTTCTAAAATTGTTATTTTTTAAGAAGTGCCTTTCAATGAATATTTACTATCTGATTACTTAGGTTAGATACAGGGATCATATAATGTCTAGTGAATAAGCACCAAAATTTCTGGGGGGGGGGATAAAAAATAATTCTAAAATTGTCTGCTCTTAGATTGAACAGTGACGAATGTATCCATGAGCTGCTTCACTACAGAATTCAGAGTCAAAAGCCCTGTATTTTGCCAAACTATGTTCAGAACAGTTGAGGATATTTTAACAAGTTAATAAGTTCACATTGCAACTTCAATGAGCACAGAAAACTACAAATCCCAAGGAAGGATCTGAATGTCAAGTAGTACTTCTTTAGGTTCACTGAATACTAGGTCCTCAAGTGGTGAGTACCTCCTTGGGCTGAGCACTGCAAAACGAAACAAAAAAGTGACTGTGCCTACAGTAAACAGAGTAATTGAAGATAAATTACTGTGAGATATTTTCTGTAGAATTGCTTATTACTAACTGACAGTTAAAAATGACAATTGTCTTAAAATTAAGAGTGTGTGTGTGTTGCTGATCAAGGGTATACAGAAATTGTTCTAAAGCCTTTGTGTAAGTTTCTACTTCCTGCAGTTGAAGTGTGGGGTATGAAGATGAAATGATTCAAAACCCATATTGAGATGTAATAGGAAATAACCTGTCAGCAAAGAAAGGATGACAAAAGTTAGGACAGTTGATGCAAACAATAGTTTCTGCTACACTAATGAACCTATTCTTATCTTCTTTTGTGTCCCAAATATTCATATTATTTTCCTGTAAGTGTAAAGAAAGTTCTCAGTTTTGCTTTGAAGATGAATGCAGTGGATCAGAGATGAGAACCTGAAATTTGTGCTGGATTAAGCCACGTGACAGAGAAACTTTTCAAGTTCTCTGAGACAGACATCCAGAAACTGGTACATGAAACTCTGAACTACTGAAATCCAACTGAGCAGTAATAAGAGAGAACAGGTTTTGCCTGTGTATCACCTCATGCACTTAAATCTTGCTGTTACCATAGCAAGCCAAAAAAAAAAAAGTTCTCATTCATCTTATTAATGGATGCAGATGTTTTAATGGGATTTTTTACTTTAACTAAATGAAGAAAAAGATTTGGAGAGGGAGTAGGAGCTCAGAAGACTCTCCCTTACTAAGTCTGCACTGCTTTGGTGCTTATATTTTAAGATTACAGGGAAGAAGTACTCAAGAAGCTTTTCAGCATCTCTTACAATTTAGAATATTTCATCTGTAGACGATCTGTATTTTGCAATAGTTGAAACAGTTTTAGAAATGGCTGAATTGTACTTAACAGACTTAATGCAGTCGTGTAAGCACAATGATGAAGTGTTTTTTATTTCAGAGAGTGAAATTAACGCAGGGCAAGTGTCAGGAAAAAAAATTTCCGAGAACTCAGCTTGAGACGTAGGGAGAGCTCCTATTTTGAGTGTTTGGTACATTTCCCATGAAAAATAGGCTCTGTGAAGGTGTCTCAAAGTGTACTCACATGCTGCTCTCCAAAGTATTCACTAGGTATCCTGAAGTAACAAGGAATGAAGGATCAAATACACTGGAGCTGGCCACCTCAGTGTCACTGAACTTCTGTAAGACTTGAAGACATCTAGGAGGCCATACAAAACCCCAGTGTATGGTTAGGACCCATAATAACTTTCATAGTGTGGGATAATTTATATGACTTTATTATAGGCTCATAACTTGGGATATAGAAAAAGTACTTTATTCCTAATAAAGTGCTGTATACCCAGGTGGATTGGTTGATCTTATTACAGAAACTCAGAAGTTTTAGCTGTTAGCATCTGCTAATACAGATACAGTGCAAACTTGTATTTTTCTTTAGAACAGATTAATACAAACTACAACAGCAAATAATTAAGAGAGTCTTTTTGAATCCAAAGTCTTCCTACATTAAGGAGATTTACAACAACTCAAGCTAGCTCAGACACACCTTGGTTAAGGCAGTGCTTTAAATACTTGAAACTGAGCTACGTTAGGGCTCCAGAAATTCCTAAGAATATTTTTGCAGCTTTTTTTTTAATGTAGAGAAAGTTACAGTATTCTAAGATTTTTTTTATTCTGATTAATTAAAAAACTAATTACTTTTGATTGAAGCTGGGACAAGCTGCAGTTTAGTGGACTGATCTTGCATTTATTCTAATGTGCATTTTACTTACCTGAACCCTTGTGACAGCAGTACAAATATTTACAAGACTTGGTCCACTCAAACTGAAGCGTTTCTCCATTCAGGGAATATTTTTAAAGGTTGCCATTGATAACCTGGAACCTAGAAAAATGTCCAAGCCACAGAGCACATGAAGTCTCTGGCTCTGACCTCTGGCTTGTGCCAGATAGTATGCTTCCTTATCTTGCCTGTGCTTGTGCACTTTAAAGACTCACCTTTCAAGTGTCAACAGATTGAAGAATTAGTCCTTTTTATTTTTCATCTTAGAAAGCTTCTCTGAGTAATTGCCTCCTTCAAACACTACAGTGTACTTTTTGCTGTCATTTTAAAATAGCTTACAAAAATGCAGATACATGAAGCAGACCTAACACCTGCAATAGGAAACAACCATGACAATCATTGTGCCTGTAGATTACTGATAATTCCTTACAATATTGTTTGTTCAGAAATTGTAAAAAAATTATTCTTTTAAATTATTGTAATAATAAAAATCTACTTTTGCAAATATGTTTTTCTTTCAAACAACTTTTTCATGAAGCAAAGAGCTTTATAGGCTATCCAAGCTCTACCTTCTGCTGTGAATGAAAGCATCACTGCAGAATTAGTAGAGCAAACAGTTGCTTCAGATAACACGCTGCATTCCCAGTATGAATCCCACTTTATCTATCAATATATCAGAACTCACCACATGCTATAAAAATACTGAAAAATTTTCAAATGACACTTCCAAGTTACCAAATGTCATCTTACTTCTGTTCTTTTCTAGTTGCTCCTGAGGTCATGAGCATTATTACTATTGTGTCCAGTCAGAGGTCTGTCATGAGTTGTTACAGATAAAAGCTTGTGTTACTAAAACAAAGTAAAGAACTCTGTGTCAGATCTTTCCTCTCAAGACCCAGATATCATCAGTGTCCCCTAGTCTGGCCAGAAAGAACACTCCTGGAACCATAGTAACCTATAATTCCACTTCACTAAGGGTATCAGAAGTTGGGAATCTCTGACATAACATCACATTTAAGTGGAAGCAAAATGTTCCCATACCAGTTTATGAAATGGATAAGGGAAGTCAAGTAGCTATTTTTATAGCAAGTTGCAGAGCAATTTGGCTTGGGGATAGGAAAAAAAATCATAGCACTACTATTTTCCAGTTATTTTTGTCTAAATATGAGGTATGTTTCTCAAAATTCAAGGGCCTTCCTCCTTCCTGCCCCACACTAGATTCCCCAACCTGACATGCAAATCCAGTCAAACAATCCTGTAGAACAGACTCCCCTCCTGAAAACACAATTGTTAATTCCATCCTGACCATAACTTCAAAGCAGAAAAGCACTGCCTCTCTTACATATTCATGCTAAACACTTGATTTAAAAGACCAGGTCTATGCTATAAATCCTTCCTGAAATAACACTTGGAAGAATCACAATCCTAACTGACAGTTTTATACCAACAGAAGGAGACTTTATAATTCATTTAGGAAGCTGGGAAAGTTACAGTGGAATAGTTGTGACAATACAAATTGTAGCTATATTTCAGATATTGCAAACACAGTGATGTCAGCAAATGCAGCTAGACTTGGCCTTATTGAAGGAAAGAGACAGATGTGCCTAACAACTGGCACTGCATCACTTAATCTAAACAAATAGGAAATAACGTACAGTCAGCCAATGCCAGTTATGGATGTAAAAACATCAGGATACACTTGAATAAGGTCTCAGAGGTACTTTAAGTGGCATTATTTATAAACTATCACAATTTATAAACAAAGGTCAATTTTTCTTGCCTTTGTTCACCCCCAGACGTGGTACTTGAACTCTTGAAAGCAAAACTAGATGTATACTCAGAGGCAAGACAGAGGCAGCTAGCACCTTGAACCTTCCTGCAGAAATAGGTTTTACTAGAGTCAACACTTTAGACAGAAGGTCAAGGACACCTGGCAAAGGATTTCAAACACAGCAATGGGTTCTTCAAGTACATCAGTAGCAAAAGGAAGACTAGGGAAAACATCATCTTGCTGCTGAATGAGGTGGATGCCCTGGTAGTGGAGAATACAGAGAAGGGGAAGTTAATGAATTCCTTCTTTGCTTCAGTCTTCACTGCTAAAACCAGTCCTCAAAAATCCCGTCCCCAGAGTTCAGAGAAGGCCTGGAGAAAGAAAGACTCCCTTGGTCAAGCAGGATTGGTTGTCATAGGCAAGTTGGACATCCAGAAATCCACAGGCCCCGATGGGATGCACCCACAAGTGCTGAGGGAGCTGGCTGATGTTATTGCTAAGCCACTCTTCATCTCTGAAAGGTCACAGAGAACAGGAGAGGTGCCTGAGAGCTGGAGGAAAGCCAGTGTCACTCCAGTCTTGAAAAAGGGCAAGGACCCAGGAAATTACAGGACAGCCAATCTTACCATCAGCATGAATTAGCATGGATTCACAAAGAGGAAATCACACTCGACTAATCCGATAGACTTCTGTAACAGCAGGACTGGCTGTGCAGATGAGAGCAGTGGGTGCTGTCTAACTCAACTTCAGCAAGGCTTTTGACGGTCTCTCCACACGCTTCTCAAAAGGTAAGCTTAAGGAACTGTGAGTTAGATGAGTGGACAATGAGGTAGATTGAGAACTGGCTGAACAACAGAGATCAGAAGGTTGCGATCAGGGGTGCAGAGCTTAACTGGAGGCCTGTATCTAAAAGTGTTCCCCAGGGGCAATTTATCTTCTGCCAATGCTTTTTCGTTCTCCTTCAGAGAATTACAACAACAAAATGATCCATTCTCACTGCTTAAAACCAAAATAGGCCACCTAAAATTCTTACTTCAAATAGAGTGTGTTGTTTAACTGTTATTTTTTCTATTTTTTTTATATTTTTTTTCCCTAAGGAACTGTATAAATACAGGAAAACAATTGTTACCTCTGCACAATATAGACAACTCCAAACAGCCAAAGCATTTTAAGTATTGGAAAATGGGGTAAAAGAAAAGCATCAATGATTTCCCAGATTCATAATATTTTTATTAATAACATTTAAGAACAACAGTTTCAGTAACTCCCATTTATAAGTGTCCACATAAATCTGTTGGGTTTTATATACTCCAAAACACCCAACTTCTATAATTTCAAGTTTCGGTCCTTTGAGCTAAAATTCAGGAGCATGTAATAGTGAATTCTTCCAACATATTCAATCGATAGATTTCCAAAGTCTGAAGGAATGCTAAGATTATTAGAAGTTGACCTCCTCTGTAACACAGGTTTTGGGCTGCCCTGATTTAATGGCTGCTTTAGTCCAGTAACTGGAGGACTGTCTTTAAGAAAAACACCAATGCTGCTGTATCACAGAACACAACCAATAAAATTAGCAAGCAGCCATACTACTTCTTGAGCTTCTTTTGAGCAGCCTTCTTCTTGACCATTTGTAACCTTTTCATGGCATTGAGCTGAGATTCCTGAGAAGTTGGACCTTTTAAGGAGGCTGACTGATTACCAGCATCTGACGTGGTTTTGCTTGCGCTGCCCCCAGTGCTACCTGCAGTCCCACTGTTGCCATTCCCACTGCTCACCTGGCTGCTGGTGCTTGGGGCAGCGCTGCTGGGACTAGGAAGCCCAACTTTGCTGACGTTGTCACTGCTCACTGAACGGCTGAGAGTAGTCTTCCCCAGAGTCAGAGGCGGAGGAGGCTTCAGCTGAACAGGGTTTGTGCTGTTGTTGGCAGAAGCTATTTTAGATCCTAGTCCTGTTTTGGAAGTTGCCAGCCCTGACAAACCCACAGGTTTCTGGTTATTTGAAGAAGCTGCAGGTTTCCCACTGGCGTTCTGTGCTGCTGATCCCAGTTTGGCAGTCGATGGATTGGCAGAAGAGGTTTTGGCTGCAAAAGCAGCCCATCCTGTAAGGCCACTGGTTGCTGAAGAGGAAACACTTGTACTGGCTGAGTTCCCCGAAATTGCTGCTGAAGTCTAAAATAAATAAAGCATTCTTATTATAGTAGTATCTGTTTGTGTAACACGGCAAAGCAGGAATAGACTGAACCCCGGGTTCTGGGCTTTCTCCAGCAACACCCAGTGGACAGTATTTTATCACTAGTCACTACAGCTAAAAGTATGAACAAGAAAATGTTAACAAGAAAGGACACGAGGTACAGCTAACTCTTAGTTTCCTGGC